>NC_136422.1:37290000-37787500 GCF_052625555.1 Lactuca saligna
CAATAATAATACAAGTATGGTTCGAGGGTATTAAGTTTATTGTCGTTTATACGTGTGAATGCGTTGTTACTTTCTCATAACGTATAACTATGAAGTATTTTATACGAGATACGTGTTATGTGTATATTTTGTTGTTAGGTGTGTGAATGTATATTCACTTTCTTCTATCTTACAGATATGATTATTTCTATATGAAATACGTGTTATGTGCGTGTGCCTCATCTGTTATATGGAAAATGTTTTGATCAAGCATGCTATACAGGTTTTGAAAATATGTATAAAATGTATGTTTTTATCTACTAATATGTTGGGTAGAACATGGGTAGATAGCGGGTGTGTAATAAACAGATGAGAGGCCTCGTTGTTGTTTGATCCAGTCATCTAGCGGAATTTAGATGACGACCACGGACTTTTCTAGATAGTCATGTGGAACGCTAGCAGGCTCATAACCTGTAGGTGTTAATGAACTTGGGTGTTCATTCGCTGTATTCCATCCCCCTCATGGTTGCCTTATTTGACTTATATTGCTGAGGAAACCCCGCAGCATGTGTTGTCACCCCGATGAAAATATTCTTAGATTAGGTCCCTTGTGTTAGTTATTTTAGGAATGTAAAGTGAGAATAACGGAAATGGGTAACTGGGTTATTGTTGGTTGATAATAATTAATTTTAATTATTTATTGTGGGTTGAAAACCCTATATGCTCACCAGGCTCCCAAGCCTGACCCACTCAGTTTTATTTGTATTACAGGAAGTGGCGCAAGGGCGTAAGATGGATGAACCATCAAGTTGTTTTGTTTACAAGTCTACATATGTTTATATTTGTTATATGACTTGTAATGTATTCGTTTATGCTTATTGGTCTGTATCGGAACATGACACCGCGAGTTTTGATTATAATGAAAATATATTTCTTTTATAAAATGCTTTGGTAAACATTGTTTTATCATGTTTTGTTTTTGGGAACAAATTCCGCAACTCTTTCAAATCAAAAGGATTTACTCTGAATTTATTTTAAAAGCATAAATGAAAATCGGTCTTTTCTGGCCGAGATTTTGGGGATGTCACAGTTGGTATCAGAGCATTAGTTTAAGCGAACTAGGAATTTGTAGGATTTCTAGACTTAAACTTAGAATGCTAAGTGGAATTTTGAGATGTGTGTCTGTTATGTTTTAGACACAAGCACTAGTTTATTTTAGGAAAGTTGCCTAAAATGCTTTTATGTGCTAAATGTTATATGTTCCCATATATGATATTATTTGTTCGGATCTATGGTCTGTTGCCGACCGGATCTAGAAACTTTATGTGTGTAGGATTCTAAGCGTATGTGTACGATATTAGAACTAGCATGTAAACGTTTCGGAGTAATAAGGATGATTTGAATATCTATCGTGAATAAGGATCTAATTTCACCTTATTCGGTGTGTAGATCAAAAATGGTGAGAACAAGAAGTGGAGTTGGAAATGCTGATGAAAACAGGAATCAACCACCAGTGATTGAACAAAGACCTGTTGTAGCAGCAACACCTGAGCCAATAACCATGGCTGGTGTGCAATTGATGATTCAGACGATGTTGGATCGTCAGATGGAGGAAACTAGACGGTTGCTTCAACAAAATCGTGAAGAACTGTCGATTCGTGTGGAAGAGCCTGAATTAAATGAAGGGCACTCGGAAGGTGGAAACTTCAGTGGATCAGTTGGTCAAGCCAACCCACCGATAGTTAGGCAAGATAATCGTGATGGGAGGAATGATGGAATGGGATGCAAGTACAAGGACTTTTTGACTTGCAAACCATCGACCTTCAATGGAAAGGAGGATCCGATTGGGGTTATGGATTGGATCTCCGAAATGGAGCTAGCCTTCATGACGTGTGGCTGCATAGGTAAGTTGCAAACTATCTATGTCGTGCGTCAATTCCGAGGTGGAGCCGTTCGTTGGTGGAACACTTTAGGAAAGACCGTAAGCCCAAATGAGCCACTGCAATTGTCATGGGCAGAGTTCTTGGTGCAGTTTAAGCGCAAGTTCTGATCGGCTCAAAATCTGTTGGAGTTGGAGAACAAGTTTCTGACTCTAACAAAAGGCAGTATGTCAGTTGATGAATACACCAATAACTTCACCGATAAGATGGAGTTTGCCTTGCGTATCGTTCCAGACGAGCTGACTAAGGTGGATCGGTATGCGAAGGGACTTCCATGGGAGTACGAAGTGCCAGTACGTCAGGCACTTACTCTAGAGGCAGCTATCTGGGCTGCCAAGTCTGTTGAGAACATGATAAAGGGGAGAACCACCAACAAGGTTGACGTTGGTGAGAAGAGGAAGTTTGAGGGAACATCTGGTTCCGGTAAGAAAAGTAAATTTTCGAAATCTGATTCGAAAAGGTTTGGTGGGGGAAAAGGAGGAGAAGCGAAGTGGTGTGAAAAGTGTAAGAAAAAGCACTTCGGGAAATGTAGCGAGGATGTAACTTGCTACAAGTGTGGAAAGGTTGGACATTTTGCCAATGAATGTCCGAACAACAAAAGGATGTGTTTTGGTTGTAATGAAGAGGGGCATATTTTGAAAGACTGTCCGAAGAAGAAGGAGGCAGCTAAGCCCAACATTCCACCACACAACGCCATCATCTGTTGTTACATCTTTTTCTAATTTATATGTTATTTGGATCTTAGGACTACGACGAAGTCTGCACCACCATTACCGCCATCAACAACTTTTTGTTCCAGTCTCGAAGATCCAGGTGCGATTTCACATAAGCTTTGGGCTTCTTATTTCTTTCTCTTTTCTTCATCTGTTCCCCTCACCACCTCAAACCACCCTGTTCTCCCTTAAAAATCCTCGACATCACCGAGGCAGTTAAGCTTTTAACCCAGTACGTGAATTTTTGATTGTTGTTGTTGATGGGTTTTGGTCATAAGACATCCTATGTGCTCATACAAACCCTAATGCTTGGATCTAGGTTTCTCTATTGTACATGCTTTGAATCCAAGACTATAAACCCTAATTCTAACATATGGAAATCGACATTAACATATAATTAGGTTTAAGAACATACCTTGATTGTTATATAGCAATAACAATCACAACTCCACCTTGGATTGACTTTGGAATGCTTAGAGTCACAAGTGTCACTCCTCTAATGGCTTACAAACACCATAAGCAAATGGAGAAGGTATAAAGAGAGAGGTGAGAGGTTAGAATTCGTATCTAGGACCTCTTGGGAAGGGATACCCGAATTCATGACCCTAGGGGTGTTTATATAGGTGTAGAGATAGGGTTTCAGTCATTATCCTTATCTAGTTGATTATCCATTAAGCAACCAATAAGATAATCCTTGAATCCTTATCATACTCAAATTCTAAGGCTTTCCAACCTTAAATTCATCCATCATATAAATAAGATAATCCTTACCTTATTTTGTAACTATCACATAATTACAAATCAGCCCCTCTAGTTTAATTAATTACATTTGATCACAAAACTAATTCTTAATTAATTATTGACCAATATTAATTAAACAAATATGATTTCTCCTTTAATATATTATTCTTATAACATATTAATAAATCTGTAACACCCAAAGTTTCGAAGACCAAGAAAGGAAAGAAAACCCTAAGTTTAGGGGTCGACTCGGCGAGTCTAAGGGGGACTCGGCGAGTCCGAGCGGGATCCGGGTCGGGGAGTAAGTGACCGACTCGGCGAGTCGACCAGGGGGACTCGGCGAGTCTGGTCTGTGCGTGGAAAACCCTAAATTCGGGACTTGGGGCCTATATAAATGTTTCAATCTTCTTCCCAGGGTTCCTAACTGCCTCTTTAGCCCTGGATATCAAACCCTAGCCATCATATCTCCTAGTTGAGCCTTGGAAGGTGCTTTAAAGCTTGGAAAAGGAAGAAGGAACTTGGAGGAGAAAGAAGGAGCTATAGATCTGGGATTGTGAGTTCATTTTGAGCACTTGGAGGTAATAAACTAGTTCATGGACCCTTTTTGCACCTAGATCTATGTGTGGTTGTTGGGGCTCTTTTGCCATAATGTTATTATTTTGGGTTAGAAGCCGGATCTGGAGTTGCTACTTCAGATTCAAGTGTTTTAGGGCCTGGAGAAGCATAAAGTATCAGTCATTGTGTTGATTTTGAAGTCCCTTGGCCTTACACTCTAGTTAATGGCGTATCTTGCCTAGATCTCCTTCTCTATACGTAAAGTTTGCAACTTTACGTAAGGAATAGACCTTAAAAGAGTGGATCTACAGTTTGGAGTCCATGCATGACTCAAAGGTCCTCTGCATGTATGTAGAACCGACTGGACTCGGCGAGTCCTTCGAGTGGACTCGGCGAGTAGCTTGAAGATGAGGAGGAACTCGACGAGTAGGATGAACAACTCGTCGAGTCGGATGAAGTTAGGCATGGACTCGGCGAGTTGGATGAGCAACTCGGCGAGTTGGTTGAAGATTGTCTAGAACTCGGCGAGTCATGGACTGACTCGGCGAGTCGGGTCGCGAATAAGAAAGACCCTGAGTTTATGAACTCGGCGAGTCTTTAGGAAGACTCGGCGAGTAGGGTTGACCTGGAAGGTTGAATTTGACCAGAGTTGACTTAGTTGTCTGTCAGACTAAGTGTTATATGTATATTGATAGCTCGGAAAGCTGGAGGAGCAGCGGATCAGGGGATTGTCGAGTAGCAGCCAGAGATTTATCAGTAGGGTTCAGCAGCTACTTTGAGGTGAGTTACCTTCCAGTAGTGGTGGGCCTAAGGCCACAATGCCGGCCCACCAGTAAGGGACGTATGATAGATGATTGTCTTTGTGATATCATCTAGGTTTGCTATTACATGTTATGTTATATGCTCTCATGATACGTTATATGCAATAGTAGTGGAGTTCGGTTGTTAGGACCGCAGGGTAGTCAGACACCCCAGAAACATCTGACCGTATGTGATGGTATGCTTGTATGTTGGCCTGTTATGTTATGCGATAGAGGTAGCGGGAGGGGACCAGTCCCCGAGGATCGGTTGTTAGGACCGATGGGTAGTCAGCACCCCAGAATGGCTTGACATGGGTAGTCAGCACCCCAGAATGGCTTGACACGGGTAGGACGGCACCCCAGAATGGCCGTATGGGTAGGTCGGCACCCCAGAATGGCCGTACCGGGTAGTCAGGCACCCCAGAATAGCCTGGCAGTATTTATGTTATGTGTTTGCATGGTATGTGGTACGTTGGGGGAGCTCACTAAGCTTTGTGCTTACGGTTTCAGTTTTTGGTTTCAGGTACCTCCTCAGCTAGGGGAAAGGAGCCGGCACGGTAGCAGCATGTCACACACACACTCTTCGGTTTCCGCATTTACGAGATTCACTGGGATTGTACTCTGATATTTGATGGATTGTATGGTTTGAATATTAAAACGTGGTTTGCGATGTGTTATGGCGTGATCAAACAATGCTTTTATTTATTAATGTTTTCTAAAAGTAATATTTTAAAATGAAATTTTTGGACATGAAAATTGGGTCGTTACAAGTTGGTATCAGAGCCCTGGTTTGAGGGATTCGGACACGCCTTCGGGAGTGTCTGAACTCAAATCGAGGGATTGAAAGATTTTTCAAAAGAAAATGTTCTCTAAAACTTGGAAAAGAGTCATAAGAAAGTGCGAAGTGTGTGACGTGCGCGACCGGCCGAGCTCAAGTAAGTACTCCCAATTTACCCATACAAGTTATGTTATTATTTTCGATATCAGTTTCAGTATCAGTTTCAGTTCAGTTTCAGCTCCAGCTTCAGTAGAACAGCATGCTAGAATAGGACTAAGGATCTAGGATGATGCCTTATGTGCCTGCTTTATGTGTTCCAGCTTGATGAGAATTGCATGTTAGTAATGAGTAGACAGTAGTAGGATAGCTTGGGTAGGTTATGCCTGATAGTATGAGCTTAGCATTGTATGCTAGTGTAGTTTCTTGTTATGAGAATAGTTTTGCCTGAGTATGTTTCCCTTATCCGAATGTTGCTTGCTTCGTGCTTTGTAGAACTCTGAGTGATGAGAGTTAGCCATTAGGTGAATACGTCACATTACATGTGATCAGGGTTGAATAATCTCAGAGTGCTGGGTTTGGCCCTACTGCGCAGCTCTTGTTTGAGTCCAACCGTTGTAGGGACGAGTCCTTTACTTGAAGGATTATCTGAGCCTCGTCACATGTGATGGTATTCAGGTGGTGACTAATTGGCATTACAAGGAGGCCTTCAGCAGCTGAGGACTGTTTGGGTAGAGTTAGAGGTTCCCTAGGGCAAGCCTAGGATGAGAGTAGCAGAGATCAGTAGAAGAGTAAAGGGGACTTGGTGGAGTTGAGGTAACTCTTGAGGAAAGTACGGATAGATGTGGAAGGTAGTAGGGGCCCATACTACTGAAAGCAGAGGATCCGTACTAGATTCAAGAGGGGCCGAGGCGAAACCAAGGAACTAGTAGAGTATGTGAGAGATCCCTCAGCAGTAGTATGTAATTGATCAGGGATTGTTATTTTTTTTTCAACATGGTGACGTTGCGCGAGATATCAGTTGGCAGTTTAGGTGCAGGGGAGGGGTTTGGCTCGGGCTTTAGAGCCGGGCAGCTTGATGATCAGATGAGGGGTTTCATTTCCGCAGAGATTATGCGCAACATCATCGATCAGACTCCAGTGATCTTCGGTTCAGTTAGAGAGGCTATTGTGGAGCTCATGGACAGTCATCTTGAGGCCTTTAGGGCCGGATTAGTTTCAGGACAGATTGGGGCTCGTCTAGGTCCCGAATCCTATGGAGTTCAGGGATCCATCAGGGAGGGAGATCCCATTTCTAGTTTCTGCTATCAGGGGGCAGGGGTGTGTGGGGCATTCTGTCTCCAAGAGAAACCATTGCATGATTGGATAGTTGAGGAAGTTTCGCGAGCCTTCGCGAGGGTCTGCCAGACATGGTCGTGAGGATCACTGATAGATTGATAGCGAGGCTTCAGGATCAGACATCTGTTGTTCAGTCAGCAGACGTTACCATTGGGGTAACACAGGAGCGAGAGTCGGGCAGGGAGTCGGAAGGGAAGAGGAAAATGGATGAGACTCAGGCTGCCACAGGTTCGAGTAAGAGGCCCAAGAGTTCAGATTTGAGGACGAGGAACTATCAGAGCCGCAGTCGATGCGGGAAGTGCGGGAGGACGCACATGGGTGTGTGTAGGCGTAGAAGTGGTGGCGATGCTGGGTGTTTCAAGTGCGGCCAGATTGGTCATTTTAGCAGAGACTGTGTTGTTACCATCGCCCAGGGACTTGATCCGTTGTGTTTCCATTGCAGTCTGAGGGGCCACAAGAAGGCCCACTGTCCAAGTTTGTATTCAGCAGGGCAGGCGCCAGCTCCTGCCCTTGGAACTTCAAGTACCGTCAGTGGTTGTCAAGGCCGGGCAAGGGTGCCTACGGCTCGGAGCCGAGTTTCTCCGGTAGATTTCAGCAGGGATTTGAGCAGCATTGAGTAATGGAGGTATGTAACTTTGTGTTTGTCAACTTATGTCATGATTATATTGTTATGGTTTTTGCATCTATTGTGGTATAAGTGTTGTGTTATGGAGTGGCTTGCTTGTGATTACGTCATATGCCATTTTCATATCTCGGATAATTGGTTGGTAGTTAGGGGATGTGCTCATATATAGAAGTTTCGGAGGATGCAGTAACTGTAGCATGGTAGGGAGAGATCTGGATTGTTTCGCTAGTTCGGAGTGGATAGTAGGTTGGATGGAATGGTCAAATTCCTACCTGGCGGGCTTGGGTTCCCCAGTAGAAGTTTTGGAATGGTAGTAAAGTATCGGGATCTCTTTTGAGTGTGAAGCCACAAGGGTTAAGCAGGATCGAAGTGGGGGAGAACCCTCCGGGTATATTTGGATAAGAGTCTCGTAGACTCAGAACGAGTGCGCGGCCTCTAAGAAGAAATGGTAGTAGCTCAGTGATGGATGGATTGAGAAGTTCAGAATTAGGAGTTCGAGAACTTTTCCCAGCAGTTAGTTCATGTAATCGAGATGGTTAGAAGCTGGTTGGGAATCCAAGATTGAGGGCCACCTGTCGGGCGCATGAGAGTCGGAATGAAGACCCTGAGAACGGGTAGCAGGAGATGTTTTAGCATTGGTAGCCAGTGTCTGAGGCAGCATGCAGATTGCGTAGATTCAGGAGTTGGGAGGTTGGAAACTTGCCAACAATAGCTTCTTGTATTCAGATTAGTAGACGGTTGGTTAGGGAACCAAGCCGGAGAATTCCTCGACGAATCACTAAGTATATCAAGGATATAAGATGTCGAGGATGATGCAGAATTCAAAGATTGAGGGCTGGTTTGAGAAATCGGGATGAAGAATCACTAGCGGGACTAGAGATAGTTAGGATGTCCTCGGGATGGTAGTAGTAGTGTTGTAAGCCTGCGGGGGTAGCCGTAGCATTCACTAGCAGTCAGATGGTAGTAGTAGTGTTGTAAGCCTGCGGGGGTAGCCGTAGCATCACTAGCAGTCAGATGGTAGTAGTAGTTTTGTAAGCCTGCGGGGGTAGCCGTAGCATTCACTAGTAGTCAGATAGTAGTAGAGTGTTGTAATCCTGCGGGGGTAGCCGTAGTGTTCATTAGCAGCCAGATAGTGTTTGAGACTTGTGAATCCGCGGGTGTAGCCGTGGCTTTTATCAGATTGGTAGCAGCATGAGCGCGTGGATGAACGCGGGAATGTAGTAATTCCCACCCGTTCGGGTGCAGCGGTGGGAATATGGGAATCCACGGATTAGATTCGGATTTCCCAAATGGTTCAGTTATGGCTAAGTCAGCGAATCTTGGCTATAGATCGTCCCATCAGTTATGAGATCAGAGTAGCAGTGGACCGTTGAGGTTCGGGTATGTTAAGGGCTACCGTCAGTCTGGGAGCCATCATGTTATTAGTCATAGAATGGATGATGTCAGGATGTGAAGTATGGACCCGATCGGTTGGATCGGAAGGTTGTTAGAGCCACAGTGACAGGATAACTAGTGGAAACTAGTCCTTGAGGAAGATTCCATTCAGAAGTCGTGGAAGCGACTAAGGGAGGAGTCCCTTGACTCCACAGTTGGACTTGAGTTTAGTGTTTCAGGCAGCTCAGTGTTTCAGCCAGTTTAGTGTTTCAGGCAGCTCAGTGTTTCGGCCAACTCAGTGTCTCAGGCAGCTCAGTGATTCAGCCGGATCAGCGTTTCAGGCAGTTTAATGTTTCAGGCAGGTTCGGTATTGCAGACAATTCAGTGTTTGAAAGGTTTCGGAGTTTTGGGTCAGTATTGTATTTGAGTTGGAATACTAGTGTTGACGGTATAGTTGGTTGATGTGGAAATGACAAGTCTCTCTCAGCAAGATCAGTTGAGCCTTCGGCCGAGTATAAGTGACATGTAAAGATAGCTAGGCAAGTAGCTTTTCTTCGGGATGAAAGACTCGAGTTAGTAGAAGTTGAATAATCAGATGGGATATAAGCAAGCTATTCCCAGCAGCATCGTTTCAGTATGAGCGGAAGAATGGATAGAACAGTTATAGATAGTCGAAGTATTTTCAGGAGTCGCTGGAAGCGACTAGGAGATTGCGAAGGGGTGTAGTAACCGGTAGGGTTCGGTAACCCAAATATGGAGACGTCAGTAAGGACCGGGGGTGCTCGGCACCAAGTTATGTCAGATAGGGGCGTCGGTGGTTGTTGGCGGTATTGACCCGTACTGGAATTGGCGGGGGTGATGGAGTGGTGAAGTATAGGACCTTCACAGTTACAAAGAAATAGTTGGTTATAGAACCTTGCTTTCGGAAGGCAAGGGATTTGCGCAAGCACAGGAAGGGGTGAACCCCTATAGGTTCAGTTCAGTACTCGGTGAGTACCAGAAGGATTGCCAGTTGAGTAAGTTGGGTCTCCAGGATGTTCAGGGTCAGGGTTGACCCGAGGTGTTATCTGCAGGGATTAAGGTTAGTCGGAAGGATCGAGCAAAAGCTAGCAAGGGTAGGCAGCTGGTGTTGGAATAGTCGGTTGGGTTTAGAGGCAGCTCGCAGGCAGTGGGCCATAGCAGACTTCGAGGACGAAGTTTAGTTTAAGTGGGGGAGAGTTGTAACACCCAAAGTTTCGAAGACCAAGAAAGGAAAGAAAACCCTAAGTTTAGGGGTCGACTCGGCGAGTCTAAGGGGGACTCGGCGAGTCCGAGCGGGATCCGGGTCGGGGAGTAAGTGACCGACTCGGCGAGTCGACCAGGGGGACTCGGCGAGTCTGTTCTGTGCGTGGAAAACCCTAAATTCGGGACTTGGGGCCTATATAAATGTCTCAATCTTCTTCCCAGGGTTCCTTACTGCCTCTTTAGCCCTGGATATCAAACCCTAGCCGTCATTTCTCCTAGTTGAGCCTTGGAAGGTGCTTTAAAGCTTGGAAAAGGAAGAAGGAACTTGGAGGAGCAAGAAGGAGCTATAGATCTGGGATTGTGAGTTCATTTTGAGCACTTGGAGGTAATAAACTAGTTCCTGGACCCTTTTTGCACCTAGATCTATGTGTGGTTGTTGGGGCTCTTTTGCCATAATGTTATTATTTTGGGTTAGAAGCCGGATCTGGAGTTGCTACTTCAGATTCAAGTGTTTTAGGGCCTGGAGAAGCATAAAGTATCAGTCATTGTGTTGATTTTGAAGTCCCTTGGCCTTACACCCTAGTTAATGGCGTATCTTGCCTAGATCTCCTTCTCTACACGTAAAGTTTGCAACTTTACGTAAGGAATAGACCTTAAAAGAGTGGATCTACAGTTTGGAGTCCATGCATGACTCAAAGGTCCTCTGCATGTATGTAGAACCGACTGGACTCGGCGAGTCCTTCGAGTGGACTCGGCGAGTAGCTTGAAGATGAGGAGGAACTCGACGAGTAGGATGAACAACTCGTCGAGTCGGATGAAGTTAGGCATGGACTCGGCGAGTTGGATGAGCAACTCGGCGAGTTGGTTGAAGATTGTCTAGAACTCGGCGAGTCATGGACTGACTCGGCGAGTCGGGTCGCGAATAAGAAAGACCCTGAGTTTATGAACTCGGCGAGTCTTTAGGAAGACTCGGCGAGTAGGGTTGACCTGGAAGGTTGACTTTGACCAGAGTTGACTTAGTTGTCTGTCAGACTAAGTGTTATATGTATATTGATAGCTCGGAAAGCTGGAGGAGCAGCGGATCAGGGGATTGTCGAGTAGCAGCCAGAGATTTATCAGTAGGGTTCAGCAGCTACTTTGAGGTGAGTTACCTTCCAGTAGTGGTGGGCCTAAGGCCACAATGCCGGCCCACCAGTAGGGGACGTATGATAGATGATTGTCTTTGTGATATCATCTAGGTTTGCTATTACCTGTTATGTTATATGCTCTCATGATACGTTATATGCAATAGTAGTGGAGTTCGGTTGTTAGGACCGCAGGGTAGTCAGACACCCCAGAAACATCTGACCGTATGTGATGGTATGCTTGTATGTTGGCCTGTTATGTTATGCGATAGAGGTAGCGGGAGGGGACCAGTCCCCGAGGATCGGTTGTTAGGACCGATGGGTAGTCAGCACCCCAGAATGGCTTGACATGGGTAGTCAGCACCCCAGAATGGTTTGACACGGGTAGGACGGCACCCCAGAATGGCCGTATGGGTAGGTCGGCACCCCAGAATGGCTGTACCGGGTAGTCAGGCACCCCAGAATAGCCTGGCAGTATTTATGTTATGTGTTTGCATGGTATGTGGTGCGTTGGGGGAGCTCACTAAGCTTTGTGCTTACGGTTTCAGTTTTTGGTTTCAGGTACCTCCTCAGCTAGGGGAAAGGAGCCGGCACGGTAGCAGCATGTCACACACACACTCTTCGGTTTCCGCATTTACGAGATTCACTGGGATTGTACTCTGATATTTGATGGATTGTATGGTTTGAATATTAAAACGTGGTTTGCGATGTGTTATGGCGTGATCAAACAATGATTTTATTTATTAATGTTTTCTAAAAGTAATATTTTAAAATGAAATTTTTGGACATGAAAATTGGGTCGTTACAAAATCATATTATACTCTCTCTCTTTATTCATTTTTCCAATCAAGTTGCTTTGGTGAAGGCAACCCAAAAGGACCATGCACCATCGGGTCAAGTACATACCAAAATAGTTATGGACTTAGACACTAATCCAACAGTCTCCCACTTGGATAAGTCTAACAACTATTATGCGTATGACTTCAGATCCTGATCTGCAATCGTAGCTTTCCAAAGCCACTGTCAACTCTGATCATATCAGATACGCGTGTCCTTAGATAAGGGATCATATATTCCTCCATTGATATCGTATGAAATATGATTTCAAATCATTCTCTTTGTACTATATCTCGATTTCCGATTTATGATGACAGACTAATTGAACAAATCAAATTAGCCCTAGCCCGGCCGAGCATTTACGTATGTCATCACTAAACCATCGAGGGGCCCAAAGATATCGCTTTTATTCTTTGAATAAAAGGAACGGATAAACTTTGATACAATCCTCGCTTGCACTCACTCACCGAATTACACACAACAATATGTTTTATAACACCAAGTTACTGGTGCGTTTACATATTATCAATGTGCAACCGATCAGCAAGATACAACTCACACATCTCGGTTTTAAGAATATAAGATGTTATCATCTCACTAATCACTCGAGATAGTGATCCAAGTGAGCGTGGGTTTAATCCAATGCTCAAATCATATTCATAAGCACTCATGAACGTTGCAGCAAACATTTGCTTATGTCTAATACTCTTTTAGACAATCCACACACCAATTCACGACAATCTTCATTCATATCTACTTCCAACATATGAACGACTGTGGCCCGTTTGAATAATTCGATTATTCTTAATAAACTCAATTATTCTGGAAGTCAAAACATGCAAAGTGAAACACAAGAATAATACTAATCCCATATGGCCTCAAACCTTTGAGTATAAACAAAACACGTTTTATTTATCACCATATCGATTACTCATTATTTGTCGTTTCGGGTAATCAACTTCTTACTTGAATTATTACACTTGTCCCATGCTCCTAGCATGCACACAATGTTTACTTATGGTTCTTACTTTTGTGAAATAGAGAAATTGAACACATTTCCAATCATTCTCATTTTACAACTCCAAATCCATTTTCTTAAGTGCAAGAATATCAAATTCTCGCTACTTATAGAATATGCTAGATTCTAACACTTTATGCAACGATCCTTTCGTAATGTCACTGCACCAAAGTCTCAAAGACTATTTCCAATGATATTACAAAGTCCTCTATCGGAGATTGTTACAAGACAATTCCTTAGATACGATGTCTCTCACTCAAAGCACATTCCTTTGAACATCCTTTTGCATAAAGGTTTCTAATCTAGTCATAGATTTTCAATATTTACTTCCCAATATGGACACGCTTCCATGTTTTCCTTTGACAACTAATTTCTTAATAGAATCTTATCTATTCGCAATGATGTCGATATTGTCCATCCAATATGGAAACATTTCCATAATTTCCAATACTATACTTCCAACTACTCACAAGCGACCAATCCTCGTCGAACTTTGGATTGTCCTTTGATAGTTGTTTATTTATTTTAGTCAAAACCGATTCTAGTCCGTTTTCCCTCTCAATGCGCTAGACATTTGGAAAATTTTAGAATGGTCATAACATTAAAGCATTTGCAATCGATCCTATACCGGAAGCGTATTGGACACGACGCATAATGTTTTATTTACTATGTTCTCAAAATTCGAATTGTGAAGAGGAATGCCGTAATCATAATCGAAATTTTAAGAACACACTATGTACCTTTGACTAAATTTATCAACATTTCACAACCTAATCCTTTAGATTTGAAATGAAGCATAATATTCTCTCCCTTAATTATAGCAAAACAACCTTTCAACTCTTACAACTTTGCAAAGTATGACTCTTGTTTTCTATAATTAATATTGCCAACTATGCAATACTTGCCTTAATAATCATACAATCATAACATTTATGCTCCCACTATCATGATGATTATTATAAAACATAACACTTATGCTCCCACTAGCTTCGACATGTATTCATAAACATCTTAACTTTCAAAAAAACAATACTTATTGAATTTCTTAAGTTCATGTTTCTAATACTTAGTGCTTTGATAATCTTTTATCAAGACTTCTTGAACTTATACACTTTTGCCTTAGATAATTCATATGTGTGTCTTAACAATTAAGACTAATTGCCAAACTTCACAATTCAAATTATGGAAAGGGATGCCGTAACCATGATCGAATTCGAGAATGCAATTTTACAATCACTATCTTTTAAAATCTTTCTTAGTGAAAGAATTTTCTCACAATCATTTTCATGAAGGAGGAAATCTTATGACACTTAAATTTAAACGGTGTATACGTTCCTATCCATGTGAATTTGTTAAAAACCAAAGTTTACGACAAATTTAAACTCATATGGATCGAACTTTCTTAATCTTGATTTCTTGCCTTATGGTAGCACAGCTGCCCACCACGTCTTCCAAGTAGTTAAGCAGCTCACCTTTTTCCTATCAATGTAATTTCCATTGATCAAGGTCCTTGCCTTTTATGCATTCAAATGAGAACTCATAGGACTCATATGCATAATTAACTCGATTGGATTGGCACAGAAACAAAATAATGTCTTCACGATATGTTGTAAACCTCAACTCGTGCGCTAGTGATGATCGATAAGGTTTATTTGATTTGTTCTTGAAACTTTTCAAGACTATTAAGACTCCCACTGACTCCTTGACATATACGATTCTCTTATCAAAACATTTCTTGACAAACAAATATTCAAGAGTTAGTGTAGCTTATATCAAAACAAAACACTTCATAATTTTGGTCTTAGTTGGTCTTTGTCTTATCCAAGACATCACAACTTTCCACAATTGATGAATGTTATAAACCTTCTTAATACTATTCACTCAATGTCACAATCTTGACTTTAAGACTTGTTTTGGAACGAAGTATGATTGACTTCTTGATTTGACCATTTCTTCAATCTTTGACTCCTCTTCTTGGACATACAATTGTACCAAGACTCATTAAAGGATCAATTGAGATATGGTTCTTAATCATTAAGACCTATCATAAAGCATAAAAGCTACTCTCCCTTCTTCTTAGAATGGAGAAACTCTTATCTTTCTGCCTACTTGATTCTTCTTATTCGTTTTGCTATTGATCTAAACCCTTTAATCAATTCAAAATTACACTTAATCTTGTAAGTGTAATCATATTTACTAAGCCTTTAGTAAATCATGACGAATATCTTTGTTACTCTTATGGTGAACTTGATCAACACACAACTTTGTGTACTTGATCTCCTAGTCCTTCACTTGACACTTTGTCAATGAATTAGTCCAATTTCCAAATACGAAATTTCTCATTCATCGTGCATCCACGTTGCATGATTCCAAGTTTCTGTCCAATTGAAACTTGGGCGATGAGAAACTCTCCCTATTTGGTAAATTCTCGACATTTCCATAAATAACATAACTAAGAATCATATCCATTCGTTGTAGAAATATGCAAACATCAATTTTCACATAACGATTTCATTGCAAGGAAGTAAACAAATAAATAAATAAGTCAAACAAAATTTATTTTATTTATAAAAGCAGCGGAAAAACATTTGTCCTTACAATGCAAAATCTATTGAAAACTATGTAAAAAGAAAATTTCTAACAACTCTATCATAACTATCTAAGCTCAAAATCCAATCTTCAAGTCCATGCGATCAAGATCCATCTCTTGTGATTAGATTCATCTTGCTCTCTTATCAAGCTTCCTTTCTTTTCACCGATCCTTCAAAACATTCAAATGCAATCTTATCACATCATGTATTAAGAATCAATGAATAGGAACTTAATGGAGTTAGATAGTGGATTTTTACCTAAAGCGTAGTCATACTTTTGACTCTCCCATCTATTAGATCTCTTAGGTAAATAGGGCAACTTCGTCTCCAATGCCCCTTCTCTTGGCAATAAAAGAAAATTGACTCCTTTGGAACAACACATGGAACTACTTCAGACATCGCCTTTCTCTTATGATCAAACTTTTCGATCATTGCATGTCTTTCATTGCCATTGTCTATATCCATAGAGGTCTTGAAGGCAGATTCACCAATCAACTTTGCTTTTCTATTGAGCCAAACCATTGTTGATTCAGCAGCAATAAGCATGTAGGTGAGATCTATAAGTGTCACATCGTGGTTCATCATATAGTACTCTCTTACGAACTCACTATACGAGTTAGGAAGTGACTGAAGAACCCAATCAACAGCCATCGCTTCACCGACAACGGATCCCATCATTCTTAATCTATCAATGTGTGACTTCATCCCTAAGACGTGTGCACACACCGACTTGCCCTCTTTATGTTTACTTGCCAAAAGGGCTTGAGTGATATTGAACCTTTCAATTTTACAATCTTGTGGGTTAGGGAGAATAATTGGAGGAAGAGGAGGAAGTGAAGCATGATTTCTTGTTCCTCGATCGAATCGTGGAATATCATCTTCATGTGGAATGCTTGTTCCACGGGACTTGAGAAGACCATAGTTGTCGAACTTTGACATCGGGAGAAAAAACGAATTCAAGTTAGTTGATTGATTGAGTCCTTGGTAAATCACCCAAATGAAATTCCAAGGCTAGGACCCAACACAATATCCTACAACTCGGGAGAGGGATGCCGTAACCCAAATTGCAGAACATTTGAAGGTAAGTGAATGACGATTCACTAGTTTCCACCATGAAAAACGAAAAAGAAATTTAAGTTTTAAATCTATGAAAACTCCTAGATCCTTTGAGATTCATTGAACATTTCAATGGCATGTTTAAATCTCGATATGCCCCTCTAGTTTGTGACTGGGATGCCGAGGATCACAAAGCGGGTGTGAATAACCATGCAAACTACATGGTGCCCTCACATGTTACAATCACCTATTCGATGTGCCGGTAAACCACACACGCTCCACCGAACTATGACAAACATTGAGTCACCCTTTGCTACCTTTGCTTAGAACCATTTAGTGTGCCGGTAAACCACACACGCTCCACTAACGTCTTCGCAAGGGCACAAAGTGTAATTTCATGGAATTGCATCAATTCACTTTTGCCTAAGCAACTAAGATTGGGAATTTGAAAAACATTTAGTTACTTTGTATTTCATTATACTTATAATGGAAGGTTTCGTTCTATCCTACCCGTTCGGCTAACGACCCTCCACTAGTCAAGAGTGTAGTGGGTAAGAGTGGATACCCATTCAATCGCCATTTTATAGGCAATTTCCTTAAACACCCCTTATAGACCAGCTTCGTAAATGAGGCCTACTAACGGTAAGACTGACTTTTACTCATACATATATATAATGTTAGACCTTTAATATTATATATATAGTATAGGGTGTATTTCACACTTTTAAAATACTATATGGTTAACTTTAACAATTACACTTTTAATTCAATTAAATAGTTAACCTAAACTTTTATGGATTTATTAAACCTCTTTTAATTATACTTCTTAATTAATTAATAAAACCATAAGGGTGTGATTTGAACTTTTCAAAACATTACTAAGGTGTTAGAATTTAACATTTCTAATTAAACCTTTTAATCAACTTTTAAATTCCAAAACTTGAGGGCAAGTTTTGAAACCTTTTTCAAAACATTAGGGTTTTAACTATTTAAATTTCAAAACTCCAAAACTTTTGGGTTCAAATTTAAACTATAAAACCTAAAGGGGAAAATATGAAACCGTTCATAACAACAAGGATCAAATAACAAATAATTTTAAATTAACATTTAATCACATAATTATCCATATTTGATTTATTTAATGATTTCTTGCAAAACAATTTATCAATTTACTCAAAATAATTAATCAATTATCTTATAAGGAAACAATTATCTTGTTAATTGATAATTATCTTTAATTAGATCAAGAAGATAGTCATATATATCATAAAATCGGATTTATATTGATCTCACATGATAAGGTAACTATCCATATGCAAAAACAGCAAGAAATCCCGAGATAACCATTATCTGACGAGTTGACTCGTCAAGTCAGGCATGGACTCGTCGAGTCTGCATGGACTCGGCGAGTCCAGCCTCCAAAATCCAAAAAATCAAAATTTTCAGTTATACAATGCATCAATACAATTGAAACCAAGCTAGGCTCTGATACCACTGATGGGTTTTGGTCATAAGACATCCTATGTGCTCATACAAACCCTAATGCTTGGATCTAGGTTTCTCTATTGTACATGCTTTGAATCCAAGACTATAAACCCTAATTCTAACATATGGAAATCGACATTAACATATAATTAGGTTTAAGAACATACCTTGATTGTTATATAGCAATAACAATCACAACTCCACCTTGGATTGACTTTGGAATGCTTAGAGTCACAAGTGTCACTCCTCTAATGGCTTACAAACACCATAAGCAAATGGAGAAGGTATAAAGAGAGAGGTGAGAGGTTAGAATTCATATCTAGGACCTCTTGGGAAGGGATACCCGAATTCATGACCCTAGGGGTGTTTATATAGGTGTAGAGATAGGGTTTCAGTCATTATCCTTATCTAGTTGATTATCCATTAAACAACCAATAAGATAATCCTTGAATCCTTATCATACTCGAATTCTAAGGCTTTCCAACCTTAAATTCATCCATCATATAAATAAGATAATCCTTACCTTATTTTGTAACTATCACATAATTACAAATCAGCCCCTCTAGTTTAATTAATTACATTTGATCACAAAACTAATTCTTAATTAATTATTGACCAATATTAATTAAACAAATATGATTTCTCCTTTAATATATTATTCTTATAACATATTAATAAATCATATTATCCTCTCTCTCTTTATTCATTTCTCCAATCAAGTTGCTTTGGTGAAGGCAACCCAAAAGGACCATGCACCATCGGGGCAAGTACATACCAAAATAGTTATGGACTTAGACACTAATCCAACAGTTGTAGTTATCCAGTTTTAAAGAACAAGGCAAAGCACTCCATGTTTTCGATAGAATGCCCCATATAAGATGTACCTTCATTTTTTTTGGTTATTTATGTTTGGAAGAAGGTAGTTATCAGTTAGTCTTTAATTTGCTGTTCTTTTTTGGTTTCTAACAATTTTTGGTTTACAGAAACTTATGTTGAGGTCATGCCTACTGAAATGACATCACTAGAAGTTAAACATATGATTACTCTCATATTTCGTTGTCTTCATAGGTTGTTATTGACCATTTTGTTTTTAGATAGTTTGACATTTCAAACACTTCTTCTGCATAGCAAGATTGGACTGAACTTCTTTTTTGTGGAATTTATTGTAAGACTTTAAATATTTGTTTTTTTGATGATTTTTAATAGGAGAAAAATCAAATCTTGGGTCTTTATTTTGTTATTATGGAATATACAAGGTAATTTTGCTTAATATTTAAGCAACTTCACACCAACCGAGCAAAAATATAACAACATAAGATTTAGCATCAACGACCAACAAAAAAGAGGGATAACTTGGAAAACACACAAAATCTTGCAATAGAACCAAAAACACATCTGAAGAGCAGTAGGGGAAAAAACTCTAAAGGGGCAAATACTATGCAACAACAAGGTGAAGGAGTACCATCACGCCAAGAGCCCACAATACTAAGCATCAAACTAAGGAACCATAGGGGAAAAACGTCCAACTCCCCAAAAAGAGATACATACTAGATAAAAATAAACAACAACAACATCCACCACATTGGCAAAAGTGTTCAACATACGGTAAACAAAGAAAAGTAGTAAACACATGGTACATGGTATAACATCCTTAATCCAAATCAAATACAATACTTACCTCAACTTCTGCATTATGTTTTGTATTTTGTGCATATACATATAATCTATTTGTGAAATTTCCTTTTGTTCTACATAGGCTGAATAATCTAACAATATTTGTGGTAAAGAGTACAAACCCCTTGGTGTCTTCATATTAGCTTTGTTTTCACTGAATTTGACAATAGTCATCTCTACATTTGTTGTATTTAGCTTAGTGATTAATTTGATATTTGTTCATGTTATTCATTTTATGTTCCTCTTACTGTTTTGTTGTTCTAAAATAAAGCATAGGAAAAGAGATATTTTTAAAAATATTGTAAATTTTTTTGCTTATTGTTATTCCATGTTCCCGAAAGGCCGAAACAATAAAACGGAGGATGCTTTGCTAAATTAATGGAATTACAATAAAGAAAATGTATGGTAACCTATCAACATAGACAATAACGGACAAATAATAGAAAATAAGAAAATACATACATAAGATATGTATTTAATGGAGTTAAGGAGGTGGAATATGTTGTTATGCAAGTAAATAATTTGATTAAAAACGCAAAATTTGTAGCAAATCGAAAATGCTAAAACCTGGATAATATAGTTCCACTTTTAAATAACTTTTTAGAATGGACAAACCTTATCGTTATGATATTTTTATGTTTTTAATAACTTTATTATTTATAATAATTAACGTTGAACCACCTCGATCCTTCGTAAGTTACATTTAATAATTGTTTATAAACAGATGAGTTTGAAATAGCTCAGATGAGTTTGAAATAGCTCATGTAAAGCACTAAACTCTTATATACTTGTAAATATTTTTTTAAACGCCAAACACACAAATACATTTTGTTATACTTATAAATTACATATTTCGATTACAGACTTGAACCCACAAACAAGGACATTTTTCGGCAACACCTTTAAGGTTAGTACATTAATATAACTCATCTTTAATTTGTTATTGAGGATACAAAATATGATGTTAATTGCAAAGACACGACACCATCAATTATCAAATTAATCAGGACATACTACGCTAATTTTGGTAAAAATTTGTATTAGTTGTAAAAGCATGCCAGTTGTAAATTGCTTTGATTCCAGATGATATCAATTGATTCAAAATTTCTAACAATTTAAATTTTCAACTTTTTAAATTTATAAAATTTCAAAATTTCAAATATTACACTAAAATATTAAAATTTCAAAATTTTAAATTTTCTAAATTTTAAATATTTAATTTCTTAGGATGGATAAAGTTTTTGAAAGTTTTCTAATAAATTATTTATGTTCAAAATAAAAACAATAAAAAACTATCATATTTATTAATTTTGTTAAGATACAAGGAATACTTAATTTTTAAAAATAAATTCTAATAACCTGTTTGGGTGTTGATTATTCGCTTGACTGATTATGGGTCTCCACATACATGTCGATTTATCATTACCCATGTGTTTGGGATGATGGTAAACATAACAAAGTTTTCATTTGGATGATTAGCCCTAACTTAAGTATGAATATAATAAAATAAATATCATTTTTAAATTTTTTATTTATAATTTACATAACTACTATTATATTACGTATCTAAATGGGACAAAATGTTGGCAATCATCCCATACTGATTTAGGCCATTATTTATGAACATGAATTTGGTTGGATGTGTATTCTCTTTGAATCATTTTCGAGTTGATGAAGTGTAACAAACAATTCAACAAGTCTATACATAAAATTTGGTATTTAAAGAAGTGTTACACGATTATTAATGCACAATTAATCACATGTTCATATACATTTGTAAAGAATCACAACTTTTCATTTTTAATTCTTATTGATTTCGTTTCTATAGTACCATAATTGTTATTGATAATTGTTTAGATATAGTAACTATTTGTACAAGAAAACTAATCATCCATAGAAAACTAACTTCTGAAAGAAATTATTCACACTCATCGCTATAACAGCTAGTGTGTGTGTGTGTGTGTGTGTGTATATATATATATATATATATATATATATATATATATGGTAAGGTTCATTTGACACCACCTATATTTTGTGAGACCGTGAGACGCATTTTTTTTATTTTTTTTAATTTATTTTTTATTTTTTTTAGTTAATTCATGTTCCGAAAATAATATTTAAAAAAAGAATTTTTTGATTTTTCCATTTATTTTGCATTTTAAAATTATTTTTAGATTTGGTCTCACGGTCTCACAAAATTAGAATGGTCTTAAATGAACCTGATCTTATATATATATATATATATATATATATATATATATATATATATATATATATATATATATATATAGGGTAAAGTGAATATACCTAACAACCTTATATAAGCTTACATACCTAACTCCATAATACTACATCGGTTTGTATCATATTTACATTGTAATTGCCTAAGGTTCTTAAACTTCAACCCTATAACTTGATTACTTTCAAAATCTTTGGATTTTGAACAATATCTTTCTTTTACATTACGTCTTTCTATCGAATGCCACCTAATGGGCTTCATATCCTACCGCTACAAATGAAAGGATGTAGGAGAAATACAATGATGAATTTCCAAATTTTTTTGAAGTAAATCAAGTTTAAGGATGAATTTTAAGAACCTTGGATGATTGCAATGAAAATTTAATACAAAATGATGTAGTTTGATGATGTTAGGTACCTAAGCTTATATAAGGTTGTTAGGTATATTCACTTTACCTATATATATATATATATATATATATATATATATATATATATATATATATATATATACTAGCAGCGTACCCGCGCAAAGCGGCGGAGTGTGTAAATTCTTTCGGTGATATGTTTCCTCTACAAAAATGTTATGTTACAAAAGAAAGTACATGTCGAAAACAAAATAAACACAAACTATGGTGTTATTTGGGAGATGAAGTCATTTTTTGTTCCTAGACGGTGGGCTTTATAGCAAATGAGGGAACAAAGAGGTATATGCGATTGGAGGGATATTTGAATCAACATGCTAAATTTAAGGATATCTAAAAGGGTTCAAAATTTGAATGAATCCGAGATTTGAGGGAACAATATCAAATTGCTGAGAAATATAAGGAGATTTGATGATAAATATTTGAATTCAAAATGTGGTTAAGATTTAATATTATTTTATTAATGTTTACTTGTACTATCAGCTTCATTATTTGGACGTCTTAAAAAAATATTATTATCATAATCAATCTATTTTTAGAAATAGTTAGATTTTTTTTATAAGATAGTAAATATATATATATATATATATATATATATATATATATATATATATATATATATATATATATATATATATATATATATATATATATATATATATATATATATGATGGTGGTATGAATCGAATGGAGATCATAAACTCCTATCAAAAACAAATTAAAGCATAAAAACACATTTTCATCAATCAATGAACAATAATAGTTTTTAAAAAAAAAAAATCTTATTCACACCTTCACCTACATGATCAAACGCCGGCAAGGTTTCTTTAAATCCTACTCTTCTTTCTTTGGTTTGGGTTCTTACAGGTTCGTGGAGATCACTCAAGGTTCAAACAGGAAAAGCTAGGGCATGGTGGTCATGATCGGCGACATGTAAGTACCGACGTCCAATCTTTTTTTGTCACAAACTTTTCGAATTCTGTTCTCATTACCGATATATTGAGGGCTTGTGCAAGACAACGTTGTAGACGTGTTTGTTTCAAGATTACTTTCTCGTGTGGGTAAACGTTTTGGCTTTGTTAGATTTTCCGGAGGGAGTGATCTGGAGAGTATGATTAAAAAATTTTGTGATGCACGATTCAGGTATCATAAATTATTTTCTTCTATTCGTAAGTTCTCACATAAGGCCAGTGATCGGTCTCTACCTCATGTTAAGTCTAAGGTTGAGAAAATTGATTTTCTGGTGAATTCTCATGCTAGTATCATGAAGGGGTCTTCTTATATTTCTAGGGATAATCAAAAGGTGGATGAGGTTATTGATGTGCAATCGGGTGATTTTCTTTTAGAAAAAGTGAATCTTGTGTGTCTTTCAGAACCCAGAAAATTTCCTACTCTTCCCAATCTTTGCATGCTATGTTTGGATGAAGGTTTTGATGATATGGAGATACAATATATAGGTGTTTGGGTTATGGTTGAATTTCGTTAAAAACTTAAAGAGCATGTAAGAAGTTTTTGGCCAATGAGGCTTTAGACCATTGGTTCTTGGAAAAACAACCTTGACATAGGAAATTTGTGCCACCGGATCGCATTGTTTCGCTCGATGTAGAAGGCATCCCCTTACTGCTTGGAGTAAATCAGCTTTTCGTATGATCCTAGCTAAGTAGTGGTCCATTTTTCATATTGACGATGATCTTGAGGAAGATATGTATAAGAATAGCTAGTGTTTGTGTTTTAATCACTTGCCAAGATATTATTTCCAAGCTTGTGACGGGTTGATATGGAACTTTGTATTCAGTTTAGGTTAAAGAGGCACCAGGTTGGACTCCATTATTCGTTTTCGGGTGTTCTAAAGTAGGGTATGATGTAAATTATGATAATGGCCTACTCGAAGCGGAAAGAAGTATCCATTCTTTTAATGATAAGGAGAATCAATCTTCTGACCCCTTTCGTATCTATGATATAATTGACAATATGAAAGTAAGAGGCCTTATATGGGAGAGGCAACATTAGAAAGCATGGTACGTCTAGCTTTCCTGCTAATTCAACAACATGTTTGCCAAATGTTCTGGCAACGTGTCCGCCAGTTGTTCCAGTAGTGACCCCATCTGATCTGACTGCTTACCCACATCATGGTTCGTTGACTGCTGATCACGCTGGCAATTGTCCTATTATTAGTAATTTTTCAGCTAATGAAGGAACTTTAGAGAATGTTGTTTTTGGTAGATCCATTCAGCGCATGCAATCAAAAACTATAGGTTTTTCAGGTGGTTTTCAAATCAAATTTATTCCAACTATGGTGGCAGCTGTTCTTTTTCAACCAAGTCATTTTCTAATGCTATTTAAAGGGATGAAGTAAAGAAAACACTCAAGATGGGTAAGGCAAGGTTATGATACGTCTAGGTGTCATTCTTGGGTGGTTGATTTAGTTGAAGGACAAGGGGAAAGACGTACATGGGGTTCCATGAATTGTGTTTCTATTAATATTCAGGGAGCGGGAAATAATTATAAGAGGGCGTGGGTTAAATCTTTATGACATAAGCATAAGGTCAATTTTCTGGCAATCCAAGAAATGAGTATGGAGTTTATGGATATGGTTTCGGTTCCACAATTTTGGGAAAATTTCTCTTTCATGCATGACTTCTCTCCTTCTCGAGGTGCTTCAGGTGATATTTTGGTCATCAAGGACTCGGATTGTAACATCCCAAAACTCAAAGCCAAAAATTACATTTTTAATTAAGTAACTTATAAAATCGTTTACTGAAAACATCATCAATATCATATCAACCCATAATCTCATAAGGCATATATCATAAAACATGTCGTGGAATAATAATAATATCAGAGTACAATCCCATGGGTCTCAAAATGCGGAAATCATGTGTGTGTGATACACTGCTACCGTGTCAGCTCCTTCCCCTTTGATGTAGAGGTACTTGAAAACAAAATTGAAAACCGTAAGCATGAAGCTTAGTGAGTTCCCCCACCATACCACATACCATACATAATACATAATGCATAACATAACTGGGTACTAACTACCCCTTCGGTCCTATCGACCGATACCTTGCCTAGCATATCAGGGTGCTGCCCCCCCCCCCCCCCTGGTCCTCTCGACCGGTATCTTGCCTAGCATATTAGGGTGTTGGCCTCCCCTGTGGTCCTGTCGACCGGTATCTTGCCTAGCATATTAGGGTGCTGACCTACCCCTTCGGTTCTTTCAACCGGTATCCAGAGACTATTTCACCCCTTACCACTACCACATAATATCATAACACATATGTCATAAACTGTCTAACATAACTAGGTACTAACTACCCCTTCGGTCCTTTGGACCGGTAATGGGGTCTAACCTACCCCTCCTATCACATATCACACAACATCATAACATACCAGCACATAATCATAACAGGTAGCAACATACCAGATAATTATAACACAGACAATTATCTCTACTATAACTCTTACTAGAGGGCCGACCTTGGTGCCTTTGATCCACTTCTACGGGAAGGTAACTCACCGCAATGTCGTGAGGTGTCTAAACTATCCTCACTGTCGGGATCAATTTCTCTCAAGTCCTACACGTAACAACCTTCCTTAATTTACAATTACATACTCTTAACCCCTACAAAGGTTACTCGGGTCAAAGCTAAAGTCAAAGTCAACCCTAGGTCAAAGTCAACACCTGGTTGACTCGATTCGCCAAGTTGGCCCAACAACTCGTCGAGTCCCCAAATTCTCAAAACCCTAAGACCTTGATCCTACTCGCTGAGTCTTGAACACACTCATCGAGTTCTACTTCATACAAAGTCAGGACCATCAACAACTGAATCGACGAGTTCATACTTGAACTTGTCAAGTCCTTCTTCATGCAAGAAGACAAATTTAGCCCTGGACTCACTGAGTTCCTTATGAAATCGTCGAGTACGCCTTCATGCAGTTGGGACTTGCCTTGAACTCTCCGAATTCTGTTCTTGAACTTACCTAGTTCCATGATTTCCAAATCCAGTTTCACATCTATCTCGTTGAGTCCTCTTCTAGACTCAACTAGTTCAATCAAAACAGAAAAGGGTTGGGGAACCATACCCCGACTCGTCAAGCCCCATGAACGACTCGTCGAGTCCCCCAAATTCAATGTCCCTACAGTTGATTTCAGTCAGGTTTAACACCTCCAAAACATAGATCTAGCCTCATAGGGTCCATAATACACGTAAAGTTACAAACTTGACGTTCCTGCATGGGGTATTTGGCTCAAATGGCCCTAAAATGGAGTCTACAAGATGCAGGTACTCGTGGTCACTTGGAGGGTAAAAGAAGAGAGATTCACATAGAGAATGATTTTCTTGATGCTTTCCTTATGGATGATGATGTGGATGATGAGGTTAAATAACGAAGGGTTACGTTTACTTGGATCTGGACTAGAAGGCTAAGATTTAGTGCGTGATTGAGGGATATGAGAATTATATTTTTTTTTCATGTGATTCTGAGGCGTAAGAGACGTTAGCTGGCCATTCAGAGTATTCTAGTAGATGGGTTGTAGGTTGATGATCCTTCCAAGGTGAAGGTTGAGTTTCATATGTTTTATCAATCTTTGTTTTCCAAGCAACATGGCAGCCAACCAAAGACTAAGGCTAGTTTATTTCGTATTATGTCTCATCCTCAAGTTCAATTTTAGCAACTTCGTTTTTCTCATGAAGAGATATAAAGAGCAGTTTGGGATTGTGGTTCGTCTATGCCACACCTTACGCGACCGTTGGCGGAAACATCGGGTAGTGAAGGTACATAGATTTCCCAAATCATAGAGCGCCAATCATAATTATCTATCTAAATGAAATCCTATATGTATTCAAGCTGATAACATTTTCTTGACTTGATCTTTACCCCATCCTTGGAACACATGTGATTTTTGAAAATGTCACCTTGATGTTAGTGAGTTCATAGGTTTTGAGGTAAAGGCATAATAAACTCCGTTGGAAATTTTTAGAAATCTTTATGATTCTTAATTTCTTAGCTTCCTATGTTTTATTATATCACTTCTTAGATTATTATCTTTTTAGGACATTCTGCTAATCCTATCTTATTATCTTTTTAGGACATTTTATTAATCCTGATTTACTGTCTTTGTTGGATATCTAACAATCCTATCTTATTATATTTTTAGGATATTTTATTAATCTTATTTACTATCTTTGTAGGATATCTAATAATCACATCTTATTATCTTTTAGGATATCTAACGATCTTATCTTATTATCCTTTTGGATATCTAACAATCCTAACGTATTTTATCTACCATTCTAAGGCATCCCTAATGGTAGTTGGATCTCTAAGATGTTTGTAATGTATTGACATGATCCTCCATACTCAAAATTGTTTAACTAATAATTGCAACGCCACGACGCTTCATTGGATGTCGAATAGTGATTAATAAGAAAGTTACCCTAACGGGATTGTAGCTAGCAAACTTAGGTTGCGGTGTCAACCCCATATAGATCTATACATATCTTTCTAGCTCTCGAAAGATTAATGATTATAGGTACTGGGAAAGCCGAATTTAATCAAGGCTATTGGATGAATATTAACAACTCACTAACGCATTAACCATACGTATTTTTTCTTTTATCTTTTATCCTTCCTATAATTATCGTATTATAAACACCTTTAATTTTACATTTGATAATTATATCTTTTGATCTCATAATTATTTTATTTTGTGTATATGTGTCTCTTGTGTGTGTATGTATGTATGTATGTATATATATATATATATATATATATATATATATATATATATATATATATATATCATACACATTTACCCTAGTTATGGTTCATTTGACAATTGAATATTTGGGCAGGGTAACGATTAGGTACAACGCATATCCCTATATTTGACCAACATAACTTTTAGGTACTGTGTTATCCTAGGGATTTGATCATTATAACATCTAGGTATTATCTTTTAGTACTCTATCGGCCATCATAACTCTTAGGCATAATATCATAGCTTACAACAGATATAACATCTATAGATATATTTGATGAGTTTTGAGAAAAAGAAACAATCATATGTGTGCATGCAACCCTAATATTCCTAGATCTATGTTTTCTTTAATTGAACATACAAGTATTGATCATCAAATGGAAAACCATAAGAAGCCTATATTATTTTCAAAAAATGTATCTTGGGTTAGTAAACATATTTTTCATTGTTATGTAGTAATAACAATCTTAATCCAAGCTTGAAAACCTTTGGTAGCTAGCAAGCACCACAAGTGTCGCGCCTCTAATGGCCACAAACAAACCCTATCAACCAAGGAACATTATATATATATATATATATATATATATATATATATATATATATATATATATATATATATATATATATATACAGAGAGAGAGGGAGAGAGGAGTAGAAAAAATTTTCAGCCCTAGCCTCCAAGAAAGCATAAGTCACGAAATCTAAACCCTAAAGGGTTTATATAGGAGTCTAGGAAAGTGTTGGATAATGTAGGTATCTCCAAGATAACCATTATCCCTTAACTTCCTCCCTAAGACATCCAAGGCACCCTTAGAGCCCAAGGAAACCCTAGAGAGCATCTAGAATTCGTCCACCCTATACGGGAGGTTCCAGATATGCCCAATGCTCAACTAACAATGTCACCTTTAGTCGCTACACTTTTAATTAATTCCTTTAACCCCAAAATTAATTCCAAATTAACTTATGATTAAATATTACTTAAATAATATGATTTGTAATTATTATATTATTTTCATAATACATTAATAAATCATTTATTTCAATTTATTAACCAAATAATAACTTCATCCTTCTCTCTTTAAAAGTTATCCTATTCAATTTCCAGGTTTGAAGGCAACCTAAAAGGATTGTGCTACCATCAATTAAAGTTTATACCAATTATAGTTAGAGGATTAGACACTTAATCCAACAGTCTCCTACTTGGACAAGTTTAATAACTATAACTGCCAATATAACTACTAAACTGACTAGCAAATTGTAGTTACCAAAAGTCGTTGTCGAACTCTGAACCAGTCAGTGACGTGTCCTAAGATACATGATTAAATATTCCTCTGTTCTACAAGATATCGTATGGAAATGAGACATGGATTATAGTCAATCTCTCTGTCCAATATTTGTTTCCTGATTTATGATTTATGACAACAAAAAATAGACTAGAAATTGAACACATCAATTCAGTCTAGGCTTGGCCAAGCACTTTAGATGTCATCATCAAATCATCAAGGGGCCCAAAGATATCGATTTTCCCTTTAGGGCAAAAGGAACGGATGAACTTCGACTTATATGCTTGCACTATTCACTCATCGGATCATACACAACAATACATTTTATAACATCAAGTTATTGACGCGTTTACGTATTATCAATGCACAATTGACTTGTAAACAACAACTCATATATCTCGGTTTCAACAATATAAGATATTATCGTCTCTAAATTAATTGTGATAAAAGCCATGAAGTAATTCTCTGAGCATGGTTTTATCCAATACTTAAAATCCCCATTTTCTAAGTACTCATGAATATTGCGGCAAAACTATTGCTATCTCTAATCCCCATAGACACTCTACAATTTAATCCATGATAGTCTTAATTCGCGACTTACTTCCAAAAGTACGATCGACTATGGATTTTTGAATAATCCAATTATTCAGGAAGTAAAACATGCAAAGTGAAACAAAATAATAACCTAATTAACTATGGCCTCAAAACTATTGAATATAAATAAAACTCTTATTATTTAATCACCATATTAACTAGACTTTCTTTATTGTATTATGTTTCGAGTAATCAACTAAACACTTGAATTAAACATCAGTCATGCCATGTAATAAACACACATACTATGTTTCTTGATAGTCTTACCACTGTGAGTAGATCAAATGGATATTATTCCAACGATGCTTATTTCACAATTCCAAAGTCTTATTATAACATGTAAGAATTCCAAATTCTTGTCACTTCTAAATTTGTTAGAATTCAACCTTTCATGCAATATCCGTTGGTGATGTCGAGGCTTCAAAGTCACAGAGACTTTGCTAACGATATTACAAAATGTTTCGTTGAAACTTTGTTACTTAAAACAGTTTCATTATAACAAAGTCTCAAATTCAGGATACAATTCTTGAACACCTTTTTGCATTAAGGTTCCTAACTCACATGTAGATTCTAATAATCAACTCCCACTATGGAAAAATTTCCATATTCCCATATGACCATCAATTTGGATCAAGAATCATCCCAATCTAAAGCATGTCACTATGGTGTTTCCAACCAATACTATGTTTTCAATTGTGAACAAGCAACCAAACCTTTGGTATAACCTCAAAATGTTCTTGGCAGTTGTATAACAACTTTAAACACACCAAGTTCTAGTCCTTTTTCTTCTCAATGCCCTAGGCATTTGGAAAATCAGAATAAGTGAATATTATAGCATATGTAATCAATCCTATATCCGAAGCATATGAGACTCGATACATAATGTCTTACATAAAGCTTGATATCTGATCAGCTTCTTGCTATAATATTTCCATATATCGAATTTCCTATGTTGAATCATTTCAATACGATATTCATATATGTCCAAGACTAAGTTTTATTAAAACTTCATTCTAATCTTTTAGATTTGGAATGTAGTATAAGTTCCCTCTCGCCTAACAGATTCTTCTTATTCGTTCTATTACGTTTTGAAAACTTTTCAAGGTGCTAGAATTATTCTTAATCTTATAAACACAACTATATTTACTAAACCATCAGTAAACCATGACGAATAGACTTATCATCCTTTTTGGTGGATCTAAATAGTCCGCATCAATGTGTACTAGATCCTTTAGTCGTTTCATTTGACTTACATAAACATGTGATCGACGAATTAGTCATAATCTTCCAACGATCAAGATTCTCATACATCACACTATTCAAATTGCATGATTCTAAGTTTCTATCCAATTGAAACTTGTGTGATGAGAATTCCTTTTCACTTGGTCAATCATCACACTACCTCAAACGATATAATTAAGAATCAAATCCACATTTAACATTGCTAATAATAGAAGTGTAACCACCAATTTTCATAGATGCCATTGCAAGGAAATACAAAGTAAACTGTATAAATCAAAATTTCACTATTATTGATAATAAGCGGAAAATTTTTTTCCTTACAATGCAAAATATGAAAACAATGTTTCTAGATATTTCCTAAGCAATCTATTAAGTCATCATAACTGCTAAGAGTAGCTTCCAAAATCTGATCGTCGAACTATACGACCGAAATCCATCTCTCATGATCATATTCAACTCACTTTTTTTGAGATTCCTTCTTTCTCTTAGATCCTACAAAATATAAAAATGTGACCATCACATCATGTATTAAGAATCTATGAATAGAAACGTATTAAAATAATGGAGTTAGATAATGGATGTACCTGAAGTGAAGTCATACGACTTCACTTTACCATCTCTAAGATCTATCAGGTAGTTAGGGCATCTTCGTAACCAATGTCCCTCCAATTGGCAATAAAAACATGTGGACCTGTTAGGATTAGCACATGAATCTATCTCATAACTAGCCTTTCTCTTTACCATATGGTCAAATGGTTTGACCTTGACCGATCCCTTTCCATTTAGAAGAGAAACCTTTTCTGGACTACCGTTGTCACCATTGTCAATGTCCATGGGAGTTTGTGAGACAAATCCTTCAAACACTTTTGCTTCACTTGTGCTCTTAAGCATTTATGCTTTAGAAAAAATCAACATATGTGTTAGATCAATTAGGATCACGTCATGGTCCCTCATAAAGTACTCCTTAATGAAATGACTATATGAATCAGGAAGCGAAGTAGAACCATGTCAATGGCTAGCTCCTATGGGAAAACGACACCCAACATCCCCAATCTGTCACCGTATGATTTCATTTTCAGAACATGCGCACACACAGACTTTTCCTCTTGATGTTTACATGCCAAGAGAGATTGAGTAACTTCGCATTTTTCAACTTGAAGGAAAATTGACTTGGGTAGAGTCACTAGAGGAGGAGGAGCTGAAGAAGTATGACCACCATTTCCACCATTGCTAGAAGAAGGGAATATTCTTTCACCTTGACCAACATGTGGAAGGTCATCTTCAGAAGGAAAAATATTTCCAGCATAAAGAGGAAGACCATTGTTGTCTGAACTTGATATCTATAATAAGAGAAAAGAGAATTCAAATTTGTTGATTTTAATCCTTAATTATTAACCCATAAATTTAAATTAAGGCTAGGATCCATATTCTCAATTCGAATTTTGAAGAGGGATGCCGTAATCAAATTCGAATCTATTTTAAGTAGGTAAAACTTTTACCAATTTCAATCTTATGAAACTTCTAAATCTTTTGAGATTAATTGAACTATTCAATTACATGTTTAATCTCGATTATGCTCTCACTTTGTGACTAGGATGCCGATGATCACAAATGAGATGTGAATAATCATGCAAATTAGCTTGGTACTCTCGATGTTAATTATCATCTAATCAATGTGCTGGTTAGCCTTACACACTCCATTAACCAATGATAATTTACGAGACTCCCATTTCCACCGTTTATTAGTATATATTAGTGTGTCGGTTAACCACACACGCTTCACTAACGACTTATATGAAGTGCAACGTGCAATTTCATGGATTAGCATCAAATTCATATTTTTCCTAAAGTAACTAACATTGGGAATTTTATGAAAAATTTAGTTACTTTATTAATTTCATTATACTTATTAATGAAAAAAAAAATCCTATCAAACCCATTCGGCTAACGACCCTCCATCAATCAAGGAAGCGGTGGGAGAGAGTGGAGATCCATTCAACAACCATTTTATAGACAGTTTTTGTATACCCCCTATAGATCGGCTTCGCGAATGAGGCGTACTAGCGGTTCGACTGACTTTTCTTATACATATAATAAATATTAAACATTTAATTTTACATATAGTACAAGGTGTATTTTAAACGTTTCAAAATACTATGTTTAATTAATAAATTTCAAAAATTAAAACAATTTTAATATAAATATAAAATTAAACCAAATGATTTAATAATTATTTATTAATTAAACATTTAATTAATTTATTAAACCAATTTTAGAATTATCCATTAAATTAGTCAACATAATATAACCTAATCCACTCCCCTGATTATTTTCAAAAATATGGAAGGGATCAAACAAAATCTAGCAATTATCTTGTTAAACAAGTAAGAAGATAATTACCAAAATAAGAAATATCTACCATATTTAACTATTTTCGAAAATATGGAAGGGATCAAACTAAATCTAGCAATTATCTTGTTAAACAAGTAAGACAATAATTACCAAAAATAAGAAATCCCTACCAAAACCCTAATTTCCAAAATTTAGCAAAACTTGGGGAGAAAGGAAAGGATTTCAAATCCTTGCCATAATTTCGAAAAATCATAGGGTTAGGAAACCCTAAAATCGAAATCTTGTAGGCCAAGGGAAAGGGTTACAACCATTTTTTAAAAAATTTGAAATCTAGGGTTAGGAAACCTTGAATTGTGAAAACGCTAAGTCCAAAGGGTTTAATTTCCATAAACCCTAATTGATCAAGTTCAAACAAATTTCAATTAAATTCAATAGAAAACAAGCCAAGACTCTGATACCACTGATGAGTTTTGAGCAAAACAAACAATCCTATGTGTGCATGCAACCTTAATATTCTTGGATTTATGTTTTCATTAGTTGAACATACAAGCACTGAACATCAAATAGAAAACCCTTGGAAGCCTATATTATTTTCGAAAAATATATCTAGGGTTAGTAAACATACCTTTGATTGTTATATAGTAATAACAATCTTAATCCAAGCTTGAAAACCTTTGGTAGCAAGCACCACAAGTGTCGTGGCTCTAATGGCTCACAAACAAACCCTAACAAGAAAGGAACTTTATATAGACAGAGGAGTAGAGAGGAATTTTGGCCCTAGCCTCCAAGAAAGCATAAGTCATGAAATCTAAACCCTAATGCGTTTATATAAGAGTGTAGGAAGGTGTTGGATAATGCAAATATCTCCAAAATAACCCTAATCTCTTCACTTCCTCCCTAAGTCATCTAAGGCACCCTTAGATCCCAAGGAAACCCTGAGTTGTATAATTCAAATAGCTCAGAAATATGAAGGATATGTTGGATCCAAACTTACTCCTAACTTCCTTGCACCAAAATGAAGCAACCCAAGCTCTAAATCATATGTGGAGGTTAGGGTTTCATATTGAAGGTTTGGAAGCTATCCCTTAAATTTGGATAAAACCCCAAAAATCATGGGCTTGGGCTGCATCGCTCAACATGTCGTTACACCTCTCTTACCATTTCATAGCGACAACGAAATGCATGTTTTTAATTAACCATGCACCATATCCTGGCCATCACTGTACCACGTTGTGGTGAACCTGGGCCAACTACTCTAAAAGTCGATTTCAGCCCAATGCCTCATAAATCCTAAATTCCAAGCACCAAACCCAAGAACCTTATTCCACAAGGTCTAAACTTGATCCTTTGAGACCGAAAACCTTTAATAAGTTAATTACCACTCTAACATCTAAGACAAGGTTATCTCGAAACAGGGTGTTACATATTTCCTTCATTTTTGGTGAAGCTTGAAGATCAATAAGTTTTCTTTGTTTCAATAAAGGTGGTTCCTAGTTTAGATCCAACAAAGTCACTCCATTTTTGGACCTTTGTGAGTATAAATTTCATATCTTGTTCTTTAGTTCCTTAGTTATTTAAATCTAGTTATAAGTTGTGTCTGTCACTTTTTACTCCATTTCACTTATGTCTTTGGATTTGAGAGAACTAAAGTACCTTTTGAGCACCTTGGATTGCTCTATAGATATATTAGAGTTGGGAAAACGGGATCTTGTTCCTTCACATTAATTCATGCAAAATTTATGGTCCATTTTGGCATTTTAGAGATTTAAAGTTTAGATCTTGGTTGTTTGGACCATACTAGTTGATAAATTTTGAAATTTATCCATTAAGATCCTATTAAGAATCAGATATGAGAAGTTGAAGGCTTTGCTTAATGGAATAAGTCAAAACCCTTTTCAAACTAGTATAGATGTTGAGTGTCTTCTAAATACTTCCGAGATGCATCTGATTTGAGTTGGAACCTGATTTATTTTTGTCTTGTAGTGGACATTAGGCGCCCAGTACAGGGTTTGGGGGGGGGGGGGGGGGGGGGGGGAGGTCTTTTGAATAGAAGTTGAGTTTTTTACTTTTTAATAAGTTTGACATTGGGTCAAACTTTAGGTTTTTGAGACTTAGACTAAGGTTTGACCTTTATCTAATGTTTAGGTGGTTTGTGAGACCGGTGTTTACAATTATACGCGTGCAATTGTGATTTTTGAGTTTCTACATGGTGAGTTTTCTCACTGTATCACTTATGACATAGCTGATATGACATGATTATATGTTTAGTTAGACTGGTGGCTTCTTGATTATTGCTTGTATGTTTACATGCCTTGTTAGGTTTAAACAAACCATTGAGTTGTATAGACTTGTTGTTGTTATGCATAGCTGTCTTGTGTTGTATGTGATATTTTTAGGAACTCACTATGCTTTGTGCTTATAATGGTAGATTAAATGTTTTCCAGTACTTCTTCGGATCATGGAAATGTGAAGGCGTAACTGTACACACACATCAACAATTTTATGATTTGAGATTTTGCGATGTTTTTTTTCTTTTTCTTTTTAACTTTGATTTTGGATTTCTATTTATGAAAAAATAGTTTTATCTTGATTACTAGTTTATGAAACATGGTTATCTATCTTAATTTAAAAATAAATAACTTATTATGAAAATCGGGACGTTACATTTGCATATGAGAAGTATCCCCTGATGTTGAATGATCACAGATTGGTTTGGCATTTCTATTTCTTTATTTTCATTCATTTCTTGTTGCATGGATTCTTTGACAACATTATTCCTCTCAAACCTTGCCACTAAAGCAACCAAGTCATAGTTCCTTAACCATACTTCATTAATGCCTCTAGCAATCGCTTTCTTATACTAAAACTTCAAAATTTTCACAAATGTGATACGTTTACCTAGTTTTAATAACTTTGTCACTTTGTAAACATTTGTCACTGTTTCGAACACGTCATATTGCTTTCACAATTCTTGCAACTCCATAGACGGTGGGAACTTTTAATTATAGTAAGGGAATGTTTCGTAGTATCTAAATTTTTAACATCTGAATTTTTAAGATGTTTGAATTTCTAAGAGGCCCTGAATTTTTAAGATCTGGATTTTTAACTTGCAGTTTGGTTGGAGCTTTTGAATTGTTATGTTGAATGATAAAAATGACAATTTTACCCTTCTGAATATAACTTTTTTTAAAATATTCTATGTAGCAACACAAAATTACTATCTATAAAGTTTCAAAATACAACAAAAACTATATTCAATATGCAAAACTAAAAGTATATCGATATTCTATGAGTAGATGTAAATTACTAACCAAAAGCTTCATAATACTAAGCCATATAATACAAGATCCTGCTAGTTGGAAGAAGGAAAATTTAGTACAACAACAAACAATGAAGAGACCAAGAAAACAAAAACATGTGCAAGGCTAAGATTAATGATAAACCAACCTTCCTGTCACTCAAAATCATATAAATCCACCACAAGGATTAGATCATCAGAGCATGACAAACTTCCAAAAACTAGGTCAATTACATATGCAACCAAGGGCATAAAACATTTGCAGGCCCACAGAAAAGAGATCAAAATCCAATGACCAAATGTTAAAGGCCAAACATAGAAATCACTCATAAAATACGTTCACATGAAGAAGAAAAAAATCCCAATTTCTCAATCTCTTTATACAACTCAAAAACATGTGCATCGTTCAAAAGACTTGATATCACATAATGTACTTTAAGATTAAAAAAATAATAATAATACCAAAAATCTTGTAAAGCCTCAAAAAGCACACATGAATAGGAGTTGAGAAAATTCAGCAAATGACTAAAATGTAGGGTGAGTTTGAAGAAAATGACCACAAAAATGAACATTTCAGAAAATAACCACAGGTTTCGCAGAGGGGGTTATGGGGAACCATAAACACCTCTGCAGGATGTGAACACCTCTGCAGATCTTGGTTTTTTTATTTTTTTATTCGTTATTTTTTTTTCTTTTTTTTTCGTTTATGAATATTTTATTAATCACATAAGGTATTATGTGATTATTATGTAAAAAAAATTGTTTTCATTTTTCATTTTTCTTATTTAATTACCCGTTTATAAAAGTTATGTGTTTAATAAAAATTATACAAATATATTGTGTTTTTTATAAAATTACACACATCGGTATTCTGAATAATAAACATACTTTAAGTAGGTTACAAAACATACTTTAGAAAACATAAACACACAACATTTATAATAAACATACTTTGAAATAAACTTTATTGAAGGCTCTGCGGATCCTCTACATCTCCGCGGAATCTTTGTTTTTAGATTTTTTTTAAAAAAAATTCGTTTTTTTCATTTTTTTTGCATTCATTTTCATTATTTTTAACTTTTTTTGTCAAAATTTTTACATAATAATTACATAAGGTATTAATGTATTTATAAAAAAAAATTAATATTAATAAACGAAAATGAACATACAAAAAAATTAAAAAACGAAAAAAAAATTAAAAAAATCAAAAAACAAAGATTTCACAGAGCTGTAGAGGATCTGAAGAAAGTTTAATGAAGTTTATTTCAAAATATGTTTATTATGAAGGTTGTATGTTTATGTTTTCTAAAGTATCTTTTGTAACCTACTTAAAGTATGTTTATTATTTAGAATATCAGTGTGTAATTTTATAAAAAAAACATAGAATATTTGTATAATTATTATTAAACACACAACTTTATAAACGGGTAATTAAATAAGAAAAAAGAAAAACGAAACAATTTTTTTTACATTATAATCACATAATACCTTATGTGATTTTAAAAAAATATATTAATAAACGAAACCAAAAAAAAAACAAACCAAAAAAAAAACAGAAAATGAAAAAAAAATGAAAAAAAAACAAGATCCGAAGAGGTGTTTATGGTTCCACAGAACGTCCTCTATGGAACTTGTGATCATTTTCTGAAATCTTTATTTTTGTGGTCATTTTCTTCAAACTCACCCTAGATTTTAATCATTTATCCAATTTACTCATAGGAGTTGAATGTGGAAAAGCAAGAAATATTTAATCTAGTACTCCTAAAAAATCATCGACTTTCTTCCCTATGTCAACAATAATTTTCATGGACCTAACAAGTTTCTATTCTCACTTCAATGGGTCTTAATCTTTCAATGGATCTTAATCTCGTAGGAAACACACACCCATGCCGTGGCTCATTACTCCTCCCTCCCTCCCCCCTCCCTCACCACCTTTCAGCGGTTACCCGGGAAACGACAATCAAATAGCAAACCTCCCGTAGTCGCTATGGTCGCAGGTTGATTGCCTAGGTTTTTTATATAAATACAAACGTACAGAAAAGATTTTTTTTATAAATACAAATATAGATAAAGTTAATACATATATCACGATAAGTACGGAATCCAATAGAATTATAAAAAGAAGAAGGATTCCATTGTCAACAAAAGCAAGAAAAATGCAGATTCTGAGTTCCTAAATAAGTTGCCTGTTGGTTGTTATCATGCAGTTTTTTAAAACCAATTGCATTAATGAAAGTATTAATAAATAACTTATCAATTTGAGCACTTGTCACGTTAAATCTTGGTTCACCATATTTAAAAAGGAGAAATAAACAACTACTTGTTTCTTTCGTCACTACTAACGTAACTAAGCCCAATGATTACGGACAAAATATATGTTTAATTTTTTGGGACATTCATCAAAATGATTATCCTTTATAATTGAATATTATAATAATAACTAATCTACCGTCTTAAATTAAAATCTTTTCATATGTGATATTCTTTTTTATTTTGATACATATCATTTTTAAAATTATTATTTTCCACTTGTTATTTTTTTGAAATTTCTATTTTTTTTAATAAAATTTAATAAAATTCTAACGAGTTTTATAAGAAAAGAGAGTTATTCTATATATTAATTTGATAATAAATTCTTATAAATACTCCAAAAAATTTGATTCTTTTTATGAATGCTCCAAAAATTATATTTTATTATGTAAAAATATTAATTTATAAAATATTTAATATTTATATATTGATATTAATTTTTTAATTTTAATAAACTCATGTAATACACAGGTTTTACATTTAATTTTTATAAAAGTTAAATGTCTAAAACTCTATACTATTTTCCAAGTCCATTATTATGGTCTTCCTAAATGACAGTTTTCACAAACCAGTAACTTTCGTGATTATTATCGTTATATATATATATATATATATATATATATATATATATATATATATATATATATATATATATATATATATATATATATATATATAGTGTAGGTTCAGTTGAGACCATGTTAATTTTATGAGACTGTTAGACCAAATTTAAAAATAATTTTAAAATGCAAAATAAAATGAAAAATCCAAAAAAATTCTTTTTTTAATTATTATTTTCGGAACCTTATTTAACTAAAAAAAATAATAAAAAATTACCGTTTTTTTTAAATACGTGAAATATTCTAATACAATATTATACCATGGATATTCTAATATAATTTTTAGAATGTTTAGAATATTCAACTAGATTTGCCAGATATGTAGAATAATTTAAATATTCTACTAAAATATCTAACAAATGTTTTTTTTTTTTATTTATTTTTTATTTTTTTTGGTATTTTTTTTTTTTTTGGAAAATATATATTCCGAAAATAATATTGGAAAAATCTTTCGAAAATTTTCAATTATTTTGCATGTTAAAAATGGTTTTGTTTTATCTAATAAATGAATGACTGAAATGGCGTCTCACGGTCTCACAAAATTAGGTCGTCTCACACGAACCTAGCCATATATATATATATATATATATATATATAGCGACGGGTAAGAATATATATATTTTTTTAAATTAGTTTATAGAGGCTTAGTGTTTTAAGTTAACATTATCTATTCTTATATATATAATTATTTTATTTCTAATTTGATCATATGTTTGATTTTTTTATCTCTTTACTTTTGTATTTTTATATGTATATATAGGATTTTCAACGTTGATACAGGATTTCACAGTCATAATTTTTGATCAGTTTCATGGTTCATTGGTGTCTCATATTCAAAGTTTGCTGACTAGATATGTACTTGAGACTTTTGTGGTCGGTAAACAATTGGAATTTTATACCAAAAAGATAATGTATCCAAAGTTTTAAGGCAAATACCATTGCAGCGAGTTCGAGGTCATGGGTAGGATAATTCTTCTCATAATCTTTCAGTTGTCTTGAGGCATAGGCTATCACTTTACCACGATGCATCAACACACAACTGAGTCCCAACCTAGAAGCATCGCTATACACGGAGAAATCATTGTCACCTTCTGGGAGTGATAAGATTGGAGCATGAGTCAAAAGATCTTTTAGAGTCGAAAAAGCTTATTCTTGAGCTTGACTCCATTCAAACTTTGCTTCTTTACGTGTAAGACTTGTGAGAGGTACAGCTATACGAGAAAATTCTTTAATGAATCTCCGGTAATAACCCGCGAGACCCAAGAAACTACGAATTTCAGATGCATTACGAGGCGCTTCCTAGTTCTGAATGGATTCGATTTTAGTGGGATCTACGGATACACCGTCACCAGAAATCACATGGCCGAGAAATTTAACTTGGCGTAACAAAAAATTCACATTTCAAGAATTTAGCATATAGTTTCTCCTTTCGAATAAGTTCTAATACTACATGAATTTGAACGGCATGATCAGCTTCAGACTTAGAATATATTAGAATATTGTCAATGAATACGATGACAGACTTATCGAGCATTGGACAGCATACCCGATTCATCATATCCATGAATACAGCAGGGGCATTTGTCAAACCAAATGGCATGACAAAGAATTCATAATGCCCATATCAAGTATGAAAGGCAGTCTTCGGTACATCCTGCTCGTGTACTTTCAACTGATGATAGCTAGATCTCAAATCAATCTTCGAGAAATAACTAACACCCTGAAGTTGATCAAATAAATCGTCGATGCAAGGTAGTGGGTACTTGTTCTTGATAGTCACCTTATTTAACTCATAATAATCAATACACATTCGTATTGATCTATCCTTCTTGACAAATAGTACTGGAGAACCCCAAGGAGAGGTACTCGGTCGAATGAAGCCTTTGTCAAGTAATTCCTGCAATTGGATCATCATTTCTTTCATTTCAGCTGGCGCAAGACGATAAGGAGTCTTTGCAATCGGAGCAACACCAGGCACAAGGTCAATTCGGAATTCTACTTGTCTATCAAGAGAAAGTCCAGGAAAATCTTCGGGGAAAACATCAGGATATTCGTTAGCAATGGGAATATCATTTACAATTTTCTTCTCCTCTCTTGAGATATCAATTGTGTAAGCCAAATAGATAGGGCACCCCTTCGTTATGAATTTACGAGCTTTCAGAAAAGAGATTATTTTTAATATTCTTTGTTCATCATAGATATAAATAGGATTCTCCCCTTGAATGGGAATGAGTACTCTCTTTTCATAGCACAAGAGTTTTGCGTGGTTCTTTGAAAACCAATCCATACCAAGAATAATATCAAAGTTGGGCAAGAAGACAGGAATCAAGTTAGCAAGGAAATTATAGCCTTCAATTTCTACTACACAATTCCAATAGATTTTATCAGCAATTAATGATATACTTCCCATAGTATCTACGTGAAATGATTGCGCGAGTGCATAACAAGCAGTTTGAAAAGAATGCACAAATTCATGAGACACAAAAGAATCTAAGGCACCATAATCAAATAAGATGTGAGTAGGTCTAGAGTTGACAAGAAATGTACCCGTTACAACATTCGGGTCCTTGCATGCCTCTTCTGTGGTAATATGGAATGCACGACCCTTAGCTTTTGGCACCTCCTCCTTTTTAGCTGGAGTATTCTTTGGTTGTTGAACGGAAGCTTGAATTCCTGTCACTTGACTAGTAAGAGTAGGGCAAAAACGCTTCTTGTGTCCAGTAATACCACATGCGTAGCAAGTAACATCCTTCCTTGGGAAAGCTGGCTTTATATGACCCGTTTCTCCACATTGATAACAGACAACGGATTCCTAGTCTATTTTGCATTGGTCAGGATGATTCCTTCCACAAACGCGACATAAAGGCGATTGAATATAAAAATATTGTGATCTACCATGACCACGAAAAGCACACTGAGATTGCACTTACTTGTTAGGTTCAGATCGAACGGATTAAGCTGGTGGAATATAGGGAATAGGAACAGTTCTTTCAGTACGTGGATGCTTCGGGACAATAAAAGTGGCACCACATATTTCTAAGTCATGCTCGCATCTTCGAGCATACTCAACGACTTTATTGAATGATAGAGCATCCCGATTGACAATGAAATATTGGATTTCGTGTCGTTGTCCCTCCATGAATAACTAAATTTTCTCGTCTTCAGTTGGAATATACTTTGTAGTAAACCTTGATCTTTGATTAAACCGAGTTTCATACTCATTCACAATCATTCCTCCGTGTTTAAGCTCGAGGAATTCCTTCTCCAATCTCCTCCTCATGTCTAGAGGACAATACTTCTCTAAGAAACGAGTTTTGAACATCTCCCAGGATAAATTCTCCTACTCCTGGTCATACCCGTTGAGAGCTTCATATGTTCCTTCCCACCAGACTAAGGCTTCTCCGATGAGCATTACAGAAGCATAATTAGCCTTGTCTTCGTTATCCACTTGAGAAATACGAAACAATTTCTCTGTGTTCTGGATCCAGGTAAGAACAACAATGGGATTAAAAACACCTGAAAACTCTGTAGCACCACTACTCTTGAAATCGTTGAACGAGGGACGCTTCACCTCTCCTTTTGAAGATTCTCTAGTGGCTTTCTCTTTGCCTTTATCATTATCCTTCTTATGTTCTTCGAGAGTCTTCCGAATGATACCAGTAAGTTTACCCAAGAGTTGTTCCTCTCGAGAGGATAGTGGAGTATTCACTTCACAAGTTTACGATCTCCACCCACTTCTGGTGTATGGCCATCTTCATGTTCAGCCATTCTTCTGAAAAATTAGAGCAACATAGTATTTAGAATATTAGGATTTATTATTACCTAATACTTTGCTTAAATCTTTCCTATGGTTTGTATCCATATATTCCTAATGAATTAGTTCATATATTGAACTTCCAATAGTTTAAGTCTAAATACCAATTTTGTGGTATTTAGTTCACTTAAACCACTCCTTTAATACCATGATTGAATGACCCTAACTTTCCTATTTCTGAAAGACTCAAACTTTCATACTTCACAATATTGTTATTCCAAAACATGCTACATGCATATTCATAAATAATATTTTACATTGATAATTTCGATTACAAACGACTAGATACAAACCAACAATAGATATTTACATATTACATAACTACCCAGGATATTAAGGTTTTATACAAACATGAGTACAAAATACAATAGTTTCAAACTATGCAAAATCTTCTATCAGTATATAACTATACTTGATGCGTATCTCCTGCAATTGTTAAATATTGAGAGGGGTAAACGGTGACTCTTAGTGAGTTCAATAATAGATACAATATAACGTTATGCCATTTATATACCTCAATATGGCAGAAGCAAAGAGGAACAAGGAACAACAAACGTATATGTGAATCATGTGACAAGCTTTCCATATCATTCAATGATTTAATTCAAAGATATACAATCTATAAGACATGACAATTTCAATAATTGATAAACATCAATAAAGCTTCGACCCAAATGGCACAGAAGACATACACATTCTGATTAAATATTTTGGTAGATTTCAGGCTTATAGCCCTGTCTAACCATCTGTCAATGCCATAGAATAGAAGTCATTATCTTACGGAGACATGCTCTACATGGACAGAGGCTACGTACCAGTACCACCGTGAATCTAAGTCCTTTCACTGATCACATGGTCAGAGGTATAACTTTGCTATCATAAATAGCAGAAATAATAATAACGGAAAATCACATAGCACATATAACAAATAACATACAATTGTTCCTATATATTGAAACTCACTGTGAAACAACCGAAGGAATAAATGATAATTTGAGCAACACTTTGGCTCTAAATATGACTTTTTGTGATGAAACTGGGGATTTTAGTTGAAAGCCGTCCTTACACGGGCAAAGTTTCGACTTTAAAATAAATTTTTCTAGGGGAACTTCAGAGCTTCCGGGCTTGCTTCGGGTGTTGGGGATGAAATCGGGACTTCGGGGGGTGTTAGGGTGAATTGAGAGAGAGTAAAGAGTGCAAGAGAGAAAATTTTGTAAACAAATTTCGGCTGCCGTCGATTTCTATTTATAGGGGCTGAAACCCCAGATTACACTGGGCGTAAATTTTAGTATGTTGGGCGTACTACATGGCGATTCACTACATGGGGCGTAAGCCTTAGTACGCTGGGCGTACCTCGTTGTGGCTCAATACGTTGGGCGTATAACTTAGTATGTCGGGCGTACGTTGATACGTGGCCGTCTCATCCAATACGTGTGCCTTGTGCAACAAGAGAAGGACGTGGCCAATCTCGGACCGTGAACACAAGTACGCTGGGCGTACTCATGTATGCTGGGCGTACTCATGTATGCTGGGCATACTCCGAATTTCTAAACTTCAAAAATTCGTAACTTTTGCATACAAACTTCGTTTTTGACGTTCTTTATATCCACGCGTAAGTGAGATTATGCTCTACATCTTTCGTTTAGCCTCCGTCGGCTAATTATGAATTCATTTTTAAAGCTATATTTTTAGCATGCCGGAACATGAAAAGTCCGTTAAAAATTCATAACTTCTTCATCTGACGTCCGTTTTCTTCTATCTTTTTAATGTTGAACTACAATCGACTAGATCTTCGATTCTTGTTTACGTTGTGTCGGCTAAAACTCACTCGATCTTTATTTTGAGTTTTTAGTTGTCTAGTGCTATACCGAAACTTACAAAAATCATAACTTCCTCATAGGAAGTCAGATTTTGACGTTCTTTTATGGAAATTCTCAGTTTAACGAATACTACGACTTTCATTTAGATCATATAGGCTAAAAAAGTAGTTTATCAAAAACTCACTTTTCACGTCATACAACGTCATGTCGGTTCTGTCACGAAATTTTTGATAAGGCATAACTTCTTTGTTATAACTCGGATTTCGATGAGGTTTTCTCCTAAATGTTTCTAACAAAATTCTTTAAAATTTTGAATAATAAAATTTTACTTATTTCAAATTTTATATTTTCGTTAAATTTCAATGTTAGATTGGAATCTCATAAGACTTCCAATCTTTTCCGAGTGATTCTAAACATAGTTTTACTTTAATTCCGGTAGAAACTATCTGTTAGAACGCAATACTCAATATCACATAATATTTCATTATATTATTTATTACAAAAAGACTATTTCAAAACGTGTATGTTACACTTGATGGCTTTATTGGACATTTTTGTATTTTTCTTGGGTGCTAGTGTGTGTATGTATGATGTAGGGACTTTTATGTGTGCTTCGATTGTTGTATTTATCACTCGAAGCCGCCACCTCCGCCGTGTGTGGGTGGCTGCCACCACAGACCGTCACCGACCACCACTGCCCGAGGCAGCAGTGGGTGGAGCCCGACTTATTAAACATTAAATTACCTAAACACCTAAATTTTGTCCGAGTGGTACGAGTTTGGGGTTGGAAACCCTAATTAAGGTTTAGAAAACCTTATTTTTGGAGTTATGGTCAAAACCCCCGTTAAAACCAATAATTGAACTTTAAATAATACTTAATACTGCTCTACAATTAACTTAGCAACATTCATCCTGTCTTCCACGTATCGAACCTTAAAAACTGTTTATTCGACGAAACCTTTTTGATCCCTCTTGATGAGATCGATATCAACGAGAACCATAATTTCATCGAAGAACCAGTCGAAATCAAGATTGGGAAGTCAAACGAACGAAACAAAGTCGCATACCGACAGTGAATGTCCGCTGGTTGCCAAGCGGGGACCTGAATTCACTTGGGAGCGCGAAGATCAAATGAAACAGAAGTACCCGCATATTTTTCCGAGTCCATGATTCATATTCTATGTTTGAATTTCGGGACAATATTCCCTCTATCGGGGGGATGATGTGACAACCCGTTGTTTCCTTTGATAAGGCTCTAATCTCCAAGTATATTTATTCAACATATATGCAAGGTTTTGGATTATCATGTTAATATAGGAGGGTATAATCTTCATACTTAACAAAAAAAAATTGCATATGATTAGTCCTAACACACTAGTTCAAACTTAAAGGGGTTAGTTTGGAACTAATTCAAAGTAATTCATAAAAACAACTCCTAAATGGAGTTTACGACCATCTAACCCCACCAAAGGTGTGTTCACGGCCAAGTAATGGGTAAAGCATGGTGTTCACGACCATGGAAACTTCTTAAGTGTAGTTTACGGTCCAATCTTGAAAGGGGGATGTAGTTTACAACCAAAGTGGAAAAGAAACATGTGTTTACGGTTCAATTTAACCGTAAACACCCCCTTAATGGGCTAACTTTCATTTTAAGCCCAATAAACCAACCGTAAACACCTTAGGTCCAATCTCATTTCAACCGTAAACACCTCCTATATATATATATATATATATATATATATATATATATATATATATATATATATATATATATATATATATATATATATTAATTCATTTCACCCATTTTCAACCATAAACACCCTCAAAATTCTCTCTGTGAACAGTGTTAAATCCTATCAATCTTCAAGTGTTTACGACTTCAAACCTTCAAATCTTCATAAATCCCTTCAAGAACATTCATATATGCCTTCAAATCTTTATATGACATTCATATATTCATCATCCAACCGTAAACCTCCAAGCATCCAACGTTAAACCCATTTTTCCAACATTCCAATTTAACCCCCACATATTTTCAATATATTTGTAAGTTCCCTCATACTTAAATTAATTATTTAACACATCAATTAAATTATTATTATTATTATTAATTTAAATGCGACGTTAAATATAGTTATTTTAGGGCAACATTATTAGCGCGTACGCATACCCGGGAGATCGTCGCTGCAACTCGCTAACTCTAATTAACGCGCATTCAAGGTGAGTTCAAACCCCTACGTTTTTATGGTTTTTAACGTTTTGGGGGGGGATACAAGCCAAACACAACTGATTTTGAGAACTTACAATAAATTATGCAATTGATACATTCAAAAAATTTCCACATTTGTAAAATATTTAGATATTTTATCCCTTGTGTAACATGCTAAGCATAAGGGACGCTTTCAACTTGAAACCATAATTGCATAATTTTCAAAACAATTCACGAACCAAGTACATACATTTCAAGCAAACTATAATGGGTATAGTTTGGGGATGTCAATACACAGTTTTACCATCTCAGGATTATATATTAACACTCATATAAACTATGACGTATATAGTTTATGGTATACATTACTACTTTCTGAATACAAGATTACCATACTAAATAATTATTTAAGTATAATTATTTATACTCTATAAAACATATGTTTAGATTCAAGTACAAGTGGACATTACATTACACGTAAATTAGGTAATATAGGGTTGACAGACATCACTTCATTTGTACCCTTTGGGGTATGGGCAAAATTCTATCATAGTATAACTAGAGTCTCCTGGAGGGAGATCATGAGATTTGTGAATAAATCTATTCGGGATTGAATATCCCACACCTAAATCGCTAGCTACGGTTAGGCAGGCATGATGGGGTGACAAATATCATAATGTACAACGCCTGAAGAATGTCGTAGACGTCACTAGGTCATATCAAGTATGGTTATACGACTCACAATAGTATAAACTAACCTTTGTTTACGAGATTTCATTCTTCAATTAGTTTTATTTTAATTAATAGAACTACTATATACATTACACTGGAGGATTCCAGGTATACAATACATGGTTTTATTTTAAATAATAAAACTACTATACACACTGGTGGTAGTCAGGGTTTTCACACGAAATATACTAAACATACTGGTGATAGCCAGGGTTTTTAAACAAGATCATATTATACATACTGGTGGTACCCAGGGTTTTTAGACAAGCCACGGTTTTCAAATAGAACATACTATACTTACTGGTAGTAACCAGGGCTTTCATACAAAAAGGTTTTCACTCAATAAAATGACATACGATACAGTTGGTGGTAGATAGACATACAAACTAGTACATGATACATAACTCAGAACACAGTCACAAACTTATATGTAAGAAAATATTGGATTTTCTTGGGGAACATACCTACATTTTACAAATTCATTGGCAGGTTTTCATTACCAAAAATACTTTATGAATTCACTAGCTTTATGCTGATACTCTTTCAAAATCGCTTGTATTCTCAGGAAACCAGTAGACAGGTACTCTCGTTGGCTTTTGAGAAGACGGAGCATATAGAGTCTCGTCTTTATATTTTGCTACTTTTGATGTACTCAAAAAAATGAATCAAACGGATTTAAATATTCATATCATAATGTAATGGTTGTGTTTACTTTGATTACTATGATGCAATTGTTGTGATACATTACATGACGTCCTCCACCCCTGAACGTTTCTGTCGTTTCAGTTTGGGGGTGTGACAGATTGGTATCAGAGCTATTGTTTATAGTGAACTAAGTATACCAAACCTTACTTGGTATACAACTATAAACGTTAAGGGGCCGAAGTGCTTTGAACTAAAAAGGATAATTTTAAAATATAAGTATTTTATAAGTAGTATACAAGTATACATACGTACCGGAAACAGTACCGTAAATAGAACAAAACAAAAGTATTTGGATGTTGGACATTGTGGTTAAACCTGGATAGTTATGTAATCATGTCTGGGATCAATTTAGCCTGATCAACTATATTTATTTGAGACATGACCAACATGTGTTTGGGAGTGACTGTAGTGTCGCAGCAAGCCTAAAACTTACCAAGCTTTATACAACAAGATATCAGTGGAACAGATCATACAACATAAAATACAATAGGAGTATCTTAGTTAGAGCTGAATATAGTATAGAGATTCATTCCAAGTGTTCCTACTCGTTTCTTCCTAGCGACAATTTACTTGTATTGGTAACCTTTCTCTGTTTATTGCTTAGTAGAACACTTTATCTTTCAATCTGAGATATATCTTGTTTCATATCCCTTGATTCTAATATCTAGGCAACTTACCATCCTCTTCATCCTAATTATTTTTAGAACCAGATGCCTCCGAAGAAAAGACACAACAGAAAGAACAACAATCCACTGATAGATCCGACGCCATCACCTCCTCAGTTCGACCTTGCATGTTCCAGGCAGCAGTTACAGCCGTTGTGGCTACCGCAATGTTGCAGATCAATTCTGGCGGCTCTAGCGGGTCGGGAAATGGTACCCATCCCCTTAATCTTGATGATTTTTAGGGACATCAAAAGGAGTGTTCCTACAAGGATTTCATGAATGCGAAGTCCGAATCCTTCGACAAAAATGTGGGAGTCATTGCCTTAACTCGGTGGTTTGAGAAGATCGAATAAATTTTTTGTGCTTGTTATGAGGCAAGCAAACTGATCTTTTCTACCTGTACCTTCACCGATAGAGCCCTGAATTTGTGGAATAGTCGAGTCAAATCCCTAACTCTACCAGTAGCCAATGCTATGGGTTGGGAGAGTTTGAAAGAGTTAATGCTTGCAGAGTATTGCCCAAGAGGCGAGATTCAAAATTTGGAGCGCGAAGTTTGGAACCTAAAGATGAAGCGATCCGACATTGCCACCTATACAGCTAGATTCTGCGATCTGGCTCTTCTCTATCCGAGAACGGTCACCCCGGAAAGCAAGAAAATAGAAAGGTGCATTCGGGGATTGACACCCCCAACTCAAGGGAATGTTTTGGCATCTAAACCGCTCACATTCGACAGTGCCAAGTGTTTAGCACAAACTTTAATAGATCATGGGGTTGATCTTGATGCAGCAGCAACTGTTCCCGAACCACAGAAGGCGAGTAGTGGGAAGAAAAAGTTTTGGAATAAGCGTAAGGGCCTGTAACATCCCAAAATTCGAGGCCAAAAATTTCACTTTTGATTAGGTTATTTATAAAATATTTCATCAAAAAATTTCCAAAATCATGTCAATACATTAAACCATAATATCACGTTTCAAAACCAAATCATCCAAAATAACAAAATATCAAAGTACAATCCCAGAAAACTCTAAGTGGAAGTTATAAGTGTGTGTGTGTGTGTGATGCGCTGCTACACCGCCAGCTCCTTCCCCTTAGACGAAGTGGTACCTGAAACCAAAACTGAAACTTTAAGCACAAAGCTTAGTGAGTTCCCCCATCATACCACATACCATACAATCACATAGCATACATACTACCGGGAAATTTTGGGGCGCCCTTCCTACCATGTCAAGCCATTCTGGGGTACTGACCAACCTATGTCAATCCATTTTGGGGTGCTGACCTACCCATGTCAAGCCATTATGGGTTGTTGACCTACCCATGTCGATCTATTCTGGGGTGCTGACCTACCCTCCGGTCTATCTCAACCGAACACCGAGACTATTTCACCCCTACTACAAACACATAACATCATATCATATTCATGTTGTCATACATCTTTGGGGTGTCCGACCTACCTATTGGTCCCCTTCTACTGATACTATCTCATATAACGTGGAAATTAGCAAGAACTCGTCGAGTTCTCCTTCATATAAACCATCATGACCATCTTCATCCAACTCGCCGAGTTCTTCCTTGAACTCGGTGAATTCATCTCCCTCATAAGAACGTGTCCAGTCTACGACTCGCCAGGTTGTATAAACAACTCGTCAAGTCCATCTTCAAAGATTGGGAGATTGCCTTGGACTCGCTGAGTCTATTCATACACTCATCGAGTCCCATGATTCCTAGGTCCCTTTTCACATCTAAACATCTATGGGACTTTCCTCCCTAACAATTGGTCCATCCACAGAAAGGATTTGGTGGTCATTACACCGTGACTCGCCGAGTCCCAAGAACAACTTGGGAAGTCCATCCTTGACCACCACTATACAGTCGATTTAAATAAGCTTTAACACGTCAAAACCATAGATATGGCCCCATAATTTCCATTTCATATGTAAAGCTCCAAACTTGGTGCACATTCATGGGGGCTTTGGCTCAAAAAGCCATAAAATGTGCTCTACAAGATGCATAAGGCTCTCATGGCCATAAAGTTGGCACCTTTATGCCATGAGACCCTTGCAATGACTCAGATATGAAGTCAAGACCCCAAATAACACTCCACAAATCCAAATATGGATTGTAAATCCCTAAATGTGACCAAAACCCAAGTCTAAAGATAAATAAACACATAGAAGACCAAAATAGAGGAGTTTTACCTTGACTATGCTGAAAATGGAACTAGATCATTGAATCTCTAAGCCCCAACTCGAACTCTCAATCTTCTTCTTCCTCTTCAATCTTCACAAACCACTAAATGCACCAAATTGGCCTTAGAACACTCAAAAACGGCTAGGGTTACGATACACAACATTTTGGGAGTGATAAGGGCAATGGAGATGGAGATAAGGTGTTTAAATAAGGTGCAAACCCTCAAATTAGGATCTTCCATAGCAATCTTTACTAACTTTGGTTCAATTTTCAAAATAAAGACATTGAACATACAAAATTCCTTGTGAGTATTGAGTACCTCATTCTTTGCACGGATTTGTGCTCTAGTCAATACGTCGGCATGTGGATCACCAAGAATTTGTACTTGTGGATGACTTCGAGTCTATCTATCCATCGTAAGATATGCAGGATCAAAATCCAATGGTTCATCTTCGAACATTTCTTTTTTTTTTTCCGATCCTTCACCCTAAACAATTGGATCATTAATATGTTGCTTCCCCTTAACATTTGCACTCTATTGATGTTGAACATGGTCGAAAGTTTGCTCCCCCTCAACTGCATGCGTTGAATTCAAGTGCTCCCCCTCCACTTGTGCATCGTTTATTACCGCCATACTTTCCATATGAATTGGAGAATGTGTTGTGGAGTTTAAATCAGCAATCTATTGTATAACAGTCGAATCATCAGAATATTTCGATGCCTCGGGAATCCAATTGTCCTCAGCACGAATTTATGCACCAATAGCCCTTTCAAGAATACCATAAATTAAATCATAATCAAAATCTAACGAATTTATACTTTAAGATTCATAATTTGATTCATTAATAATTGATTTTTTGTTCAAAACATTTTTCGGCTCTTTTGACATATTGATCACCAAATGTGAGATTAAAAGTTTCTTCAATTTTCCTGGTTTGCTTGTTGAGCACCCTATATGCCACCGAATTATGAGAATAACCTAAGAATATTCATTCATAAACTTTGGACTGGAATTTCGATATAAGCAACTATGTTGATTGTAAACTTGCCATTGGTCACCATACGATAGCCTTTGACTTTGCATTTATTATTGTTACCAAACTTCACGACACCAGCATTTTCGAGACTTCAAAAATCTCTCAGGTTTTCCTTCTTCCCAGTCACGTGACGAGAGCAACCACTATCAATATATCATTTATCATTATATTGCTCGTCACTCAAAACCTGCAATCAATGAAAGAATTTAGGTCCCCAAGGCTATTTGGGTCCTTGGTGATTAGATTGAATAATATTGTGAAATGAAGATCCTAAGATCCAATTATGAACTTTAAATTTGAGACTATCAATTAAGTCCACTTCATTAGTTAAAGGCACGTAAATGAAATCATTCATAGGTTTAGAATTTTCACTGACTTTCTCCTTTTGCTACTCATTTCGTTTCTCATTAACCTTTGCTTTCGGAATAGCTCTCCATCTCTTAACTGAAGGATTTGAATTCTTGGATGAAGAACTTCCATTCGAAGATTCATTCAAACAAGTTTCATAAGCATCCTTGATTTGTTGTTGAGAAAACTTCCATGATTGAAAGGATTTCTCTTTTCCTTCGAGCCAATGGTTACTGTTTTCACATTTGACTTTCCTTTAACATACGAAACTTTGGAAACATGTTTCGTAAGAGGACTGGGAAAATTTGGTTGTTTTGGCGTGAAAGTCACATTTCTTTTAGAATGAAATTTATCAAACTTTTGAGTTGAAAACACCGGTTTCGTTTGAGATGAAAAACGATTTTGAACATTCTTTGGATTATCCAAAAATTGGTATCGCCTTGAAAAATGATTTTTTGAAAACCTTGTTTGTTGATTTGAATTTCAATTCCTTGTTGATTGATAATTTGTAACCTTCTATGCAGAGAGACAGAGTTGCATATGGCTCAGTCCAGGTCGGATCTTCCGATCACGCAAAGGAGTCAACATATGACTAACAGAAAGAAAGCAAGAAAATAATCTTCTGCAGACCTATTTTATTGGAATTTCCCGGCCGTCCGTCAATATTGGAATTAAGGACATAATCCATACATAGAGGAAAAGCTAAGCCACCGTTCTAGGTACAAATAATTTAATGTAAACCGCAGATTCCCACGTATATCTCCCTGCTTAACCTATCCAAGCGTCATATTGTTAGGCTAAATGGATTTGTCTAGGTCAAGATTTGTCAAGTCAATTAATTCCTTAAGTTTATATGTGCCCAGTCAAGTCCAAATTAAAACTTATGTGCCTATCAGCGCATCGAACACAGAGCGTAGACAATTTAACTTTCATACCTTACACAAATTCAAATTACCTGTTATCACCAAGTGTACATCACTTCCCAACACAACATCAAAAAGCAAGGAAGACACACAATATTTTTGGGTTTTTCAAATTTTTCTTAAAAAAATAAAAACATAATATATATATATATATATATATATATATATATATATATATATATTGGACTTTTGATAAAAAAAAAATTGTTTTGATTTTTGTTTATATCTCCTGCAAAATTTGTGCATGGGAGAGAATGAAAATTAAATGCGCAAATTTAAAATAACCTAAAAAAGAAAAATTATTCCTCAAAGCGTATCATTTTCAAAAATCCAACAAGCACATCGAATTGAGCTTTGTTAAAAGGTTTTGTGAACAAATCCGCCACATTATCAACAGTGCAAACTTGTTCCAATCTAATGAGCGAGCGCTCGTAACAATCTCTAATAAAATGCACTTTGATATCAATGTGCTTGGATTTTGAGTGTTTGACAGTATTTTTAGCAATTTGAATTGCAGCCTCATTATCACAAAAGATGGGGGTTTCTAGAAAACTCAAACTGTAATCCAGGAGCTGAAGTTGTATCCAGGTAACTTGAGAACAACAAGCTAAAGCGGCTACGTATTCTGAATCTGTTGTTGAGGTGGAGACGGTATGTTGTTTCTTTCATTGCCATGACACCAGTCTATCACCGAGAGATTGACATCCTCCTGACGTTGATTTCCTGTCAAGCTCACAGCCTCCATAATTACTGACAGCAAAAGCATATAAATCAAATTCATAATTTTTCGGATAACAAAGACACAATTTTAGGTTACCTTTGAGGTACTGAAAGATTCTTTTGATAGAAATAAGATGAGAAAGTTTTGGATTAGTCTGATATCATGCGCATTGACAAACCGCAAACATGATGTCTGGCATGCTTGCAGTTAAGTACATCAGCGATCCGATCATTGATCTATAGTCGGTCTGATCTACGGATTCACCTTTAATATCTGGAGTCAGCAGTGGTCTCTCAGCCATTGGCGTTAGTGCAGGTTCTGCGTCTCGAAACTCGAACTTCTCTAGCATATCTTCAACATACTTGGCTTGATGTAGCAGGATCCCGGTTGATTCTTATTTGACCTGAAGCCTCAAAAACATGGTCATTTCCCCCAAAGAACTCATCTCGAACCTCTTTTTCTTAACGTTTCTGAACTCTTTGCACAGTTTTGAACTCGTCGACCTGAAAATGATATCATCGACATAGATTTGAACAAGAATTTAATCAGAACCAACATGCTTAATAAATAAGGTTTGATCAATTGTCCCCCGTGAATAGCCATACTCGAGCAAATGCTTCATAAGAGTAGCATACCATGCCCTTGGAGCTTGGTATAACCCATATAAAGCTTTGTCCAACTTAGCCTTGTCAAAAATACCCGATACCCGAATTACCCGCCCGATTTTTTCGGGTATCGGGTAAATCGGGTCGGGTAAATCGTGTAAATTTTTTCGGGTAATCGGGTAACCCGGTTTTTTTCGGGTCGGGTAAAGGGTACATTTTTTGGGTTTTGGGTAAACCCGAATTATTTTAAAAATTCATGTTTTTTTGTAGAGCTTCTACTATATAGCAGGCATTTGATCACGCTTAAATTAACTATCATTATTGTAAAACATGAATTTATTTATTATGACAATATGAAACTAACAATATTAAAAGTAATTGTTTATATATCATCATGTTATTTAAAACTTAACTGTTTTCTAGATTATAGTTTTAATTGCAACTAACAAACTCATTATCTTGACAAAACTTCATAATATAGCAAAACTTATTGCTACAATTATATTAAACATTTTAAACTTTTAAATTAAGATCTTTAAGTATTTATTCTTTTAACATCTTGTTAGATTAGATTAAGTTGTTAAAAAATTACTTGATATCTCAGGTATTATTGATTAAAAAATCTCAATATTCAAATATTGAGTAACTTCATTTATGTCTCGTTTGTTTATATAAACAAGATTAATAAAGCACGACGTATTTATTTCATTAAATTTATTTTCAGGTGAAATTCAAAAAAAAAAATTATATATTTCGGGTAATACCCAAATTACCCAAACCCGACTCGATACCTGAATTACCCAAAGCCGAATTACTCGAATTTAGTTTGGGTAGGGTAACAGGTATTTTTTCTGACATGAAAAACCCGAATTACCCGTAACCCGAAAAAATTACCCGATCAACACCCCTAGTCCAACTTGTAGACGTGATTTGGAAATTTTGAATTGACAAACCAAGGAGGTTGATTAACATAAATCTCTTCCTTCAAAGCGTCATACAGGAAGGCAGTCTTGACGTCCATCTGGTAAACCGTGAATTTCATGTAAGAAGCATACACGAGGTAGATGCGAATGGCCTCCAAGCGAGCTACCAAAGCAAAAACTTTTGTGTAGTCAAGACCCTCAATTTGATGAAATCCACGAACAACTAACCGTGCCTTATTCCACACAATAACCCCTAAATCATCTTACTTGTTTCGATATACCAAGCACATGTCGAGTAACTTCTTGCCCTTAGGTAATGCAACCAACTTCTAAACCCCAAGCTTTTCAAATTGATTTAATTCTTCATGAATAGCATCCACCCAGTTGGGCTCATTCAAAGCCATTTAAATATTCTTTGGCTCTACTTGAGATATGAAGCAAGAATAGAGACATGTATTTACATCTCCACTCCGAATTCGCATTCGAACACCATCACCCAGCTAGCCAATGATGTTTCAATTGGGTGATCTCCTGGCTGATGTCATTGATCGAAATGGGAAGATTGTGGATATTGAAAAATCCATCATCTGCTGATTGATCCAGCTCAGAAGGTCTAGGATCATGTGAGGAACTCGCCACGAACAAATTAGCAATCGTATCGGGAAAGAGAAGTTTCATAAATGTTTGAGTATCAATAGAAGCATCTCTGGACATAACCTCTATTTTATCTGGAGTAAGGGGAGTAGCATCAGCATCTGGATTGTTTTCTTTATTTTGTGAATCAGACAAATTACTTGGAACAGGTGAATCCCCTGAAGGAGTCTTAGAAGACACCACCGGTGGTCTGTAAATAACTTCTTCGTCCTCATCTTCAGTCACAGTCTTCGAGCCAGAATAGGAACCAGATAGATCATCTGAAAACACATTAAGTGATTTGAATAGCGATGTATAGTCAAACGGCCAATCTGGACGCACTCTAGCATCCGTTTCATTCTCCTCCAACCAGCGCACGTTGAAGGATTCCATAATTTGTTTTGTCTTCTTGTTGTAGACCCTATACGTAGTGCGAGTGGCATACCCCACAAAATAACAGTCATCAGCTTTGGCATTAAATTTGGGGTTGGAATCCAGATGAAGGAGGGTTCAAGGACAACCAAATACACAAAAATGACTCACAGATGCTTTGTGATCATAAAGAATTTCGTACGAGGTCTTCAATTGAGCTTTGTTGATTAGTACACGATTTGTTGATTAGTACATGATTTTGGACATAACATGTCGTATTAATCGCCTCAACCCAAAAGAAAACTGGTATTTTGGAGTCATAACATTGTCCTTGCAGCTTCTTTTAATGTTTGATTTCGTCGCTGACCAACACCATTTTGCTGCAGTGTGTGAGCAGCACTAAATTGACGCATGATCCCTTTTTCCACACAAAAATGATCAAGGACAACATTCTTGAACTCTGTCCCATTGTGAGTTCTGAGCGCCTTCACCCGTTGGTTGGTTTGGTTCTCTATCATCACAATAAACTTCTTAATCAAGTCAGCGAACCCGACTTTGTTGGGTAGAAAGAAAACCCACGTGAATCGCGAGAAGTTTTCGATCACAACCAGACAATAAGAATTTTTGTTGATGCTGAGAATGTTGATCGAACCAAATAAGTCCATATGTAACAATTGGAGACCTGGCTGATTGAATTAACCTCTTTGGGTAGATGTGGCTTTCTGTGATGTTTTCCTTGAGTGCATGCCACACATTTTTCAAATGTGATGAAATCTTTGACAGGAAACCCTCACACTATTTCATTCTTAGCAAGTCGATTCAAGTTCTTTGCGTTGGCATGTCCACGTTTTCGATGCCACAACATAGCATTGTGCTCTACAACCTTTGATAAAAGGCAAGTGACATGTTCAGGAAGATTATTTTTCATGTCAATAATGTATGCGTTACCATCCCGTTTTGATTTAACAAGGATCCACTCATCTGGGATAACAATGCTTGGCTTCAGAATTAGACATTCTTTATCTGTGAAATGTGTTTAATAGCCCTTGTCACAGATCTGAGACACACTTAACAAGTTGTGCTTTAACTCCAATGCATAATTAACATTCTCAAAACTCAGCACTCCATTAGAAATAGTTCCTTTCTAAGTGATTTTCCCGCCATCTACTCCTGCAAAGGAAACATAACCCCCATTAAAATTCTGAATGTTGTGCAGTTGGCAGATGTCTCCTGTCATGTGCCTGGAACAACCGTTGTCGACATACCAACGTCTGTCAACATTCCTCCGCAGTTGTTCCTACACATTGAGTGAGATTTATTTAGTTTTGGGAACCCAGGTCTTTACAGTCCTGGGTCTATCCATGATGTTCATAGATTTATCCTTTTGTTTTTGTAACTTTACATCAGATGCATTTTCAGAGGAAGATGATGATTGGGCAATTATAGATTTGGGCACCCATTTATAGTTAGGTTTTGAAATATTTACAGGTGAATTAGGAACATTTTTCTTATTCTTTGAGCGCTTAGATTTTTGGCTACAAGTAGTCGAAGATCCAGACGCACCCTTTGACAAAATTGACCTTGACTTACCCATGGTCGATTTTGGCAAAGCACCTGTAGAAACTTTATATAAAACATGTTTGTTTGGTTTAGGATTTTCCCTTTCTCCATTGTTATGAATTTTACAATCATCTTCACGAAGACGAGATCTCGAGGAATTTCTAGTTAAAGACTTTCCTCAAAACTCGTTTTCTTTCCTTGGTGTTGAAAAATGCACAAACATTCGGTTGGAACAATTTCGAGCGATATGACCGGCAATACCACAGTTAAAAAAATTTGTTTATTTTCAGAAGATTTGGTATTGCCTTTGACATTTTGCATGCTCTTATTGACCTTCCGATTATTTCCACAAGAGCAAGTGCATAATTCAGGTCGTGTGTAAGGCGAGGATGAAGTGGAAGTGCTTTTGACATATCCAGATTTAATAAAATTCTTAAAAATAACACCACAATCATCAAAAGTTTTAAAGTTTGACACCACATTATCACTAAGCAAAACATCAGTCTTAACATCTAAAACAATTTCATCATCTTTTGAAAAAGGAATTCCAAATTTCGACACACAATTATTATCATATTCAATTCTTCCATTTCCCTGCTTTTCCTGGCTTACTGATGAATCTGCATCGGAAGTAGAAATGTTAGTATCTAAATTCCTATCACTACAGTCCGTTGCCTGCTCAGCAGTTGATTTACCATAAACCATAAATGTTTCACGATCAATCTCATCTTGAGTCAATGGAGAAGCAGTATGATTGTGATTGAAAGGAGGAGGGAGACTCTCATAAACTATTCCTACCTGTTTCTAGTCCTTCCATCTCATTTGGTGTTCAATTATAGATGCAACCTTATCACTTGACACATTGAATTTTTTAAAATGAAAATCACCATTTGCAAAACGAGTCTTCAATGTGTCAAGCTTAGCAATTACAGCATCAAAGTCCATTTTAAGGTATCTATATTGAACACACTTGTCACTATAATCAGATTGCAATTTCTTATAATAGTTTGTTTTGGCCTCTATTTGGTCTTTTAGAGGTTTTTAGCCTTTTCTTAACTGGTATCCCTCATAATTAATTTCCTCAATTTCTCTTCGCATTAAATTAGCCTGTTCACGCAAAAAGTTTATAGTTTTAATGCAATCAGGAGAACAAGAAACTTCACTGACCTTAGAATTTTCAGACTCTGGTGTATTCTGAACCATAAATGCAAACTGAAGATTCATCATCTCCTCCTCTGGATCTATCTCAGCTTCTCCTTGGGCACTGTCATTGATTTGAGCAAGATGTGCATTTTCAGGTCCTGAGGTGTTCAGGGCTTGAATTTGATCATCTCAATCAAAAGATAGCGCCACCACAACAAGATTTGCAGTTTGATTGCAGGTTGTAGCTCCCCTATTGTTTCCTATTGACACCATTGTTCTTTCATGATTTTCTCTTCTGTCAGGCTTTGGGCAATCTCTGGCAAAGTGATAGGTTCAAGATTTGTTGAAACCCACTTTATTCAATGCATTCATACCCGAGTTATTCTTGCCCGTCTTCTTGGAGAACTGTTTTGCACAAAATACCATCATAGCAATTTACCAGGTGATATCCATTTCCTCCACATCTTCAGGGTGAATCCAATACCAGTCAGCAAAGGACAGTTGAGGTGGTAGTTCACCTACCACAAAAGCGTTACAGCAGTTAACCAAACCAATTGCAAGGGCCAAGTTCTCTTTATTTTCTTTAGAAACCAGAATTTGAGCAGGAGCTGGAACATTTGTCTTTGAAGAAGAAGCAACTTGGGGATATGGTTATGGAGCAGCAAATGAAGGTTGGGCAGCAAAGGATGACTGAGGAGGATTAATGATGACTGAGGAGCAGCCAAGGGTGGAACTTGAGGATTGGTGAGAGATGAGAAAGCATTGGTTGACTGAATTCCAAGGTTTGCAGAGGAATAAGATTTAATGTGATCTCTCTCTCTCTCTCTCTCTCTCTCTCTCTGTTTGTCATCTAGATCACAGGCTTTAATGATGGCCATGATTTCATCCAAACTAAGTCGATTAAGGTCTTTAGTTTTCTTGATGACAGCTACATTTATATCCCAAGTTTTTGGCAGAGATTTGAGTAACTTCTTGTTCACTTCAAACTTGGACACAAAAACACCAACCGAATTCATTTTAGTGGTGAGTGTGATAAAGCAGAGCTTCCAGAGTTTCTCCAAGGACATGATTAAACATTTTAAATTTTTACCTCAACGAGTCTTGACGGCTCTGTTTCATGTCCTCATTGCCTTCATACACCTCTATCAAGGCTTCCCACAGAGCTTTAGCAGATTTGTATTCCCGAAAACCCTGAGCAATTTTAGGAGAGAGGGCCATAGTGAGGGTAGCAAGTGCTATTTCCTGCTGTTCAATCTTGTCGAATTCTTTATCGGTATATTCTTCAATAGCTTTGTCGAGAATTGATTTATCCGGAAGTGTGGTGGTGATTCTGATGGGCCCCTTCAAAATTCATCTCCAAAATTTGAAATCTTTCATTTTGATGTACTTTCCTTGCGATACTTCCATTCTGGAAACCCCTCAGCAGACAGCAGATGGGGTATGCGAGTGGTAGTGCCCATGACAGAGTCAAGTTCATGATGAGAGTTTTTTGAATCCATTGTTTTTTTAATTTTTTTATTTTCTGATTTTAGATAATTAATTCAAATTATGAAATTTAAGAACTGAATACGGCCAAGAGTTTATGGACAAGAGATTACGGTCGTAAGCTTGAATACGGTTGGGTAGTTTACAGCCGGAAACTAGTAAACGGGTGGAGGTGTTTACGGCCAGAAGTTGTTTACGGCCGTACACACGATTCCGGTCCAAGTAGTTTGCGGTTTATGCAAATATGTTGTTTACGGCCGTAAATAGTGTTTACGGTCATACTCCCTTCAACAGTGAAAACTGAAAACTTCTAGAATAAGGAAAAACACAAGTTTTTCAACAAATTGAATCCCATTAGCAATGGAAACGTATAATCACGCCTTGAATATTAAGGAAATCGTTTAACCAAGAACACGATTGAGATTTATTTTTACATCGGTTGGCTCTGATACCAATTGTACATCCCGAAAACTGAGAATCCAACAGTGATCAAACAAATACCAATCAATCAAGCAAAGAATGGAGTAGAAAACAGATTCAATCCAAGCATGCACACGTTTTATATATCGAATAAACGTCTGATACACCTTAGGGCCATAAACTATAGAGACTCGCTGATTTGTCAACAACCTGACCCAAATCTGACACACCCTATATAAAGGTATAGGTTGGCCGTAAACAGGTTTACGGCTGTAAACCTGTTTACGGCCGTACAGACTATCTCAACTGTAAACTCTAACAAAATTGCTAAAACACGACCAAAAGCTAATCAAGACTCATACAAATGATTTTCTAGCCCAAACCATAAAATAATGACCTTTCATTTAGCATCCTTCTTCAATTTCAGCTCCAGTTAAGCTTCAAACATGTATCCAGCTGCTCCCAAAGTACTGCTCCACTCAAAATATTTGCAAATAACATAGAAAATGCTAGCAATACGGGAGTTCTGATAATAAAAACATGATTTGAACATGACTAAAACAAATGACATGTAAATGTACAAAATATAATGCTAAATTATAATGAAAACTACTCTAAAATATGCATAAAATTGCATTGAACAACCAAACACCATGGACCGAATGGCATTCTTCAGCCTTTGGAGCTTCCCATGTGGAAATAGGAACAGATCACCATAGATTTTATCAACAAGTTACCTTCGACGGCTACGGGGTTTGATGTGATATGGGTTATTGTGGATCTTCTGACTAAGAGTACCTACTTTCTAGCTATTCGAGAGAGCTCCTCGGCCGAGAAATTGGCCACTGTATATGTGCACGAGATTGTCACTCAACATGGTCTTCCAGTATCTATTGTATCTAACCGAGATGTTCGGCTCACTTCTCGATATTGGCAGAGGTTCCACGAGGGACTTGGTACGAGATTGCACTTTAGCATTGCTTATCATCCGCAGACTGGCGGCCAGAGCGAGTGAACCATCCAGACCTCGAGGGTATGCAGAGAGATTGTGTTATTGATTTTGGTGGGAGTTGGGACTCCTACCTTCCTCTAGATGAGTTTTCTTATAACAACAGTTGTCACTCAAGTATCGGTGCACTACCATTTGAGCTTCTTTATAGGAGGAAGTGACGTACCCAAGTCTGATGGGGAGAGGTTAGTCACAGGGTCATGGGAAAGACTGAGATAGTCCTTATGACATCAAAGCTTATTCAGTAGATCAGGAAGAAATTACAGATAGATCCGAGTCAGAAGAAAAGTTATGATGATAAGCGACGATCAGATTTGTAGTTTTAGGTCGGGCATATGGTACTCCTGAAGGTTTTGCCTCGGAAAGGTGTCATCAGATTTAGGAAGAGGGGCAAGTTGGACCCTAGGTATATTAGACCTTTTAGGGTGGTTTCTCGGGTGGGCAGGGTTGCATATCATTTGGATCTACCCGAGGATCCGAGTCAGATCCACAATACTTTTCACGTCTCACAGCTATAGAAGTGTTTGGTTGATGATTCAGTAATGGTTCTTTTGGAGGACATTTAGGGGGACGGGCGCTCGACTTATATAGAGAGACTGATTTCCATTGTCGACAGGAAGACAAAGACTTTACTTAGTAAGGTTGTAATCTTAGTGAAGGTGTAATTGCATCACTGAAAGGGTCCAAATTGGACATGGGAGCATTACCCAGAGTTGGTTGCAGCAGTGGACTTTGAGGATGAAGTTTGATTCATGTGGGGGAGAATTGTTACATCCAGATTATTGGAGGTATTTAATTTCAATGTACTTTGGAATTTGGTAGCGACCACGTCCTAGTGACGGCATCCCAAGACGTGGCGATGCTAGATGTTCCGCGGGTCATTAAATGATCCCTAAGACATGGCATCTTTGAGCCACGATGTGGCGACCCTCGGTCATGAAAACCTTAATTTTTCGGCAATTTAAACGAAGGTAGGGAGGCTAGGGTTGCCCATCTTCAGCCTCTATCACTCTCAAGCCATAGAAACCTAACCCTAACCCACCTTTCTCACACCCCCAAACCAGAACAGCGGAATTGATCGAGGGTGTATGAGTTGATGTAGTATAGTAACAGTTGAATACATAGTAAAGAAAGTAAATGCAACCATCATATATATAATTTAAGAGTTACATTGTTGAATGATACTTGCTTCAAAAACAAATTACAATATGATGACAAAAAAATGAGTTTAAAACTGACGCCATAGCATCACTTCACCAAAAGCTGAAGTTTACCTGTATTACTGAATCCCTGAGAAATACAAGTAGATTTGAAAGAGTATATCAACATTTAAGCTGGTGAGTTCATAAGTATTTAATGTCAATGTTTGTATAAGTTTAAATGAATTTGTTTGTAGATGTTTGAAATTAAACTCCTAGAAAATCCCATATTTCCTACTAGTACAAAAGTAGTCTTCTACTAAGACAAGACTGTTTCGAATGTTGTTTCTAAAATTTCCAATATTTTTCCATAAGTGTAAAGTAGTTAAAAAGTTCAAAAGATTATTATGCAATAGTGTTTTTCATGCCTAGAATAGAAGATCTATGTATGTAAAAGAATCGCTAAGGCATTAGATAACCCCGTAAATCAATGTGTTTTTAATACTCCATGTGAGTTTTATAACCATACTATTGACCCTGACTGCCCGTAACAACGTTCTTTAGGCGTTGGAATATTATGACGTTTGTCACCCTAGACCTGTCGGTCTAACTATAGCTAACAGTTTAGGTGCGGGATTGTCAATCCCGTATAAATCTATACATAAGTATCACGTTCTCCCTACAAGCGATTATGGTATATAATATAGGACTTTAAATGCATACTCGAAAGTACGTGAAGCTGAACGTCTCACAAAACTTAGTATCAAATAGATTTACGTATGAAAAGTTCATTTGTTCTTGTATACGAAAGTATTTCCCTGGTATAGTACTCATAGTATGTAATGTCTCTTGAATATCTAGTAAACTATACCTTTTATAGTTTTTCTCAAATGTATGATTCGTTTGTATGATAAACCCTAGTGCGGTATCAGCTTGGTATGTAAGTATAGTATTTGTAATAACACTATTAAACATTTATACACCAAAATATAAATAAAGTGTTTGACATTTGTATAACAACATGTTTTTACTCTTAAAGGACAAAATGTTATTGAATAGGTGTTGCATGCGAACGTTTTCATATGATAGTTATGAATCACATATGATTTGTTATATAAAGATAAGTGTAGTAAAAGCTTAATGTTTTCCACACGAGAGTAACCGCATGTATAATTGTATTCCCCCCCCCCCCCCCCCCCACCTTAAAAGTGTATAAAAATAATTTATAAAGTATTTGAAAACGTAGTTATAGGGGTATGAACTCACTTGCCAGAGTGAAGATGGTGAGGTGAAAACGGAGCAGAACTTCGACAGGAGAAAACAGATTTCTCGGGATTCTCAGGAATCTTGGGAGTGTAAAACCTTCCTTCAGATGGGAGGTCTTCTGTCCAATGGGAGATCCTGTGGCCGATGGGATGAGGCTCTTATCCTCTGGTACGCGGGGCGTAAATGGATTTTTCCAACTTCTAACTTGCATAACTTTTGCGTACGAGCTCTAATTTTTGCGTTCATTATATACACACGTAGGTGAGAATGTACCCTACAACTTTCATTTAGACTCCGTCGGCTATTTTGACTTTCTTTTAATTATATTATTTTTAATAGACCGGGACACGAAAGGTCCGTTAAAAATCCGTAACTTCTTTATCCGATGTCTGTTTTCGACAGACATTTTACCATCGTACTACCATTGTTGAGCTCTTCAATTCTCATTTAGATTGTTTCGGTCAAAAATCCCTCGATCTCTATTTCGAGTTTTTAGTTGTCTACTGCTACATCCGAAACTTCGAAAAATCATAACTTCCCAATACGAAGTCAGATTTGGGCGTTCTTTTTATGTATGTTCACGGTTTAATGATATCTACGATTTCCATTTAGATACTTAAGGTTATCAAAGTATTTTATTAAAACTTCACATTTTACATTTAATCGTATTGATGGTTTTGTTGTGAATCTTAGGTTGGTCATAACTTCTTCGTTATAACTCGGATTTTAGTGTTCTTTATATTTTTGAAAACCTTGATATGATAACTATCATTTATGAAATCAAGTAGATGACATTTGAACATTTTATTTTCAACAGTAATTTCATTATATTAAAAGGGGTTACAATTCTTGACTTTTTAGGTCATTACATTGATTCAAAATATCGGGTTGTCACAACCATGAAGCTTTTGAGCTCATTTTCAATCGTTTTTGGCAATTTTGAAGGAAGTAAACGAAGATTGAGTGCAAGAAGCAAGCAAACAACATTCTCTAATCTCTGGAATAGTTTTTCTAGATCATTTGTAAGGATCTTTAACGTAGCTTTTCATCTTTTCTCTATGGATCTAGAGTTATCTTGCATGATTGAACTCTTTGATGGATTTCAAGTGAAGCAAAGTGATAACGTTTGCAACTTTATGACTCTTAGGAGTACCAAGGACACTATACTTTGTATATCAGCGAAATGGTTGTGGTTTGGGATCCTTGCATGAGTTTAGGTCCCTTTTCTACTCTTTTGACCTAGATTTGATGGAGGAGACGCATAGGGCATGCATGTTCATAAAGTTTACATTTTTAGGGATCAATAGGACCCCTAATTGCTTTCTAGAAAGCTTGGTCAAAAGGTTTTATGGATTAAGGACCTTGAAAAGAATTATGCCTTCAGACGTTTTCTAACAACGTGGCAACAGGGTGCCACAATGTGGCGATGGGGTTTTCCGTGACTGTTTTGGACTATCTCTGCCACAATGTCGTTCTTTGGGGACACATCATGGCTATGTATTTCCATACGTATCTGGGTTTATTTGAGACCGGGTGCTGATCGAGTTGAACCCATCAGTCGCGACTTTGCCAAAGGATGGCCACGACATGGAGATCGACTGAGGTTGACTTTGATTTTGCCTTTTAACCATTAATCGTTAACTTTGACCAAGTTTTACTTTAGGTCATTCGGGATATTTTAAATAGTAGATTAAGGCTTGGTCCTTGTGTGTTGTACATGTGACCCGTAGAGTCGCTAGTTGGAGGAGTACTCAGTTCAGCTATATTCTTGACATTGAAGTGAGTTTTACTCATTGTACTTATGGGTTGAAGGCACTAATATCGGCCAATTGGATTATGTATCATGGTATATTGGATTGATGTTATGTTGGTTATATGTTAGATTGGTATATCTGTATTATTACCTATATTCACTGAGTATGTGTTAGACCGGTAGGTATGTATGATTGCCTATAATGGTTGGATATCGATTGTTGTTGTATATGTCGACATGCTATGGTTGGTTGGTTGAGGTGGTCCAAATTAAACAATATCGATGGGCTAAAAAATTGACATAAACAGTAACAAACATATGATTGGGCTTAGATTTTGGAGCGAATGAACAGTGAACAATTTTTTATTTGATAGGTTTTGGGCTAAATTTTGATTCAAATGAATATTTGCAAATTTAGAATCGAATCGAACAAAAGAATAGGATTGGATTGACGTTGATCAATGAAAAAGTTATTGGATCATAACAAATGATTTTTTCAAAAAAAAAAATTGATCCAACGACTCAAAATGATCAAAAAAATTCAATAACGCAAGCACGAATCAAACAGATTTAGAGGGATCATCGAGAGACTCACCATAAATGTTCCAGTTGTGTTGAATATAGCCAAACCTAGAACCGTTTATTTAAAAATCGCAATGATCTTCGAAGACCCACTCTGATACCAATTGATGTGTTGTTAATCATGATGACATATGCGGAATTGATAAGATCTAGTGAATCATTGTAAGAATCATGAACATGAAGAACACAAGAGTAAATAAATCGTTTAAGCACTCATTAGTTTTTAGAAAGAGTACAAGTGGATTTGCAATAACTCTCTCTCTCTCTCTCTCTCTCTCTCTCTCTCTCTCTCTCTAAACTAATCACTCTAAAGTTTTTCCTTAGGAAAAAGGAGTGTTACTCAATTCCTTATAAAGGAAAGACAACTCATTACACACATAGAAAAGAGTAAGCACACATGACATCCAAGAGTGACTTTGCACCCTAACAGATAGGTTTAAGTCCCGAGGGGCGGTCTAATCAGGCCGAAGGACCGAAAAGTGGTCCAGATTAGGGGTGGCAATCCTCGACCCAACCCGTAACCCGACACTGACCCAACACGAAAATAAACGGGTTTGGGTTGAGATTTTTGACCCGCCAATCCGTTTATTTCATGGATTGGGTTGGGTTATCTATTTATGTTCGCGGGTCAACCCGCCAACCCGATTATATTTATATATATATATATATATATATATATATATATATATATATATATATATATATATATATATATATATAAGGTTAAAAAAAATATTTAATTATTTATCAGTTTTGAATATTTGATTATCATTTAATCGTTTTTCGAATTCTAAAACTGCAAAACATCTTCGAGTCGAATTAACGTGCCTAGCCCCTAAGAATCCCCTAATCAAAAAGAAATTCAGTCTTCAGTCTCCAAACTCATAACTATGTGTCACCCGTCTCCGTCGATTGAGGCATCGAGTCACTAACTGTCTTCTCGTCTCCGGATGTCGCACACCACTCGTTGTTGTCACTCCTGTTTATGAATTTATGTTGAATATTTAAGACTTTATGACTTCATATCATTTGTAATTTTTAATTTCATTTTAAAATGTGTTGCTTAATAAATGGGTTATACGGGTTGGGATCGACCCACAAACCCACGAACTCATATACTTATACGAGTTATATGGGTTGGGTTGGGTTGATGTTTTCAACCCGCCAACCCGTGACCCACCAACCCATATATTATATGGTTTGGGTTGGGTCAATATATTCTGACCCACCAACCCGTCAACCCGTGACCCACCAACCCGAACCCAACCCAATTGTCAGGCCTGGTCCAGATAGGTTGTAGGCCCTATAAGGTGGTCCAAACATGCTGAAGTCTCATACATACATGCTATTATGTATATGGTTTTGTGTGGTACTTTTGGGGGAACTCACTAAGCTTTGGCTTACAGTTTGACTGTTATGGTTTCAGGTATTTTAGAGGACATGAGCAAGGCGAAGGTTTGATCGTGCACATCCTTTGAATTTTATGAGATTGATTTTGGGATACTCTGATTTATGAATTAACAATTGGGAACCATGTTTTGTAAACAATTATGGCTTTTGGTTTAGTTTTGAAATTGAAAATTTCTACTTTTGATTTATGGGATGTTACATATGGGACGTTAATAGGTAAACAAATTAAAAACTATGCTCCGAAACCATTTAATTCTTACAGGTTTGGTTCGGATCAAAGTCAAAATTCGTTCCATTACCAAGTCTACTTAAAATGGTAAGATATTTATCAATTTGGTCAATAAGTCTTTTTATTCACATTTTCTCGATAAACTTGTTGAGGATGTTCAAAAAAACATCATTTTGACCTACTATCATAGGTTTAGCCGGTTTCCAACGTTTTTGGCAACTGTAACAGCCTGGAATTTCCAGGTATTTATTATTGGTGTATTTTTGGAGAATTGTGAGTGGACTCGGCGAGTTGGAGCTCAAACTCGCCGAGTAGGATCGCGATTTTGGACGCGGGTTCGCGTCTGGACTCGGCGAGTCCACGCTGTGTAATGAAACCCTAATTCCCAGGGTTTGAAACCTATTTAAAGGGCCTTATGGCTGTCATTTGTGCTCACCAATCCATAGAGAGAAACCCTAGAGTGCTTGAGCGTTTTGAGAGAGAAAGGAAGCCATTCTTGACCTTTTGGGGTTGTTTAGCAAGAAGAAGGAGGTCCTAACCAAGAGGAAGCAAAGGAGGTTGCTATATTGTGGATTTGAAGCTTAGGTCATCGCACTTGAGGTATTAATTCAGCTCATCTTCTGTTTTATGAAGTATATTTGGATTTAGGGTTTCTTGTGGCCTTTGTTGGGTTGATTTGATGCCCAAATAGTCCCTTTCTAGTGATGAGGCTTTGGATCTGGATCCATAGAGGTCCAGAGAGCCTCACTCATCAAGCTTTATGAAGAGCAATGGAGGTTATGACCTTGAGTTGTGGTATTTGGGGCTAAATCATCATATATGGTCATATAGATGTTGTATGTGCATCAAGATAGCGACTTTACGTGATAAATAAGCTCGGAAGGACTGGATCTATGAGTTAGTGGAACAGATCTGACCTCAGAAGTAAGTTTGAGTCGTTGCATGGCATGGACTCGCCGAGTCCGAAGAACAGACTCGGCGAGTAGCATGAAGATTGCCCAGCACCACTCAGCGAGTGGTCTTGCCGAGTTGAGGGATTGACTCAGTGAGTCAGGGAGAGTTAGAGTGGGTTGACAGGTGGACTGAGTCAAGCTGGGACTCGCCGAGTTGTTCTTGAGACTCGGCGAGTTGAGTCGTTGAGGCCCCACAACTCATGCTAGGTGGAACTCGTCGAGTTAAGGGAATACTCGTCGTGTCAAGTGAGGATCCCAGGGAAATCAGTGTATGCGTATAGACTCACCGAGTCGCTATAGTGCACTCGCCGAGTCCGGTCAAAGTTGACCGTTGACCATTGACCAGTGTTGACCTATGTTGACTTTTTAAGGGATAGTCAACCTTAGTTGGGAAAGTGTTAATTAGAGGTGTATTGTGTTATAGGAGGGCTATAGCTCGGGAGATCGAGCACTAGTGATTTCAAGGATTTACGAATTACCGAGATACGCGAGGTGAGTCTTCTCACTATACTTTACCTTGAGTAGGTAAATAGAGTTATGTGATACAGTGCTTGTATGCTATATTTATATGTTATGTGTTGCGCTACATTATTCTTTGTGATTCATGTCGTGCATGTTTACAGAGTTAGAACCAGAGGGTTCACAGATTTTGGTGCACGGACCCACAGAGTTATAGCCTCGAGTGGCTAATATGTGTTATATGTGGTATTTTGGGGAACTCACTAAGCTTTGTGCTTACAGTGTTTGGTGTTAATTGTTTCATGTACTAGTGACGACCGTGGGAAGGCGCCGGCTTGATCAGTACACACGCATGGGATTTATGATTTTGAGATCTTGGGATTTTTGTATTACTTGGATTTAATTTCAATATGGTTGTTTTATGAATATTAAGTGAATTATGTTTTGTAAAATTTGAAAATTTTGTTTTGAAATTTACGGTCGTACAGCAGCTCCAACGAGACTCCGGTCCTCTTCTCTGATGAAACATTATTTTTTATGGCGACCAATGAAAACCCATTTTTTTAAATGATTAACAACATTTGTGTTTCTTCAAATATCATTATTGTATTCTTTTTCTGTAAAGTTGTTGAAAGAAAGCAACGAACCATGACAAATCTAGCACATACACACGCAAAACTAAAATCATACAGACATGCAAATTTGGTTCGTGTTCATCTAACACATACACAAATCTGTAAAAACGAGTTCATCAATGGCAGCTCTAGCAAAATACAAAATCGTTTTAATGATTTTCAATTTCTGAAATAAGGTTTTTAATTTCTTATCTAACACACACACAAATCTGAATTTTTATGAATCGAGAACTATATTTTTGTTCTTGAAGATGTTCAGATCTAACACACACACACACACAAATATGAAATCATTTTTGGTGAACTTGTTTTTTGATCTAGTTGTTCGTGAAGATGTACAGATCTTGGTTGAAGTGGTTGAAGGATTTATGGGTTGAAGAGGTTGAAGAATTGTTTGGGTCAAGGGTTTGAAGCAATGAACATGATTGTGTATGTGCTTTCTAATCTAACACACACAGACGGTTGAAGGATCGAAGATTTTTGTTTAAATCTAACACACACACACAAACATAAATCTGAAATCATTTCTGATGAACTCATTTTCTCATCTAGTTGTTCTTGAAGATGTATAGATATGGGTTGAAGGTTGAAGAATTTCTGGAGGAAAAACACAAGAATCTAAGTGTTAAGTGTTTTGTGTGTTCATTTGTGATATTTTTTGCAAGAGAAGATGATTAGAGCCGGCTAAACGTACGATAAGATGTCATAATGATGTTTCTTGAACAGTTCAAACAAGTTCAATGGAAAAATATGAAAAAAAAAAAAAAAAAAAAAAAAAAAAAAAAAAAAAAAACGATGACTAAATATATATACAAATCAAAAAAATTTCTTGCCCTTTTAAGTTATTTTTCGTTAAGATATTTGGCCACTAGCTTTTATAGCATTTCCTATGCTATTATCTATAATTTTAATGATGAACTAATAGAATATATACAATGTGCCCTAAGTGACTAAGTCTCCACATTCCTAACCCCTAATCCAATTCTCGATCTAGAGTTTCAGACGTTAGAGATAAATGACTTGCGATAGTCTAGCTAGCGAAGTAGGGTCTTCCCGTCCCGGGTCATAGGTGCGTCCACAGAAGAGGAAATCGCAATGCATCTTGCTCAGCATTTTGGAAGCAGAGCATGCAGAAAAATCGAGCAATGGATCTTAGAAGAATTCCACTTTTTTCGGCACGACTTTCGGTGGAAAAACCAGCCGAGTCTTCCAGCAGGAGTTCCAGAATGTGGATCTTAAGACTCCTTTTAGAGAAGTTATTCAATCTGCTGATTTTTCTACCTTAGTTACTGAGGGCAAGCAGCTTTCATTTTATTCAATCTAATGGTAGGGCTTGAAAGAGTAGGCGCTTTTCAAGCGCTTAGCTTCTGCTATAAAAAGGCGGCAAGGCCATAAAGTAAGTGAAGTTGCAAGCCTAAGCCAAGAAGGTACCTCCTATTACTATTTCTGGGGTGGAGTCGAAGCTATGGCACCAGAAAGTCAAAGAGATTCCGTCCCGAACCACTCAATCCGATTCTGAAAAGACTGAGCACAGCCTGTTGGTTGCCTCTCCATCGGGGAAATCCAGCCTTTATAGTCTTTAATGCCTAAAAAAGATCTGTCTTATCTCAAGCATGTGAAAAGCCCTATCCCATCTAGCAGCTGGTTGTTCATTTTATTCTAATCAATATAAACCACTAATTATTAATTAATTTAAAGATGTATTTAATTAGTATAAATTTAACATGTAAAAAATACTCGACATGACTAGTCAACACTTTGACCCGACATGACTAGTCAACACTTTGATCCGAAATCAACCCGCTAACTCATATATTTAAACGGGTTATATAAGTTGGGTATGAATGATATTTCCAACCCCATATATATATATATATATATATATATATATATATATATATATATATATATATATATATATATATATATATATATATATATATATATATATATGTCTTGGGTTGGATTAATATATTTTAACCATCACCGATAACCTATCAGCCCAAACCCGACCCAATTAATATAAAATTTTGTTATTTTTTGGTTAGTTAATAGATTTAATTTAACAAAAATAAAAATAGATTATAAATTATCAAAAAATTTATAGTATTTGTACAAAAGTTAATAACACATATTAAAGTTGAAAAGTAGTTATGATCATATTATATTTTCTTATTTTCTCATATATTTAAATTATTAATATGAACTAATTTATTTTTCGTGAATACCCCCGTTACATAAGGGAAATATTAAAATAAAGATTATTATCTTCTTAAGATAGATTTTGTTAATAAGTCGCTAACAAATTCACATAAACAATAACATAAAATATAAAAATAAGCATCAAACTTGCAAAAGGTTAAAACAAAAGTATCATCTCCACATGATATCATATACATTAATATTTTTAGAGTTTTGTAAAGGATATAATTCCGCCAAAATACCAAAAATGCCCCTGGAGATGTACCATATCATAAGTCTGTATATATATCATTCATATATACCCCAAACTGTATAAACCCCACTACTAATTTCACCCAAAAAAAACTCCACCATCCACCGCCACCACCTACGTCGGAACTCCGGCCTCCGGCACATAATTTAGTCTATCCACCTCATCCCACGTCAACTTTGCTGCAATTTCATCATACTCCGGCACAAATTCCTGAAATCCAGATCTATATATTTAATTCTCTGAATTTTTATTTATTATATAAATTATTCATTTCATTCTCTTGATTTTATAACTCCCTATATTTTAATATATCTTCAATTTCTAAATTTCAATACGCATCATCAAATCATTTCCTTAGTTTTCTTAATTTTAACATGCCAGAAAGTTACGTCTTTAATTTGCTTATGCATGAAATAAAATCAACAAATCATATATCTAATTTTCTTGATTATAATACGCATGAAAACGTTATTTTTTTTAAAAAAAAATCTTGATTATTTTATTCATATATAGTTTTGGTCCAAAATATATCCACTTTTAGTCAAATTTACTTTTACGCATGTAAAGCCAAAAACCATTTCTCCAATTTTCTTGATTTACATATGCATGAAAAGGTTACTTCTAGAACTTTCTTGACTTTAGCACCCAAGTAAAAAAAAAAAAAAAAAAAATCACTCAAAAATATACTAATTTTCTTGATTTTAATATCGTAACACTCTTTAAACTTTCTTAGAATCACCCTTCAATCAATCATTTATACATTGTATTATTAATAATAATCAAATAGAATTCTTTCAAAAGTGATTTTTTGATTATTCTAAACATTCTCCACAAGCTGCTTCGAATATCTATAACTAATTCTTGTTTTCATAATTAAAAATAACAATAATAATCAAAATATATTTATACATACGAAAAAAATTAAAAATAATTATAAACTAACCTCTAGCTGTCTGACGAGTTGACCGGCGGTGGGGGCTGAGACAATAATCCGGCGGGCAGTTGGTGAGATAAAACCTTCATCAACCGCCTTATCTATGAACGACAGCAATGAGTTATAGTAACCCTCCACATTCAACAAACCAACCTGGACATGATCCACAAAATAAGTTCGATACATTTATTAAATAATATTATTATTAAATAAAAACTCACTCTAATTAAATAAATCGGACCTACAATATATATTCGAGAGCCATGTAAAGATGCATTTGACCGATTAAAAGATGCCCATTTTCTTTTTATTAATTCTTGTAATGTTGGATTTGATTAATACGTTTGAGAAATGAGGTACAAGTATCGTTGCATAATGTACAAGTTCTTACGGGTTTGTGATGGATTTTGAGTTGAGCCCATGTGATAACTTCAAGGAGTTCTTCAAGAGTGCCATAGCCACCTGAGATTTTTCACATACATATGTTTTCAAGATTATTAATCTTTTTGAAAGAAATTATAAAATGGGTTTTAATTTAAAAAAAAAAAAATTATCCGTTTATTTTACATGATTATTGTGAATCTTTGTGAAATGTAAAGTGGTGTGGAAAAGGAATTATTTAAGATTAGGAATCTTTGTGAAATATCGTATGTTTTAAGAAGGGATTTATATATGGGAATTTATCGGTTTGTTTACATGATTATGAATTATAAAAAATACAACGTGGTTTACGTTCAAGATTGCGAATCTTTATTTAAGTGTTTTAAAAATGATTAATTTCATAAAGGGTAACGAATCACTTAAGATTTTCAAAGGACACAAATGTACAAAACCATATCATAATAAAGATACGTAACTAAAATGTTTGTTCACAAAATACCATCTTAAGAAAGTATTTTTGTGAAAGTAACTTACTTATTGATAACACCTTTTTAATACAATGATGTCTTTTACTATCTCAAATCGTTTTTTTATCCATTTGTTACATTAACCTTCGTATAAAAGTTTAACTAAAAAACTACAACGTTTATTTTAAAAAATTAATTATACCTAGGAATTTATCCATTTATGCTCAAGATTACGAATCTTTATAAAAAACAAATTATTTAAAAAAAATAAATAAATAAACCTGGAAGAGCAATAAAGGCGTCAGCTTGACGAGCCATTTCAGCTTTTCTTTCATGCATATCAGCCACTGCTTTCACTTCGCCTACTGTCTCACCAGTTATCTGTTTAATCAATTAAACAAAAAATTTATTAAAAAAATGTAACGAAACTTAATAAAGATTCTAGTTTTTATAAGTTTAACAAAAACCCATGATTTTAAAGGGACTAAAATAGTTGAAAACATGATTTGTTTTTACTTTTTATAAACGAAATAGAACAAGATCAGTTAGAGTAGAACGAGTAACCAAATTAGAAATAGAAAAGTTGGTTTATTGCTATTTATGGTTCGAAGAAACAAAAAAGTTTCGAAACTGATGTGAAGTGGAGTTGAGTATATGCAGTTTGTATGATCAAGACATGTCTAATCATAATAAAGAAGCTATATATATTAATGGCGACACTTTAATTCCCAAATTCAGACTACTGTACAACTCCCACTGCATAATGTACAACTCTGGGAATTTCATCAGAACACGACTTTGATTTGAAGGTTTCTGAATATAAATATATACCTCTCGTGGCATTAGCGTCCTTGGTATAACTCTGCGAGAAACACGATAAAAAATATCAATCAAAAAGGTATGTAGACGTGGAAGGGCAAATATGTAATTTTACTAGGTTTTTTTTTTTTTTTTTTTGATCGAAAAGGTATTAAAAAGGTATCTTACTTTCTACAAAAGAAGGCTTTTTTACATGATATGTTTTACCTTTCTATGAACAAAAGTCCCAGAGTGGACTGACAGTGTGTTTATAGACCAAAAGATGTTTCGTATAAATAGTGTAATGTTCAGAAAATAATTAAAAAAAATAAAAATTATGGTTTCAATCTTTCACGAAATTAAATATGTCGATACTTTTTTAAAACTCTTGATGTTTATGTTCAGTTTCGAACAGAAAAAAGGTAAAAACAAAATGACAAAGGGGTTGATTAAGTACAGATTTCAGAGTTTTTTAAGCATTTGATCCCATGATGTCTGCAACTACTCATTTCTCATCGAGTAATGTGAAAACATGCATGAACATATGTTCTTTATTTGTCTTTTATATAAGCTCGAGTTTCCATTTCTTTAATATGTTTATTATTACTTGTATATATAAATCTTTATGAATACACGAAAACCATAGATGTAAAGATGTATTCAAATTAAGGTCACGATCAAGGGAGTACATTTATAAGAAACGTAAAATTAAAGCAACCGATTTACGTTTTTATAAATGTGTAACTGTTTTACGTTTAATAAAATGTGATGCAACTTAATATCATATAAATCGTTATAAAAAAAATGTGTTACTGTTTTACGCCAATAAATGTGATATAACTAAATATATACAAGAAACATAAAATTAAAGCAACCCATGTAAGTTTTTATGAACGTAAAACTTTTTTGAGTTTAATAAATGTGATATAACGAAATATCATAGAAATCTTTATAAGAAAAATGTATAACTATTTTACGTCAATAAATGTTATATAACTAAATATATACAAGAAACATAAAATTAAAGCAACCCATTTAAGTTTTTATATAGGTATAACTTTTTTGAGTTTAGTAACTGTAATATAAATAAATATCATGTAAAACTTTATAACAAAAAAAATTAAAATCGTATATTATAGACCAATTCAAAGGTCACGATCAATAAAGAAAGTGTACATTATGCAAGAAATGTAAAATTAAAACAACCCATGTAAGTTTTTATAAACGTATAAGTTATATCTGTATTTTTGAAGTGTAATAAATGTAATATAACTAAATATCATATAAATCTTTATAACAAATTCAAAGTTCATGATCAAGAAAGAGAGTATATCTAATCTGTATATGTACAAGAAACGTAAAATTAAAGCAACCCATGTAAGTTTTTTTACAAATGTATAACTGTTTTGAGTTTAATAAACGTAACATAACTAAACATTTATATAAAAATCTTTATAATATATATATATATATATATATATATATATATATATATATATATATATATATATATAGATGCATTGAAAAGGCTAGAGAGAGAGCATACCCTAGAACATGGCGCCCACCATCATGAACTGCCTGAGAAACAAGACCCATCAGACCCACGCTCCCACCTCCATACACTAAATCAATCCTTTTTTCCACCTTCAAATATTTGCATAAAAACCATTTACACGTGTCACACACCCACTTATTTACCATTTTTTTTTCATAATAAACAAAACTAAAAACACATAGACAAACAGTTACTTGAAGAACACTTTGTTCAAGATTCAATTATTTAATAAGTTGAACAACTACAAAAACCGATTAATTTTCATCGAACCCCATGAACGAAAAAGTGATGATGAACGACTTTGTTTTGTGTGAAAACATGCTTAAGAAATGGACATTATACTAACAAGGCACGTTTGGTTCCCCATTCATAAGCACACCATTTTTTTTTTGTTTTTATAAATAAATTTGTTGTTTTCTTACACCCTTCCACCATAAACTTTCGATCATGCAAGAAGGCTGCTCAACTGACACCCAGGTAACAGCTAGCAGTTTCTCTCTCTTCTTTCTTCTTCTCTCTTCTCTCTCTCATGCGAAACATAAACCCTAACTTACATTCTTCGTTTATCACCAAACAAAGGGGATTATTATTTAACAACAGTATAAGATCAAATAACAATGAAATGGGTTATGGGTTTATATGGGTATAGCTTGTTTTTGTTTGAAATGGTGAAAAAGATAGAAACTTTTTTTAATAGTAAATCAAGAAACGAAAAAGAAAGAATGGGTTCTTGGAAAAAAAAGGGTTTTAAATCGTTAGATAAGAGAAAAACGAGATGGGTTAGGGTTTATAATGTTGTTATACATGCAAAAAGAATCTTGAAAACAATGTAGATTATAAAGAAATGTGGATTATAAATATGAGAAAAATGTATATATACCAGTTCTTTTCCAAGCTCAATGGCAGCTTCTTGGTAACTTGGTTTCTTTCCTGAGCTACTACCACAAAAGACGCATATTCTCTTGAATCTTGATCGTGTTTCACCTTCCATATCTTACTTTTTCTCTCTCTAGAATCTCAGTTTCTCTCTCTAGAAATGTTGGAGAAGATGAAGATGAAGATGATGAGGTGCTTCCTGGAAGAGAGGAGGGGGAGAGGTGAGGGGGTTAAAAAAGGAATGAAAATAAATTGTGAATGTTTGAATAATATTTATATATTAAAAAAATGCATTAAAGAATACAACATAACAACAACAATGCTACCCCACCTCTCTCACGTTCTCTTAACCCCGTGGCATAGCCAGTGAGATTTTTTTGAAATAATGTTTTATATAAGTTTGATAATTTTGTTAATTAAGTAATTAAAGTAATGGGCTTTAGATTCTTTCCAAAATAATTGGTGTATGTAGATATGCTTTATTATAATAAAATGGTGTGTATAATATGGGTTTGAACAAACGGATTTAAGAATATAAAGATATATTATGAAATTTATGTGGTTAAAATAAGCATATATTCAAATGAATTTGCGCGTATATGTTATTAAATGCTTATATTTATGCAATACAAGATCGATGCCAAAAGATTTGCATGCGTAAGCGGTCTTGTTAGATCATATGAGCTTTTAAAGAGAATTTGCTGATTAAAGCAAGACACATTCACATAAATGAAAATATTTTAGTGCTTGTGTAAGGTTAATGCTCGGAAATGAACGATGTTTAATTCATAACATTAGTGTATGTTAGCCCACATGTATATTAGTCCATTAGTTGTCAGCCCATTGTTTGTATTATGTATAGTAGGCCCAATCATGTATATCTTGTATATGTATTCAATTGTTCCTAAGAATGAAATTACACCCTAAAAGGCTAAAATGGTATATGGTAACTGTATTTCTGCTCTCTTCTGCTGACGGTATCTCCTTTGTCGATGTCCCTATGTGATCGTCCCTCCATCTTCGTCGTCTTCTCTGACTTTTCGGCTTGTGTCCCTCTTGCTACTCCTCTTTCACGGTTGGAGATGCAAACCCTACCAAAACAAACGTCAAACCTACAACTGATGGTTTTAGGTAAAACAAATAAACTAGAAAAACAATTCCTAAGCTTACATGCAACCTACTTTGGATCTATGTTTTAACTATTGAACATATAACTTTGAATTGCAAAACAAGAACCCTAGAGGAGAGAGAGGCTATTTTCGAAAATAACTAACTAGGGTTTAAGAGTTACATACCTTTCAATTGTTATAGTAAACAATTGACAATCCTTTTGATCTTGATCTTGATCTTCTTGGAAGCTTAGCACCACAAATGTAATGCCTCTAATGGGGTCACACCCAAGAACTAGCAAGAAGGAAACTTGAAGGAGAGAGGGTAGAGAGAGTATGCAATTTCGGCCCTAGGGTTTCTTCAATTCAAGTACATACCAATTATAGTTATGGGCTTAGACACCTAATCCAACAGTCTCCCACTTGGATAAGTCTGTAACTATAATTGCTAGTATGACTTATAAATTTGACCAGCAAATTGTAGCTTCCAAAAGCTGTTGTTAAACTCTGACCCAGTCAGTTACGTGTCCTAAGATAAGTGATCACATGACTCTTCGTTCTACTAGATATCCCTAGACATAAGACATGGAATATAATCAATCTCTTTGTCCAGAATCTATGTTTCCCGATTTCTGATTTGTGATGATATAGGACTTCTAATCGAACACATCAATTTAGTCCTGGTTGGGCCCAGCACAAAAGTCAACACCAAATCATCGAGGGGCCCACGGATATCGCTTTTCCTGTTAGGGCAAAAGGAACGAATAAACATTGACTCATATGTTTGTATCTTTTACTCATCAAACCATACATGACAATACGTTTTATAAAACCAAGTTACTGATGCGTTTCCGTATCACCAATGTATAGCCGACTTGCAAATTACAACTCATATATCTCTGTTTCAAGATCATAGATATTATCATCTCAGTATTACTCGTGATGAATTCCATGAAGTAATACTCTGAGCGTGGGTTTATACAATACTCAAATCTCACTCTCTGAGTACTCATGAACATTGCAGCAATTCTATTGCTATGTCTATCCTTAGACAATCTGCAATCCAATTCATGACAGTCTTAATTCACTACTTACTTCCAATAGTACGAGCGAATGTGGAGTTTGAACAATCATATTATTCAGGAAGTAAAACATGCAAAATATGAAACACAATAATAAATAATTGACAAAAGGCAGTAAACAAACTCATAAATAATACTTTTTTATTAAATCACCAAAAGTCAATTACATTTGCTTTGTAACAAGTTTCTGAACTAGAATAATCTAACCACTAAAACTAATATCATCTTTCAGCCCTATGCTTCGAGCATGCTGAATATGCTTAGCCCTACTCAGGCCCTTTGTGAGGGGGTCTGCTGGGTTATCTTCAGATGATACCCTCTTTACAACAAGATGGCCTTCTTCTACTCTATGTCTGATGAAATGGTACTTTCTGTCGATATGTCTGGTCTTACCATGGTCTCTGGGTTCCTTAGTTAAGGAAACCGCTCCCTCATTATCGCAAAACAGTTCCATAGGCTCCTGGATGGTTGGAACAACTCTGAGATCCCTGATGAAGTTCCTCAACCAATCTGCTTCTTTAGACGCTTCACTCGTTGCTATGTACTCTGATTCACAAGTAGAATCAGCCACCGTATCTTGCTTGGAACTTTTTCCAAGTAACCGCTCCTCCATTCAGTAGAAATACCCAGCCAGATTGAGAATGGAAGTTATCTCTATCTATTTGAAAGATGGCATCACTGTAACCATCTACTCTAAAAGTATCATTACCACCAAGTACAAGGACCCAGTCCTTCGTTCTTCGCAAATACTTGAGTATAATCTTTACTGCTATCCAATGAGCTCTACCTGAGTTTCTCTGATAGCGACTGACCAGGCTCAAAGCAAAGGCCACATCAGGGCGAGTACATGTCATAGCGTACATGATCGATCCGACAGCGAAAGCATAAGGTACACGACTCATGTCATATATTTCCTCATCTGTACTAAGGCATTGAGTCTTACTCAAATTTGTGTTGCTCTGGATAGGTAGCTCTCCCTTCTTGGAATTTTCCATACTAAACCTCTTTAGTACCTTATCCAAGTATGTGCTCTGACTAAGTCCAATTAGTCTCTTCTTTCTATCTCTCAATATCCTAATCCCAAGAATATAGGCGGCTTCTCCTAGGTCTTTCATGGCAAAACACTTTCCAAGCCAAGACTTAACTTCGTTCAAGGTTGGAATGTCGTTACCAATGAGTAATATATCATCGACATATAACACCAGAAAAGTTACTATACTCCCACTAGCTTTGATATACACACAAAACTCATCTTCACTTCTAGAGAAACCAAACTCTTTGACTTTCTCATGGAAGCAAAGATTCTAGCTGTGAGATGCATGTTTCAATCCATAAATGGATTTCTCAAGCTTACACACTCTATTGGGAAATTTTGCATCGACGAAACCCTCTGGCTGATTCATGTAAACATCCTCAGCCAACTTCCCGTTAAGGAAAGCAGTCTTGACATCCATCTGCCAGATTTCATAGTCATGAAAGGTAGTTATGGCGAGCAATATCCTGATAGATTTAATCTTAGCTACTGGCGAGAAAGTTTCATCATAGTCAACCCTTGGGGTTTGTGTGAAACCTTTCACAACCAATCTAGCCTTGAATGTGTGTACATTCCCATCCATGTATGTCTTCTTCTTGAAGATCCATTTGCAACCAACTGTCTTACGACATAGTACATTATCAACAAAATTCCAAACTTGGTTGTCATACATGGACTTTATCTCAATGTACATTGCCTCTTTCCACTTGGAATCCTCTGGGCCTGCCATTGCTTCCTTATAAGAGACTAGTTCATCTAAATTCACCAGTATCCTATCAATGATGAATGTGTCACCGTCTAAAGTAATATGAAAACCATACAACACAGGTGGCACACTCACCCTAGTGGATCTTCGAAGAGGTAATGATTTATCAACTGGTTTAACATGAACTGTTTCCTCTGGTTGAGTGCTAGTGTCATCTAAGGTTCCTTCATTAGTTGACTCTTGAATCTCTTCAAGGTCAATGTTACTCCCACTGTCCTCTTTGAATATGAGCTCTCTTTCTAGAAAGACTCCTCTTTGAGCTACAAACACCACATTTTCATAAGGTCTGTAGAACAAATACCCAAAAGACTGTTTTGGGTAACCAATGAAAACACATTTCTCACTTCTTGCTGCTAACTTGTCGTGAGTCTCTCCTCTTACAAAAGCTTCACAACCCCAGACTTTAATATGTGTTAACGAGGGAACTTTCCCTGTCCACATTTTGTGAGGTGTTTTGGCAACCTTCTTTGTTGGGACAAGATTTAGGATGTGGGCGGTTGTTTCTAAGGCATAGCCCCATAAATGAATTGGAAGTGGAGCACGACTCATCATAGAACGAACCATGTCTAACAAGGTTCGATTACGCCTCTCGGCCACACCATTTAACTGTGGTGTCCTATGAGGAGTCAATTGTGAGACTATCCCACATTCCTTTAGATAGTCGTTGAACTCAATGCTAAGATACTCTCCGCCTCTATCGGATCTAATTATCTTTATTTTCCTACCTAATTGATTTTCGACCTCATGTTTAAACTCTTTGAACTTTTCAAAGGTTTCTGACTTATGTTTGATTAAGTATACATAACCATATCTACTATAATCATCAGTGAAAGTCACATAAAATCGATTAGCATCTCTTTTGGTTGATCTAAAGGGTCCACAAACATCTGTATGTATGAGGTCCAACAAACCTTCACCTCTTTCCAAGACCCTGTGAATGGTGATTTTGTTATCTTTCCCAAAATACAAGATTCACACACATCATCTAATTTTAGGTCAAATGATTCCAACACTCCATCCTTTTGGAGTTGGACTATGCGTTTCTTGTTAATGTATCCAAGACGACAATGCCACAACCATGCCTTGTCTACATTATTAGACAAGTCAATATTAAACACACTATTTCCTAAGCTATCAATACAAGTCACTGTTTCATACACACCATCACAAGGTAAAGCTTCAAACACGAAAATACCATTCTTATAAACAGAATTTGAACCATTCAAATCATTAAAAGAATATTTAAAACCTTGTCTGAACAATGCATGAAATGAAATAATGTTTCTCGTCATCTCAGACGAATAGCAACAATTCAATAAATCTAATCTAACATCATTACTAAGCAAAAGTTGATAAACTCCGATCTTGGTTACTAGTGAAGACTTCTTGTTTCCCATGATCAAGTTTATCCTTCCTCGCTCTATCTCCTCACTTTCCTTTAGCCCCTGCAAATTAAAACAAATGTGAAAACCACATCCTGTATCAAGGACCCATGAACGAGAAGATAATGAGTTATTATAAGAAATAGTGTAAATACCTGCTGAAGACGGATTCACTTTGCCATCTTTGATATCCTGCAGATATTATGGGAAGGTTCTCTTCCAATGCCCTTTTTGATTGCAATAAAAGCAAACAACTTCCTTTGGATCAGAAACATGGGGAATGGAAGCATTGGGCTTAGCTTTTAGACCACCGCTAGATGACCCTACTTGGACCTTTGCCTTCCAATTTTGCTTAGGAGGACCTTTCCTCTTTTTCCCCTTTCCTTGTCCAATAGCTAGAACAGGAGCACTTGCAGGAGTGGAGGCTATACTTTTACCCTTCATCCCTGCTTCAGCAGTCTGCAACAAGTTGTGTAATTGGGCCAACGTATGCTCAGTGTTGTTCAAATGGTAAGTTAAGATAAACTGACCATAACAATCAGGCAATGAGTTCAAGACCATGTCAATGGCCAATTCCTCATCAAAATGAATGTTGAGCTTGACTAAACGCTTTATGTAGCATTGCATTCTTTGCACATGAGATACAACCGGCTCCCCCTCTTTCATCTTGCAAGCCATGAGTGACTTGACTACTTCAAACTTTTCTTGACGAGCTCGCTTATGGTACTTTTCCATAAGGTCCTTGTTCATCTCAAAAGGCCAGTAGTCCTCATAGTACCTTTGCAGTTCTGGGGACATGGTTGCGACCATGATGCATGCCACTTTGGTAGCATCATCATAGTGCTTCTTGTAGGCAACATACTCTTCGGGAGTGGCTTTAGACTCATCAAGTTCTTTGAGCTCCTTTTCAAGGACATATCCTGTGTCCTCGAATCGAAGTGCCATCTTGATGTTACGCATCCAATCGTTATAGTTAGAGCCATCCATAATGACTTTGGAGCAAATGTTGAGTAAAGAGAAGTTGTGGTTGGAGGATGATGAAGCAAAAGTGTTTCCAGGAGTATACATCTGAAAAGAAAGATAGTTTTAGTTAGATTTCAAGAAACCTCAATATAATAACCCAAAGATATCATATCAAGGTTAGGATCCAACTATGACGATTTACAACTTGGAAATGGGATGCCGAGATCCAAGTTTAAATCTCATAAAGGTAGGTGAATGACGATTCATCAATTCCCCATTAGACAAAATAAACGAAGTGAAATTCCTAATTCTTTTGAGATACATTAAAACTATTAAATGGCATGTTTTAATCTCAGATTATGCTCTACTATTTGTGACTGGGATACCGAGGATCAGAAACTAGATGTGAATAACCATGCAAATGTGCTTGGTAACCTTATTGTCTTTATCATTAACTATTGATGTACCGGTAAACCACACACACTCCATCAAAATGATAATTATAAGATACCCATTACTATTCTTTATTAGTTCCTATTAGTGTGTTGGTAAACCACACACGCTCCACTAACAACCAATAAAGCATAATGTGCAATTTCATGGACTAGCATACTTTTCACATTTTTCCTAAAGTAATTAGAGTTGGGATTTTGTAAAATAATGTTCTAGTCCTTTCTTTAATAACATTATACTTTTAATGAGATGTAGTTGTCCTATCAAATCCGTCCTGCTAACGACCCTCCACTAATCAAGGAAGCGGTGGGTGAGAGTGGAGACCCATTCAACTACCATTTTATAGGCAGTTTCCTTATACCCCCTTATAGACTAGCTTTGTGAATGAGGCATACTAGCGATTTGACTGACCATATTCTTATACATATATAATATTTAACTTTTAATTATTATTATTATTATTATTATTATTATTATTATTATTATTATTATATATATATATATATATATATATATATATATATATATATAGATCCGGTAAAAAAAAATTGGTAGGAAGGTAAGAAGTTTTTTTCTACATATTTTTTTGACGAACAAAATAAATGAATCTCTAGATGATTTATTTGTAAGATGATTCATAAGAAAAAATTCTCAAAAAAACATCTTTATGATTCATTTTTAAGTAAATTAAGAAAAATTCATTTTTATGATAATTTTAGTGAATAACAACAAAATCATTGTATAAATGAATCATCGAAATGTTTTTTTGAGAATTTTTTCTTGTGAATCATCTTACAAATGAATCATCTAATGATTCATTTTGTTTGTTCGCGTCAAAAATATGTAGAAAAAAAAACTTCTTACCTTCCTACCAAAAATTTCCTTCTTATTTGATCTTGACTCTCTCTCTCTCTCTCTCTCTATATATATATATATATATATATATATATATATATATAAGGTGTGTTTTAAACCTTTTTTTAAAACTTTGATGTATATATAAATTTCGAAATTAAACTATTAATTTAAATTTAAAGGGTAAATTACACTAATGGTCCCTATGGTTTAGGGTAACTTGCGTGTTTAGTCCTTATTTTTATTTTTCTAACTCGAAAGGTCCCTACTGTTTGATTTTGTTACACGCTTGGTCCCTGTCTTACATAAAAAGTCTATTTTTTCCTTGATTTTTTAATTTATTTAAATAAACGCATCCCCAACTCCACTCCTTCTCGTTACCTTACCTACCCTATCATTTTTCTCTATTTAAATAATTGTCTTTTTACGTAAAATAGGGACCAAATGCGTAACAAAAACAAACAATAGGGACCAAGTGTGTAACAATAACAAACATTAGGTACCTTCCAAGTTAAAAAAATAAGTTAGGGACCAAGCGTGCAAATTATCCCAAACCATAGGGACCCTTCGTGTAATTTACTCAAATTTAAATAAACCAAATAGCTAGATTTAATATTTATCTATTAATTAACTTTTAATTAATTTATTAAATCTTGTAAGGATTATCTAATTAAATTAAACAATTAATTTAATCCTAATCCATATCCCTTCTAGATTTCGAAAATATGGGGATATGATAATTTCTTGATTTTTCTCAATTATCCAATAAGGCAATTATTATCCAAAACAAGACACCCCAATTCTTTTAGCATATTTCGAAAATCAAGGGATGAGGCTAGGGTTTCCAAAACCCTAACCCTAATTTCGATTAGGGTTCATGGAGACTAGGGTTTTTTGAAAACCCTTTGAACCAAAAACCCTAGAAATCGAAAATTTGGCCTTTTAGGGTTTAATACCTATAAACCCTAATTTTCTGAATTCACACTATTATAGCAATTCAGTTTAAACCAACAATGGCTCTGATACCACATATAGGTTTTAGGTAAAACAAATAAACTAGAAAAACAATTCCTAAGTTCACATGCAACCTACTTTAGATCTATGTTTTAACTATTGAACATATAACTTTGAATTGCAAAACAATAACCCTAGAGGAGAGAGGCTATTTTCGAAAATAAATAACTAGGGAATAAGAGTAACATACCTTTCAATTGTTATAGTAAACAATTGACAATCCTCTTGATCTTGATCTTCTTGGAAGCTTAGCACCACAAATGTAATGCCTCTAATGGAGTCACACCCAAGAACTAGCAAGAAGTAAACTTGAAGGAGAGAAGGTAGAGGGAGTATGCAATTTCGGCCCTAGGGTTTCTTCAAAGAAGGAGTGTTCGATTTTAGGAGCTGGGAGGCTCCTTATATAGCTGAGGGATCTAGAGTTTAGGGAAAAACCTAATGCTCCTTTGCTTAGGGCTTAAGCAAACCCAAGGGCCTTATCTAAAACCCCTTTGACGAAATCCTTAGGGTTTCCCCTATAGATTTCATCCACCTCCTTCCAAGGAGGTTCTGGAGCCTTCCACTCAACTATCTGATAATTGCAAACTAGTCCCTGCACTTTATAATTAATACTTTTAACCCCAAAATTAATTCTGATTCATTTCTGGCTAACAATTATTTAAACATAATGATTCCTAATTAATATATTAATCTTTTAACATATTAATAAATCATTTATATTGATTTATTAATCTTATAATAAATCAATATCTCTCCTTTTATAATTTCCTTGTCCGGTTGCTAGGTTTGAGGGCAACCCAAAAGGACTGTGATGCTATCAATTCAAGTACAGACCAATTATAGTTATGGGCTTAGACAACTAATCCAAAAACATCGTCAAAAACATCAAAGTGTTTGTTCCATTGATCCTTGACTTGAATCAATTTGTAACATCCCAATTTTAGACCAAAATTTTCATTTAAAAAATTATGTATTTATTCAATTCACAACTACAAAGATCTTAGATAAAACTACTTAACTTAAAACATTTATCAGAGTATCGTTAAAAGTTATCATGTGCACAAATCACCAGTGGATGCGATATAATCAATTCAGGTTCCTCCTTTAATATAAGAAAACTTGAAAACATATAAACCACAAATCGTAAGCACAAAGCTTAGTGAGTTTCCCAAAATACCACATACAACACAACACAAATAACAACTATGGGTTATCAGCAACCCTGGAGACTATGCGAAGTCTCAGTGAGCAAATAGCACGCCCTGTGGGTTATCAGCAACCTTTGAGACTAACCGAAGTCTCGGTGAACAAACAACATGCCCTGTGGGTTATTAGCAACCTTGGAGACTACCCGAAGTCTCAATACACAGTAACACATATCACAGTAGCAGTTCGGTGATTGATAATCTCACATACACTAGTTGTTGGCATAAGAACTCCTCATACTAAACACATTCACAATCAAATCCTAATTAACAACTAAGGTAATAATCTTGGCTCAACTTGTCTCAAATATCAAAACTAAATCCTCATTTTGGCAAAATGCCATTTTTAAGTCCAAAACCCTCACAGTTGACGACAAATCAAACTTGGTCAAAAATTCAACAATCCACCTTCTGTTGACCTGTGCACAACGTATTCTTAGCTTTATATTGGGCGTAGAGCCTTAGCCAGAATACAAGTGAATACTAGGCTATGTTGGGCGTAGCCCGAATTATACCCCGCGTACTGCCTCTTTTGTCAATCTTCATATTAAGCACTTAATGCTCAAAGGCTAACCAACCAATAATCAAATCAGGTTCCTGATAGCCCCATAATGGATAAAGTTGGAAACTTTATCCATTAGGATGGCCCAAACAATCAAGATCTAGTCTTTAAGCCTTAAAGGGACAAAAAATACATCTTTTGCAACTTAATTAATTAAGTCCAAGTCTCCAACCTTCAGATCTAAATCAATATGATGTTTAGGTGGATAAAGTTTCCAACTTTATCCATAACAAGATCACAAACTTCCAAGATCTAAAAATTTTGCACTAAAATGACCAAAAAGTGACAAGTTTGACAAATAACTAGATCTATGAAATCAATGAGAAAGTTTGAGGCTTTTTACCTTCAATGGTCCACAAATGAGGCAAACTTGTTAGATTTATACTTGAACCCTTGTTCCATACACTTTGTCACCACCTTGTTCTTCAAGATTCCACCTTCCAATGGAGAAATAAGCTTATACATGATGCCAAGGCTCAAAATAAGAGAATGGGGCTAGGATTTAAAGTTAGAGGCTCAAGAGGGTGGAGGCTGATGATAAAAAGGACCCCAATGGGTTAGAGTCCTTAAATAGGCCTCAAAACCCTAAAATTAGGGTTTTTACATTGTAGAATTACACCCTGTGTAACTTTGAGTATGCCTTGTGTACTCCACTAAAAACGGATACCACCCTTATTATGTACGCCCTGCGTACTCCTTTTGTACACCCTATGTACCAGACTCCTTTTGTAGATTGATATGTTTATATATATACTAAATACTATCGATGATCTTTACATCTACAAAAATTTATGGTACGTAGGGCGTACATATATAAACTATCTTATTTCATCGTAGTATTTAGTATATATATAAAGTATCGATGATCTTTACATCTACAAAAATTTATCGATAAGCCCCATAACTCTATCTAGTTACTTATGACTAAAAACATCTTGAACTAAAATCCTTAATTTATGCAAGAAGCATGAAACATTACCTTTCCCATTTTACCCCTCAGCTTCTAACGAACAATCAAAGGTTTAAATTACTTTCAACTCTATTTTTATGATCTTTATATCCACGAAGAGGTATTGACGAGCCCCACAACTCTATCTAGTTACTTATGACTAAAAACATCTTGAACTAAAGTCCTTAATTTATGCAAGAATCCAACATTACCTTTCCCATTTTACCCCTCAGCTTCCAACGAATAATCCAAGGTTTAAATCACTTATCTAAAACCATCAACATTGTAACAACCCATTATTTCAAGTCAATGTAAATCAAACTTGTTGAAATAAAAGTCTAAACTACAACCATATACAAGTGAATTCATATCATAGCATTGATGCAATAAGAACTTTGAATGTCACAAGGACATGTTTATATACTTATTATATGAGTATACCTTGGGAAAACATATTTATATAAGTTATATATACTTATATATTGAAACCATGCACATATATGTTTATATAGATTGATATGTTTATATATACTAAATACTATGATGAAATAAGATAGTATGAGTCAACATAAGTCAAGTTAAAATCCAAATTTAACACCTTAAAAATGAGATTTCGATTTTGGGAATCTAGGATCAAAGGTGTTTGTGGTTTTAAGCATCTAGGAACAAGAGTGTTTTTAGTTTTGAGCATCTTGGGAAGTGTTGTGTTTTCGGTTTTGTAACATCCACTAAGGCCGAAATCTCTGATTTGTGGGACAACCAAGGTGATTTCGGCCATGCTAAGGCCAAAATCAACCTTATCTTGGCCGAAAACCCCCATAATATCTAGATATTTTACATATTTAACATCCCAATATGATATGATCAAATTACCAACATAAACATCACCTCAACAACTAATTTTTCCTTCCTATGTAAATACAAAATGAGATTCATTTAACACTTCCAATAAACATTTTCACATCATATGCTCTCAAATATCAAAGCACTTATCAAGTTAATCTTCAAACCTTCAAACTTTCACAAGAACATTCAAACCAATTCCCAGGAACTTCTTCACAATTAATAATAATACAAACTAATGTTATTTATCATTTTAAATTTTTAGTTATCAAATTTACACATATAATTGTGTGTATAATATAATTAGGATATGGCTATTTACACATATTCTATCCCGAGGATCATCCCGACCAAGTTGTACCCAATCAAAAACATGCACTCGATGTGAGTTCATACCCCTACGTTTTCATGATTTTTCAATGTTTTAGGGGGAGGGGGGAATACAAGTAAAACACAACAAATATTGTGTTAATATCTAAATGATTACAAATATTTTCAATCTTTGTCGTTATTAAAAACATACACACACACACACACACACACACACACACACACATATATATATATATATATATATATATATATATATATATATTAAGATTTAACAGGCTTAGAATTGGTGATTTTGCTTTATTTCTTATTCCTTGTTTGGTTGTGGGCTTCAGGTAGAATCATTTATTCGACTGCCTTTTTAGTCATAATTATATAAATATTATGTTTATATAAGTATGAAACTATTTAAACATGTTAAACAAAAACAATATTTTTACAATCTATTTTAGTACCGTTTGGACATAAAGGTTAAATTTCACGGAATATTTTATCATGGATTTACGATTTCAAACTTGCAAAATCTTTAAAATACAAAGGTTTTCATTATAATAGAACACGCAATATAAACTATAATAGGTATAGTTTATGGAACTTGCATGTCATTTTACCAAGTGCGAGATACAATACAGAAAGAAACATATAAACGATAATAGGTATAGTTTATGGAATATACATACAATTATTCATTACAAAAGTGGCAGAACCACCTTTGGTTCCACTCGAAGAGGAGCCGTCAAGAGACTTTTCATTGGTACCCTTCGAAGGGGTCTTCCTCCTTTTCCCTTTACCTTTCCCGATTGCCAAAACAGGGGCGGTGGTAGGAGTGGTAACAACATTCTTACCTTTGAGACTACTTTCAGCAGTCCTCAAAAGTCCTTGAAGTTTGCTAAGTGTGACATCATCCTTGTTCATATGATAGGTCATTCGTAATTGATCATAATAGGAGGGTATGGAGTGTAGAATGATATATATTGCTAACTCCTCATCAAAGTTCACATTTAACTTTAGCAAACGATCCACGAATCTTTACATTTCTGCAGGTGGCCCGTGATGGAATCTCCATTCTTCATTTTTGTTGTTATCGTGGAGGTGATGATTTCATACATTTCCTGACGAGCACTCTGATGGTATCTTTCCATCAGGTCCCGGTGCATCTCATAAGGGTAGAAATCTTCATAGGATTTCTGGAGTTCTGTTGTCATGGTAGCCAACATGATACAAGACACCTTAATGACATCCTTCTCATAGCTAGTGTACTCAGCAATCTCCTCGGGATTAGCAGACGACTCATCGAAGACCTTAAGCTCCTTGTCGAGGACATATTTCTTATCCTCATAACGAGTGACCATCCTTACGTTTGTAATCCAATCATTAAAATTAGTTCCATCAAAGATGACTCTCCCACAAAGGTTAATGAGAGAGAAGGAGTTAGTAAGGTTTGAGCCAGAAGCAACATTGTTGGAAGACATACGAAAAAGAAGAAAGGCAAGTTTAGATTAGATATAGAATCCTTATTAAGACACCCAAATGAAATATTAAGGCTAGGACCCAACACAATATTTTATAACTTGGAAGAGGTATGCCATAATCCAAGCTACAAAATACTTGAAGGTAGGCAAATGATGATTTACCAATTTCCACCATGAAAACGAAATAGATTATTAGGTTTTAACTGGATTGAAACTCCTATATCTTTTGAGATTCATTGAAAAATTCAATGGCATGTTTAAATCTCGATTATGCCCTTCAAGTTTGTGACTAGGATACTGATGATCACGAACAAGGTGTGAATAACCATCCAAATTAACTTGGTACTCTTAATTTTATCACCTAATCGATGTGCCGGTTAACCACACACGCTCCACCGATCTATGATAAAGCCACCCACTGCCACCCTTGTTAAGTCAAAGTTAGTGTGCCAGTTAACCACACACACTCCACTAACAACTTAGCAATGTGCAAAGTGTAATTTCATGGGTTAGCATCAATTTCATATTTTCCTAAAGTAACTAAGATTGGGTATATATAAAAGGTTTAGTTACTTTATATTTATCATTATACTTTTAATGAGAATTATATTCTTTGTTCTACCCGTTCGGGTAACGACCCTCCACCAGTTAAGGAAGCGGTGGGTGAGAGTGGGCACCCATCAATTTGCCAATTTATAGGTAACAACCTTATACCCCCTTATAGACCGGCTTCATGAATGAGGCTTACTAACGGTAAGACTGACTTGATTTTATACATACATATATATATATATATATATATATATATTATTAACTTATAATACTATAAAGTATAATGGTTGAATTTTAAACTTTTAAAATTATAGGGTTTGGAATTAAAGTTTTCTAAAGAGACTTTACAAATTCCAAAACTTGAGGGCATGTTTTGAAACTATTCAAAACCTTTCATTTCTATAACTTATGAGTTTTAATGATTTTAATGGAAAAGAATTTTGGAATTCCATAACTTGAGGAAAAGTTATGGAGTCCATTAAAAGCATTTAGATTAATAATTACAATAACAAGCATGTCAAATAATTTCTATGATCTAACAAAACTCATAAGCATGCATAATTCAAATCAACAATTTTCAAGTATCATATGAACTTAATATAAAACTTGAAACTTTGACAATTATCTTTGAAATTGGATAACCACAATCATTACCACATCAAAAACACGTTTAACAATCTAAAAACAGTTTAGGGTAATGATCCTAGTCCAATTCCAGCAATAAAACTCGAAATTTTGCACTCAGGGCCTCTAACTCGTCAAGTGCATGAACCAACTAGACGAGTTGGATGAGTTTTCACATGGACTCATTGAGTCCTCCCATGAACTCGGCAATTTCACTGAACAGTGGGCAGAAAAATCGATTTTTTTAGCAATTTGTATCATGTTAGATCTAATACCGTAATTAAACGTTTAGAAATCTGAACACATAAAGTTTCCAAATCCGATCAGCAACAGACCATAAATCTGATCATACATTTAGCATCATAAAGCATCATAAATCATTTAGCACATAAAAGCATGTTAGGCGTTTTCCCTAAATAAGCTAGTGCTTGTGTCTATTCAGGTATATTACCTAAGACACGCTCCTCACAATCATTGCTTAACATTCTAAGTTTAAGTCTAGAAATAAATTCATATTCCTAGTTTACTTAAACTAATGCTCTGATACCAACTGTGACATCCCCATTTTCACGGCCAGAAAAGACTGATTATGTTTATGCTTTATAAAAATCAGAGTACCCCTTTTAATAAAAATGTTGCGGAATTTGTTCCCTGTAAAACATGATAACTACATTATCAAGGCATCTCCGAAGAAAATTATTTTTATTCATTTTAAAATAATCGGGATGTCATCGCCAATAAGAAACATAAGCATAAATAGAACTTACTTTCATTATCACTAGTGATTTATATCTCCTTAATCTCTCAGTGTAATACGACTTCATATCAACACCTGTGATATAAATTGTGACAACCCGATATTTCGAGACAATGTAATGTAAACCCAATCAAATTTAGGTCAAAATATAACTTTCCTAAAATCTTATTTAGGTTAAATAAAGTAGTATGAATCGTATCAAGGTTTCCAAGCATATAAAGAACACTAAAATCCGAGTTATAACGAAGAAGTTATGACCAACCGAAGATTCTCGGCAAAAACCGGCAACACTGATAGACGTAAAAACGCAATGTTTCAATAAAACACTTTCTGACCTTAGGTGTCTAAATGAAAGTCATATATATCGTTAAACTACAAACGTGCATAAAAAGAACGCTCAAATCGGAAATCGTATGAAAAAGTTATGAATTTTTAAAGAAATTCCTTAATCACGTCATTTTAATAAATAAATAATAAAAATAATTTTGGAATTTACCGACGGAATCTAAACGAAAGTTGTAGATCTTAGTCTCACATTCGCGTGGATATAAAGAACGTCGAAAACGGAGTTCGTATGAAGGAGATATGAATTTTAGAAGTTTATTTAAAATAAATATAAAAATAATTAAAAATTCTTGGTAATATCCGAAGGGGAGTCAGCAGATAGGACCGGAGTACGCGCTGCGTACTCTCGTACGCCCTGCGTACTCGGATCAAGGGCCTCGGATCGTCCACGTCGCCCTATGCGAAGCTACCGACCCGTCCCATCCGACCCGCCCCATCCGACCCGTCCCGTCCGAAGTACGTAAGCGATGACGCACGGGTACGTGCTGCGTACGCCCGTACGCCCCGCGTATGGAGGCGGTTCAGCACCCCTATAAAAGGGATGCGAGGCTTTCCGAAAATTTTGCTCATTTTCTCTCTTTCTCTCATGATCTTGCCTCGATTTCCGTGCCCATTCAAACCCGAAGCTCTGGTCTTTTTGCTCAAGTCCCGAGGGTCGATTTTACTCCCGAGAATCCCGAGAAAAATCCGTTACCCGAGACGAAACTCTGCCTGGTTTTCCATCTTGCTATCTTCAAACTTTCAAGTGAGTTCATACCCCTTAACTAATGTTTTAAACTACTTTTAAATGTTTTATGGGGGGGAATACAAGTAGAATCATGCTAGGATTATATCAATCGCATGCGATTAATAAGTAGAATTATGCTAGTTATTACATCAATCACATGTGATTAATATACAGCATTCAAAAGATTTGGCTACTCATTAGCCGTCTTACCAAACAGTTTCCTTCAAATGATTTTTATAAACATTTTATATGTTTTAAACTATTTATTACACTGTACATCTTACTCGGTACATTACCTTTCAAACTTATTTACAACTGTGTTTCAATCAAATGTTTCCTTATACTCAAAACTGTTTTATCATACTGATGCCTTCAAATTGTTTTATAGATCGACATCAAGTCGATCTTTTCTTAAAATAATATTTATGTTTCAAATGTCTTACAAAATTCATTTATGCTTTTATATTATAAATTGCATGCCTCTATATGTATAATTATATAAGAAATGTTTAAAAGACTTAGGAAGGCTATCCACCCTATTTCCTTTTCGCGCCTTGAGATGTGGTCTGGTGGGATATTGGGTATTCGTCCAAAAGTCGTTTCAATATTAGTTATATATCATGTGTACATATATAGTCATAAAAGGTCTTTCCAGTTCATCCCATGCCCTTAGTTAGTAAGGGTATACATCCATGACCATACGTACCAGTTAGACTGCTAGTAAACTACCATATGGGTAGTTTAGGAAGATACTAGAACCGTTACTAGAACGCGATATCATACAATGAGTCAGTTCATTCATGAGTCAATACTTTCTAGAACATTACATATACAACTATACTAGGACGAGAACATATACAACTATACTAGGACGAGAACATATACAACTATACTAGGAAGAGAACATATACAACTATACTAGAACGAGAAACATTACCCTTACATTAATACGTTAACAATTGTGATCCACTGTATCGGAGCATGCCTTAAATGTCATGGACCGAGTTGTAGCCAGAATTCTCTTGGAGGGAGAGCGTTGAGTTTGCGTATAGATCTATACTGGATTGACTATCCTACACCTTGCTGCTAGCTACAGTCGGACCTGCAGGTCTGCGGGTGCCAAACGTCATTCCGTTATTGCGACCGTTCTTTATGTCGTTGTTATCAGTCGATAGTATGGTGCAATTATCACATTATACCTTAATATAAATCCGGTTTAAGGTAGTTAGTACAGCAGTAGTTCCTATAATACAAAACTACAGTACTACAATGATTTACCCATTACATTTTTAGTGATAACCTCACTTAAACTTTAATGTACAAACTATATTTTGTTAAAAGATAGTTACACTTGGAAAATTACACACTTTTACATCAAACGAGCATACAAAACAGTTAAGCCTTGGTAGAAGGCTACTTTAATAGAAAATATAGGTTTTTCTGAGAGATTCAAACTTTTACAAACACTTGCATACATGTCACAACTTATACTTGCGACAGGTTCAAACGTTTTTAATAACAAACACCGACACTAAAACACTTATGAATTCACCAGCTTAATGCTGATAAACTCTTTCAAAATAACTTGTATTCTCAGGTCATCAGTAGACAGGTACCAATGCCAGCTTTTGAGAAGATGGAGCGCATTCAAAACTCCTCATATTATTTTGATTCACATTATATTTTTGGTGTCTAAAACTGTACAGATCACGCTTGTATTAAAATTATATATTTAATGCAATGGATGATGTTGTTTGCTTATTTACATTTATTGTGTTGTGATACTTTACATGACGTCCTCCGACCCAGAACGTTTCCGCCGTTCTCGGTTTTGGGGTGTGACATAAATAAACTGAGTGGGTCAGGTTGGGAACAGACCATAAATCCGATCATACATTTAGCATCATAAAGCATCAGAATTTAGCACATAAAAGCATGTTAGGCGTTTTCCCTAAATAAGCTAGTGCTTGTGTCTATTCAGGTGTATTACCTAAGACACACTCCTCACAATCATTGCTTAGCATTCTAAGTTTAAGTCTAGAAATAAATTCATATTCCTTGTTTACTTAAACTAATGCTCTGATACCAACTGTGACATCCCCATTTTCACGGCCAGAAAAGACTGATTATGTTTATGCTTTATAAAAATCAGAGTACCCCTTTTAATAAAAATGTTGCAGAATTTGTTACATGTAAAACATGATAACTACGTTATCAAGGCATCTCCGAAGAAAATTATTTTTATTCATTTTAAAGTAATTGGGATGCCATCGCCAATAAAGAAACATAAGCATAAACAGAACTTACATTCATTATCACTAGTGATTTATATCTCCTTAATCTCTCAGTGTAATATGACTTCATATCAACACCTGTGATATAAATAAACTGAGTGGGTCAGGTTGGGAACCTAGTGAGTACATAGGGTTTTCAACCCACAATAATATAAATATTATGTTTAATCATCAAACAATTAACCCAATTACCCATCCCCATTATCTTCTTTACTCTTAAGGATCTACCCTAAGAATCAGTTATTTCTCATTCATTCATTCATAAGGATTATCCTAAGGAATAGGTACAAAGTCCATCGTTGTCAATGACACAGCTGTCAAGCACAGCTGCTAGTTCTATCACTTAGGCGCGGCTGCCAGCATTGTGACATTCTCTATGAGGCGTAGGTGTCGGTATTGTCCTTCGGGCACAACTGCTAAGGTTATTTTGTTTATTGACAGTATCATTTTCGAGAGTCCACTCATAATACATGTCAATGGGTTTTTAGAGTACACCGGTGAACACAACGTTCACAACACCTACAAGTTGCGAGCTTGCTAGAGTTCCACTAGACTGTCTAGAATAGTCTATGGTTGTCATCAATACTCTGCTAGATAACGGGGCCAACATTTTGAAACAAGGCTTCTCACATCGTCCACCTCTCACCCTTACCTCATGGTCTATATCACCTCTCAACTCGTCATCCAACTCATATTTCATCTACCCATGTTTTACCCAACATATTATGTAGATATAAATACTTCTTATCTATGTGAGATGAAAGGGACCATGCACTCACTTGAAAATATGGTGACTTGGTACTCCGACGACACTTCGTTTACATTAAACAACTCGTTTGATAGAACCTAATATCATTACAACTAGAGTTTAGTCTAATGCTCGACGAGACTAATTAATAGTCTAACTATTATTACTATTATATAAGTGTTAGCACAATACTTTTCACCCACTATGAACAGACAGGGGCCAGACATGGAACATCGGAGGGCAGGATCATTTTGACATATAGCACTTCTGAAATCCAGCAACCCAAGCGGCCCTCCAAATCAGATTCCCAGTATCACGAGTGGTTAAAAAGATATTATGATGACACTTATATAACTCATAATAATAGCCAAAATATTTACTACAAGGTCCTAATAAGATTACTATATTTAAATAAAAACTATATTTAAAATAGTGTAGGTGTGTCTTACCTACGAGGGAGTTTGGCTAGAAGTCGGGCTCTGTGGGGGCAAAACTTCTGAGCCGAAATCTCTTCTTCTCGGAGTCGGCGAGCACTCCAGGGCTTCTTCTAGCGCTAGAGGAGTTTTGGGAGGTTTAGAGAGAGTACATAGAGAAGAAAGAATGGGAAATGTGTGATGAAAATGAGGGTGAGCGAGATTCTATTTATAGGGTGAAATATGGCTGAACTTGGTGCCACATGTCACCATCTGGTGGCAAGACTTGGGGAGAAAGCAATGGCCAAGATTGTGCCACGTCATCCATTTTCGGACAGCACACTTCCGACTTCTAAAATCCGTAACTTTCGCATACGAGCTTTGTTTTTGACATTCTTTATATCCACGCATAGGTAAAAATAAGATCTACAACTTTCATTTTAACTCTGTTGGCTAATTCTCGACCGATCTTAAACTTAACAGTAGGAGGAGATTATATTGTTAAATGACAGCGAAAAATTTGTAACTCTTTCATATGGACTCCGTTTTCTTCTGTCTTTTTATTGTTGAATTCCTATTAATGATATGTTCAACTCTCATTTAGGCCGCGTAGGCCAAAAACTGCTCGATCTAAAATTCGAGTTTCGGGTCGTGCACTGCTATGCCAAATCTTAGAAAATTCATAACTTCCTCACAGGAAATCAGATTTGGGCGTTCTTTTTATGCACGCTCTCGGTTTAATGTATACTAAAATTTTTTTTAGATCACTAAGGCCAAAAAGTCCTCTATCGTAAATTCACTATTTACGTCTCCCGGTGTCGTACCGGTTTTGGCGTAAAACTTCGACGGGCCATAACTTCTTCGTTATAACTCGAATTTTGGCGTTCTTTATATGTACGGAACCCTTGTAACATATACTACCACTTGGTTAAGATTATTCCTTCAAAATTATATTCCATCAATAACTTATTTTTTATGCTTATTATCTCTAAATTGACTAGCCCATATCTATGGGTGTTACAAAGTAAGAGCTTTTGGTTTCGGAGTCCTATCCGCGATTTTTCCCGATTTTCGCTTAAACCTCAATAAGTTAAGCTACACTCTTATGTTTTCAGTGTAACTTATATTTATAGTCATAAGTCATTATTATGAACTTATAAACAATATTTACCAGTAATTCCAAGTCCTAATACTTATTGATCTACATACGGGAGAGGTGTCTAGAACGTTCATGTTGGCTTGGTTGTTGGATGTCAGAAAAATTATTATGCCGAAATGATCTTGCCTCCTAGTTGTCCTACTTGGATGATCCTTACTTGATAGATCTTGATGTAGACATTGAGATCAGTGAGTAATCCAGACTACTATTAGTCAAGAGGAACATTAAACTAAGACTCTATATTAATCATAATAGGTCATGTCATAGGAATAAATTAAGTGCTAAGGGAAAATTCTGCCTAAATTTCGAGGCATCCACTTTTATCAAGTGAGTACATAGTTACTTTCATCTTACGCATAGATATGAAGTATCTAATTAATTATTTGATAGATGTGCTTATGTGGAAAGATGTTATGTGTCAGATGAAATGTTATAAAGATAAATTTATATGATTTATATCATATATGTATTTTATAAATATAATACATTGGATAACGAAAGGTAGTAATAGACGCCATGGTATGAGGAAAAATGTAGGTAATGATAGGATGTCACAACTTTAGAAATGGTACTAATCTATCAATGAAGTAGTTACTTAGTAGAGTATATGTGACAACCACCAAACTAATTGATGACAGTCTCATAAGAACACATGCAACACTAGACTTCATGCATATGAGATAAACACTAGCAGAGATAGACTTCATGCCTATTAGATAAACACTGGCAACAATGGACTTCGTGCCTATTAGATAAACAGTAGTAGTGATGGACTTCGTGCCTATTAGATAAACAATGGCAACGATGGACTTCATGTCTATTAGATAAACACTGGTAGCGATGGACTTCGTACCTATTAGATAAACACTGGCAGCGATAGACTTCGTGCCTAATAGATAAACACTGACAACGATGGACTTCGTGCCTATTAGATAACCATTGGCAACGATGGACTTCGTGCTTATTTCTTAGGATAACCCCATAGGAATGGAAATAGAGAGAAACTTACTAACATGTATTGTGAAGAAATCCATGTAACAGTACTGTCAGCAACGATGACTAAGATGACCCTTAGGATAGATCCTAAGGGAATAATAAATAAGAAAATTAGGGTAGGTAATCGGGTTACTTATTTGATAATTAAACTTATTAACTATATTATTGTGGGTTGAAAACCGTATGTACTCACCAGGTTTCCCAAACTAACCCACTCAACTTCTTTGTATGACAAGTAGCAATACAAAGGTACATGCATAATGAGAGATTCAAGGACCGTAAGTTCTTACTCGACCACACGGAGGAGTTGTTCTGATCGAATGGGGGACATTTGTTATATATTATTTGGGCTTTGAGGTGTACACTCTCATCTCTTCCATTTAGTTATTTCAATGTCACATTATTTTCCTTTTTACTTAGTAAATGGATAAAAAAAATAAAAAAACTAAATAGATTATTATATAAACAAAATTTTACATATTGTAAAGAGTTTCTAAATCGAAAATCAAATTACATTTTAAAGTCGGTATAAAATTAATGTGAAAAAATATTGAAATATTATTTTTAGAGATATTCAATATTATTGGGATGAATGTTCATATCATCATCCTCACTAGATCACGAAATGAAATCATAAAACGAAATGAAAATATAAAACGGTCTGTTACATTTATACATATCAAATATTAATTTTCTTTTTTATAAACAACAAAATATATTAATAGAACCAAAAACCTAGTAAGTAACTACGCAATGGCAAAACAAGAAACAAAGAGACATTTTTAAATTTAGTACACAGGGAAAAGAGGGCAGGAATTCCAATCTATCTAATCACTAGCATTACTATTACCCCTACATTTGAGTCATAAGTATGTCAACGATTTGATGTTATCAGTTCCCTTGGATATGGTGGTAGAAACTCCTCAAAACAATCTATCATTCATGATCTTCCAAAGATTTCATATTAATCCATAGCATATACACAATAGTTTAATATGTTTCTTGGGGCTTCGACGCCACGAGGCTGCAAATTGAAGTAGGTCACCAACAGTATTGAATTCTGTTTTATTTATTCCACACCATTCGGAAATCTTGTATTTTATGAAACTTGCGTATGGACACCTAATGAGAATGTGATCAGCGCATTCATCTCCTCCGATACATGAGCCACAATGTGTCGAATCAACATTCATGTCGCAATGTTGTAATGTTGTAGCAGATGAGATGCGTCCTTGTGTGGCTCTCCAGGTGAAACAAAGTACCTTAATTGGGATAATGTTACACCAGCTAATTTGCGGAAGGATGATGAAATGATGTGCAGTTAGGTCTATTTTTTCCCGGAATGGTCCCAGAGTAATTCTCCCGTCCGACGTTAACAAGCACATCCAATTGCCTTGTCCAGGTTGTAATTGACATGAAGCAATCTCCTATTTTAACCCTATGTGGATAATTCTGCATTTAAAGGTCAAGATTTCCATCCTAGATAGATTGGAGAATGAAATATGGATGAATTTTATTTTTTTAAATCTGTTAACAGCAAATGCAATAGAAAATTTAATGTACTATACGTTGAATATGATTTTCACAAAACGTCTCCTACATAAACATCACTTTGAATGAGTATTTTTGTTAAGAAATTGAAAAGTGAATAGCATGTTTTCACGTATAGTTGTTTTATACTTAGTTTTATATTTGTTTTTAATTAAATACTAGGTGTGAGACCCGTATATAATACGGGTTGATTTAAAAAAAATTAAACATTAAAGTGTAACATAAAATATTTTTTAATGTAAAACTTTAAAATAAGAAATGAAAAAATGTATTTGTTACAATTTAATATCATATATATGATATTCAATACTTTACATATATAAGTATATATGATTTTAATTATAAAATTTGAAAAAACCAAAAATTGACAAGTGGATAATATTTATTTCAAAAATACCACAAAATAACAATTGTCCAAACTCATGAGAGATTAACATGTGGCAAAAAAAACCTTCATTTATTAAGGAAGATTCAAAGTAGGCGTGATTGATAACGAGTTTTAAGGACATTTTAGGTTTTAGTTTGTCTTTTTTTTTTTTTTTTTTGGGTATTAAAGTTTTGTATTTAATAAAAAGATTACTGCAAAATTTATTTCAACTAGTTTTTAAGACCTTCTTGAACTAATAAATCTAACAAAACATACGCAATATGTTGAATTTTTGCCTAGTTGTTATATATCTATATGATATAGTGATATATAATATAATCAAACCCGATAATATTCCTATATTCGTTCAAAAGGAATACATAAGATCCACATTTCCTATATTCGTTCAAAAGGAATACATAAGATCCACATTGTTGTTAAAGTATTAACGTACGAAATCACTTGAATAATTTTATATTTCAATAGGGGTTGTTAGTATCATAGTATGTGTTTTTTTTAATATTCTCATCCTTTCAATAACAAAATAATAATAATAATAATAATAATAATAATAATAATAATAATAATAAATCATACAAATATTTAATCGAAGTTAATAATAATTTTCTTTTAGCACACCCTTAATAATTCTGTGTACATAATTATTTTAGCTCTAAATGGTTTTTAGAAATAGTACCATTTAATTTATTAGAAATTCAAATTACAATAATATACTTTTATCCCGTCCAAACACCCCTAAATGTTCGCAGAATCTTGTGACATGAAAATAATGATAAAAACATTTTACCAATAATGATGTTCTAAAAAATCTAACCCCCAAAAATGGGGAGCAACTATGTAGAGAAATATTCCCGTGTCTCGTGTTAACTATACATATCGTGCATCACACACATTTCATGTACCCTACGGAATAATTTCTTCTGTTATACAAAAACATATAAACGTATTTATTTTCTAATTTCTCAAGTTAAAACATTTAGTCTTCTAACTTTTTGCCGATTAATAATTATTTTTTATATAAATTTATAAAGAAATATGCATGTGGCTAAGGGTCTCGTACGAAACGACCACTAGTATATATATATATATATATATATATATATATATATATATATATATATATATATATATATATATATATATATATATATATATATATATATATATATATATATATATATACTAGACGTCTACCCGCACAAAGCAGCGGACGGCGAATAATTTGATCTCTTTAAAGTTAAAACCATTTTGCGTTCACTTCGAGAAATGAATATTAAATGACATCTATTTTTGAAGAGCATTACCATACCATATTTAGGGGGTGTTTGGCTAAGCTTTTTTTTTAAACAACTTATTAGGTTCCACATCACTATAAGTTAAAGTGTTTGGATTAAAATAACTTATTCCGGTAGGGAACCTCTAATACGTTATTTTTTCATAAGTTACCCGACACTTACTTATTAACTTATAAGCTAATAAATTAATAAGCAATAAGCTTTTTTGCCAAACACCCCCTAAATGGTTATTACTTCCATTTATACATACCCAAACCACTTGTACTGTTTATCGTCCTTTTTTTTCGTTTTCCTTAATTCCTTTATTAATTTAATGTCCTAATAAGTAAAATGCTAAAATATATAAATAATATTTTATAAAAATAAACATTTAGAATATCATGTGTTGTGATTCAAAAGTCGATAAATAGGCATTTGAGAAGACCAAAATACTCAGGTGTCAAGTTGTTCATTGTGATTTTAAACCAAGTTTGGTCACAAATTAAAACATTTTCAACGATGGTATGTAATTCAAGGATTCATATTGATTTAGGTTCTCGAAACCTTAAAATATTAAACAAAATCTATATAGAACCTTATAATAAGGACAATAATAATCGTAATCAGGAAGTCCATGTGATGAAACTTGATATTATAAGGACCAATGATGAAAAAAGGTTTCATTTTTAGACTAAACAAGATGAAAAATATATAAACTAGCTTAATCATGTCAAATCTTGTGTTTAACCGTTCTTTATTGCAAAAGTAAGATGCCAAAATATACAAACTAATGATAATACAATGCTCTAACTGGCTCCTTGTTGAGTTCTTTGAACCTGCAAAGCCAACACATTAAAGAAACATAGTAAAAACCTTTTTAGGAACAAACCTGATATAATAAAGCCTTCACCCAATATATTTATAAGATAAAAAATACAAAAAGTTAGAAATGATGAAATCAATTACAAGTAAAGATTAAAATAAAAACCTGTTAAGAAAGAATCATCTGCAGGAGGGATATTTGAATCAACATGTATTTTCTCATGGTTTCAAATTTTGAATTATCCGAAATTCAGGGAAGGAGATAGAATTTGTTGAGAAATATAAGGATTCAAAACACAGGTTAAAATTTAATATTATTTTATTGATGACTTCTTGTACTATTAGCTTAATAATTTGAACGTCTTAAAAAATAATATTATTATATTCAATCTATTTTTAGAAATAGTGTGATTTCTTTTATAAGATACTAGTCGTTTACCCGTGCAAAGTAGCAGGCGACAAATAGTTTGTTTCGACAATTAATTTCTTTTCCATGGAGAATGATTATTTTCAATTCAATCATTAGTTTGTTTTAGGAAACATGTCATATTAAAAATAAAGAAAATTTATGAAATGACCAAATTATAGGGTGTTGACTATTTTTTGGATGAAAAAAGATCTGGTCAAAATCTTGGAAGAGAAGATTTATAGGAGTTTGTTTAAATTTTAATATTATTTTATTAATGATTACTTGTACAATTAACTTAATAATTTGGACGTCTTAAAAAAATATTATTATTTTATTCAATCTATTTTTAGAAATAGTAAGATTTGTTTTATAAGATAATATATATATATATATATATATATATATATATATATATATATATATATATATATATATATATATATATATATATATATATATATATATATATATATATATATATATATATATATATATATAAAAGTAAGGACCATGACCAAATCTTTATCGCATAATTCAAAAAATACAAGGTGGAGATTTGATTTTGTTTATGGTTAAGATTTCGCAAGATGATACGACGTTTTAGTAATTATGTAATAGATATTGATAATTTTCAACAAAGATTAAAAGGTTTGGGGTGAAAATAGAAAAGGAAAATGCAAAAGAATTTAAAAATAATAAAAAGAAAGAAAGAATTTTTTTAAAAAAAATTATAAAAAAAACTCAGAAAGAATTTTTTTTTCCAAAAATCATGAAAATTTAAGAGATATTTCTACTAATTATACTAAAGACGTTGTAAAAAGAAAAAAAAATTTAAATAACTTTTTAAAGTATTTATTTTTAATTTTTTAAAAATATTAGTTTTTAAAAAAAATATTGAACATAATATGATCTTAAAATGTGATGATTCAAAATATTTATGGTTAAAAAAATTGATTCAACTTGTTTATAATCTTTAATTTGTTATTTTCTAAAAATATTCAGACTCAAATATTTTATAATCTTTAGTCATATATTTTATAATTCAAAATTAAAATATTCAAAATATGTAATGATACACAATTTTTTTTTGAACAAAAACTTTATTTAATTGAATATATTCTTTAGCAAAATCATATTATTTAAAAATAATTTGATTCAACATACTATGATTCAAAACAATGTGATTCAAAATTTTATAATCCAAAAAATGATACGATTCAAAAATACTATGAATTGAAATTATAATAATCCTTAATATTCTTCTTATTTAAAATATTATAATTGTTAAACATTAAATATTCAAACCAATATTTAGTAATCAATAAATAAACAGAAACACCAGTATTTTTAAGTATTTAATAAAGACTTAAAAAAAATAATAAACAAAAAAAGAGAAAAAACATTTTTTAAAAAAAATTAAGAAAATTAAAAAAATAAATAAATAAATAAATAAATAGAAACAAGCAAAATACAAAAAATTAAAACCGAGTGTGTGTGTGTGTGTATATATATATATATATATATATATATATATATATATATCAAAAAATGGAGTTTGTTTAATTAAAAAACAAAAAACACGAAAAAAATACAAAATAAACGAAAATAAATGATAAATCTACTTAAATGACATTCCATATACATTCGTCGCACGTGACTAAATCCTCGAATCTATATGTGTTGCATGCGAACACACCACGCTCAAGTATTGGGTTTGACGTTTACGTCTTGACGAAATAATTAATGGAGAATTGTCGTTACAATCATCGTTATTTTTTGAGTCCGAACCGGAACCGGACCCTATATATATATATATATATATATATATATATATATATATATATATATATATATATATTATTTATCGAAAAAAAACAACATAAAAATATTGAAATTCATAACTTTTTCTCTTCTTTCCATTGATATCAAATTGGATATATTTTTTTTTTTTTACTTTTTTTATCTGTTCAGATTCACATTGTGAATCTGCACTATAAATCATTAATGTTGTATAAATTCACTGTATGTATCAACATAAATTCACAGTGTGAATCTGCACAGATTTATATTGTGAATCTGCAAAGATTTTACAGGTGAATCTGTACAGATTCACAGTGTGAATCTAAACAGGTCAATTTTTTTTATCAAATTTGATATAAATGGATGGAGCATAAAAATTTATGAATATTGATATTTTTAGTTTTTTTTTTTTTTTTTTTTTTTTTTTTTTTATGAAAATTTTGCTATAAAAGTTGAAAAATGATTGGTTCCTTGGTTCTAAGGTTTACCAGCTCCTCATGGAATTTCTGCCAAAAACTAGATGTGAACCGAACATCTCAATCAGATACAATGGAGACTGGAATACCATGTTGAGCAACAATCTCACACACATATAAATTGGCCAATTTTTCGGCCAAAGAACTCTCCTGAATGGCTAGAAAGTAGGTAATATTGGTCAGACGATCCACGATAACCCATATCGCGTCGAATCCTTTAGACGTTTGTGTCAACTTGGTGATGAAATCTATAGTAATATGTTCTCATTTCCACTTGGGAACCTCTAATGGTTTCAACTTGCCATGCAGCCTCTGGTGCTCGACCTTGACCATTCGATAGCTCAAGAAACTCTCAACATACCATGCTATCTCTCTCTCTCTCTCTCTCTCTCTCTCTCTCTCTCTTCATGCATGGCCACCAATAATTAAGTCTCAAATCCTGGTACATCTTGTTGGCTCCAAGGTATATCGAAAACTTGGACTTCTGCACCTCCTCCACCACAGTCCGCCTGATCCCACCAAAATCTGGCACCGAAACCCATCCATATTAGCTCAATAATCCACGACTATCAATAGTAAACCTGTCAATATCACTCCTAAGTCTCTCATGTTTCCAGTTTTCCTTCTTGACTCCCTCAGCCCGAGCCTCCCTAATCAAATCCAACAATAATGAATTAATCGAAATCCTCATACATAGGATCTTAATAGCAGAACTAGTTGTCTTGCGGCTCAAAGCATCAGCAACCACATTCGCTTTCCCTTGGTTATATAGAATCTCACAGTCATAATCATTGACCACATCAAGCCATCTACGTTGTCTCATATTCGAATTCGGCTCATCCATGAGATATCTCAAACTCTTGTGATCCGTATATATAATACACTGCACCCCTTACGAATAATGCCTCTAAATCTTAAGAGAAAACACCACTTCTCCCAATTCCAAATCATGAGTCGGATAATAAGCCTCATGAGGCTACAACTATTGAGAAGCATAAGCAATAACGCTCCCTCACTGCATAAGAATTGCCCCCAAGCCAGTGATTGATGCATCACAAAATACCACAAAGTTTGAATCTTGCAGCGACCGCATTCGCTTTCCCTTGGTTATATATAATCTTAAAGTCATAATCCTAGAATTAGAGCTTGTAGATTCAGACCTTTTTCACCTTGATCTTTCTTCTGGAGGTATAAATTTAGAATCTTGATGATGAAATTGTTACATCTAGCTTTTTTTGGGTGTTATGAGCTTTTGGTCACTTTAAGTGCATAAATTTTAGATCTTGAAAGTTTGTGACCTTTTTATAGATAAAGTTGGAAACTTTATCCATCCAAACATCACACTGATTCAGATCTAAATGTTGGAGACTTGGACTTAATGGATTAAGTTGAAAAAGATGCACTTTTGGTCCCGTCACTACAAATAAAATGACATTTAGTGGCATAGAAAAAGTGCCACTAAAAACTAAAAAAGTGTCACTAAAGGCCCCCTGGGGAATCAGCGGCACAAAAAAATGCCATTAAAGACCTTTAGTGTCACTTTTCAGTTGTGTCGTTGCAGTCCTGTTAGGTTTTAGTGGCATTTTTCTATTATGCCACTATAGCACTTGTGGGATTTAGTGGCACTATTTTTATGCCACTACATATCTGCTAAAATAAATATTCTTTTCTTTCTTTTATACCACTCTTTACGTTTGTTTTTTTTAATTTTAAATAGAAAATAAAATAATAATAATACACTTAAGATAACAAATAGAGAACACAATATTATTACTTTAATTCAAACTTGTCTATCAACAATATTGTCAATATTTAAAATACAAATGTCTTTAAAAAGTATAATAAGTATAATGTTAAGCTAGCATTCGTAACATAATACTATAGAACTAAACATTTGTTGATGAAAAAACATGAAACATGCTAAACCTAAAAGTCTAGAACTTTGTATAATTGCTCATCTTGAGTTCTTCTTCTAGGCAAAGAACATGACAAATTATGAATCCACAAATTTGTGTCAAAGGAAAATAGCATGACACTATATGAATCCACAAACTTGTCCCACTTCCTGCCAAAAAAAACTTTAGTAAATGAATAATCAAGGAAAAAAGAAAAGTTTGTAAATACTAGTTTCCTTATTTACCAAACTTGAGATATTACAAAATTGATTTCAATTATATGATAATCTGCCCGATCATATCAATGGATTTTAAACCAACCTTCCTAAAGTGTTATACTTTTTGCAAGAATAGCCTAACTCTAAAGTCCTTAAAGGTAACAAGGCACTTTTATTTACAATTATGGTATAAACTACTTATATCCATAAAATGATAGTCATATTTACCCATGCTTTAGGTTATAAATGACCAGTGACAACAACAAACTTTTAGCAGTCAACCGTTAATAGAAACATACTTTTGAAATGCCTTCCATCCATAGAAAAATACTGAAATAGCAATAGTAACATATGCAGATCTGGAGCAAGTACCATTATTATAACCTTATACTTTAAAAGTCGAATTAAAATATTAACAATACTAATTGATGTTAGCTGGATTTTATTTTAATCCTTGAACTACTAAAGTTGTTTCTCAATGTGTAATTGAAAATTTTAGATAATTAGCTTAATTATTTTTATTTTAATGATATTTCAAAATTGTTGTCATGAACTAGTTATGTATGTTATGTAATAAAATTAGTCAATATAAAACTATTAGTGTTAATAATTTAAAACTACTCTAATAGCTATCAAACATGACAAACTTTGTAAGATCTATTGGGTATAGGAATTTGAATAATAAAAAAACTACTCAAATTATTCTTATTTTTATGTATTGTAAAAATATGTACTAAATGGTACTATATAAACATTAAAAAGCATTTTCTGTTTTCTTAAAATGAGTAACATTGAGTCTAATGAAATTAATAAGAAACATTAAAAATATTAAGTTAATTTACTATTTCTAAAGCAAATTTAACTTTACCTTTTTATCTACAAGGGCATATCCAAAATAAGGGATGACTGTTGTGATGTTCATAGCTGATCCTCTTCGAATAAAACCAAATGTTTCAAGAGATTTCATTGCAGAAGGGTTGTTAGGCTGCACCAGATAATGAAAATATATATGTAACTCTTAACTAAATAGCTCTTAATAATGAAATATTCTCATATGATACATAAAAATAATAAACAGTTATCAGTAAAAAAAAATTATCAACCATAAGGTGTAATCTATAAGAGTACTACATGCCCTACATGTAACTCGTAACCAGGACATTCAAATGAGTCATGATTCAAATGCAGAAAAAAGAAAAAGGTGAGAAGTAGAAACTCCACTCAAAATACGACCTAAATAATTGATGTTACTTCAATAAACCTACATACCATATACATAAAAGAAAGCCAAAAACCAAAAACTTCGCATCTTAACTTGTTATGGAGTGAATACCTTTTCATTATGTGTTTCTTCTTTCTCCTAGTGTGCTTTTGTCTTCTTCTATTTCACGTAATTCCCATTTCATCAGAATTAAACCAAACAAAACAATACACCTTGCTCTTGCCATCTTCAAATGCTGAAACATTACATGATAATATATGCCCAAAGTTTTGAAACCATTCTTGAATATTGATGTAATAATCATTAGGGCACTCCCTCTTATAGTAAAAAATTGAACATCATGAAGAAATGCAATGGGGTGAAGCTGGTGTTGACCTAATGGTAATTAGGTGAAGTTTACATTGGTATAACATTTTACTTGGTGTGCAGTATGTGGTATTGGAAAAAAATCAAACACCTGGTGTGCAATTCATATCTACACAGCTTGGTACAATCTCACACATACACAACTGAAAGAGGAGTCTCTCAAAACTTTTCCCCTCCTTACACTCCTCAGCAGAAAGGAGTCATTGAAAGCGAAACTGATCTCTTTGCGAAGCTCCAAGGACTATGCAATCATTTGCGAACCTTCCAGTATATTTTTGGGCTGATGCTATTGGAACTAACTATTTCACTAAGAATCGTTCTCTAATCAACAAGAGATTTCTTATCACTCCTTATTAGATTCTGAATAAACAAAAACCTAACTTTAAGTTCTTTCATGTTTTTGGTTGTAACGCCCTGTTTGAAATTAATCAGTTGGGGCCTCGGAAACCAAAGGGGTAGGGGAAGTTCGGTCTTTTATGGGTCCCGGGAGTTATCCAAAAGTATTTGGTCTTATAGGTGTAGAGGGGGAGCGTATGGCTTCCCTCCACCTTTGCATGGATATAGAGTTCGTCGGAAACGGACTTGGAATAAAGGAGTTATGACACTTGGTATTTATTGTCAATTTTAGCCATTAATGGAAATTAGTGACAAAATGATCCTATACATGCAAGGTGGCCAGCTCAAGAGTACGCCCAACGTAGATGAAGTAAATGGTCGCGGGTGATTGGAAACTTACGCCCAGAGTCACTAAACCCTAATTTTTAGGGTGTGACACTATATAAAGAACATTACACCCTCTAGAGGCAGCCTCCTTCTCATCCTTAAGCCCCTCTTCGAAACCCTAACCCTAATAGGGAGAGTGTAAGCTTGTAAGGCCATCGTGGAGTGGATTTTGGTGTTCATGAAGATGAGTGGTCATCTTGAAGTTCCATTGATCAAGGAAGAGCTTTTGGATCCAGGTTCTCCAGCTCATGTGCAAGTCTCAGAAGGTATAAATTTTCTACCTTGTTATCTTATAGCTTGATATCTATATTAGGGCTTGTTTGGTGTTTTTATGAGCTTTTGGACTATCTATTGGGAGTTGAGAAACTCTACAGCTTAGGGAGAGTATATCTGAGGTACTTTGGTCTATCTACTTCATAAAAATGCAATCTCGATGAGTATTCTAGCCTCATGCATGGATCAAGACCCTTGGAAAGGTCTTAATGGGTTGTTGGGAGCATATGGAGCATGCAAGGGTATAAAGTTGCCAACTTTATTCCTTAAGTCGTCTTAATGGACCTAGATCTGATGTCTGATGTTTAATGTTGGAAATCCTGAGTATTAAGAACTTAATGGAAAAGTAGCTTAACAGAGGAGTAAGTTGGGCATACATGCAAGTATGCGCCGCGTACACCACTTCTAGTTAGTACACTTAGCGTACATAAGAGTACGCCCCGCGTACTCACCAGTTTTAGGCTTGTAGTGATTTGGGCCTCGGGTTGGGCCAAGCAATGGACTTAGGGTCTTTGGGCTTCAGTAGGCCATCAGGAGTTAGATATTTTGGGCTAGGAATATGTTTGGGCTTAGGGTAAGGCTCGTTAAAGGGTTTGGGCCTAATTGGGCAAGTTGGGCCATTGGTGGACCACTAGTGGGCTTGGAAAGCCTACCTAGTGTTAGGTTTTGATTTGAGGATTGGGCCTTAGTTTGGATCATACTGGGCCAGGGGTAAAATGGTCATTTTACCCCATGCATAGACTAAGGATTATGGATTGGGCCCCAGTTGCTAATTGGGTATATTTTTTCGGTATTGATGGTCAGGAAGTGGTCAGGGCAAGAGCTAAGGATTTCTTCAGGAAGCTTTTGCATTTGAGGTGAGTCTTCTCACCATACCAATGGGTCTAAGGCACCAAGGTCGGCCCATTTTATGATATTTGGTATACTTTTTGTGTTGAGGTGTGTGGCATTGTTATGCATTGATATGTGGTAGAGATAGCTTTTACAGATAATGGTAGAGATAGCATGTACGACTAATGGTAGAGATAGCATGTAAGGCTAATGGTATAGATAGCTTGTATGCCTAATGGTAGAGATAGCATGTATGGCTAAGGGTAAAGATAGCCTTGTGGTTAATGGTAGAGATAGCTTCATAGCTAATTGATATGTGTTATGTGGTAGAGTTACCTTTATAGCTAATTGATATGTGTGTTATGTGGTAGAGGTAGTTTTATAGCTGATTGATATGCGTATGTGGTAGAGTAGCTTTATAACTAGCATGTTATGTGGTTTGTGTGTGGGGCATGCTCTAGGGAACTCACTAAGCTTTGTGCTTACAGGTTTTTTTATGGTTTCAGGTACTTTAGATTCCAAGGTCAAGGCGTGATGGCGCAACGTGCACTCTCTCACAAACTTTTCGGGACACTCTGATGTTTGAAATAAAAGTTGTATTTGACTTATGTTTTAAAAACAATGATAACTGGATATCTTAATGTATGACATCATGTTTGCTTATTCTAAAATGAAACTTTTTACTTTGAAAATTGGGTCATTACATTGGTTCCAGGTCTTCATATTTAGTTCAAATGAACAACAGAACAAATTTGATGTAAATGATGATGAAGGAATCTTTTTGGGGTACTCTCTTACTTCTAAGGCATATAGGGTTCTGAACAAGAAATCTAGAAGGATAGAAGAAACCTATTCTGTCACGTTTGATAATAACTATCTCAAGAAGTATCAGAAGAGTGATTGCCAAGCAGAGGAAATCTTTCCTTCTACAAATCCGATGATGATTCATCTCTCAACTCTTTATGAGGAATTCTTGAATTTGTTTGATGAGCCTGAAAAGGCTATTTCCTCCAAATCTAATTCCCTAGATAACAAGGAAGACAAATTGAAGAAGATCATCAACGATGCTGCCAAAGATCTTGAAAATGAGCCATCTATTCCGAAGGATTCTGGAATTCCACCTTCACCACAAGCTACAAATGCACCTGTTCAAGGGGAGGGTTCTACGTCAACCTCCTCATCCGATTCACCTATTCGGGGGGGGGGGGGGAATTCAAATCTCGAAGTTACCAATGACATTCTGATCTAATTAGAGAATTTGATTTCGAATATTGAGTCACATGCAAATTTCCAGGGGGAGAATGGGTAATGAAAATAAGGACTCGGATGTTTCATCGAACTTTGAGGATGTGAATGCAGAACTAGACCCGCCTACGATCCGAATTACCTGATGGGTTTTGGCCATAAGAACATCCTATGTGCTCATACAAACCCTTAATGCTTGGATATAGGTTTCTCTATTGTACATGCAATTTATCCAAGATTATAAACCCTAATTCTAGCATACAAGTAATCATATTAACATGAGAATAGGTTTAAGATCATACCTTGAGTGTTATGTAGCAATAACAATCTCAATTCCTCCTTGTATTGACTTTAGAAAGCTTAGAGTCACACATGCCACTCCTCTAATGGTTCACAAACACCAAGAGCAAGAGGATGAAGAGGAGAGAGGATGGAGGTTGCCCTAAAACGTGTGAAACCCTAGAAGGATGCTTAGCCACGTTTTTAGGTCATAAGGGATGTATATATAGTTAGGCTATTAGGGTTATCTAACAAGGAAACCCTAATTTGGATGCTTAAGCCCTAAGCAACCCATGGACTCCTTTCCTTAAGGCCTTGGACGATTTCCTCATGGGTTTCCCCATAGAATTCGTCCACTCCTTAATATAAGATAATCCATGGCCCAAATTGCAATTATCTTATAATTACAATTCCAATCCCTTAAGTTTAATTAATCTTTTTTTAGTCACAAAACTAATTACTAATTAATTCTTGACTAATATTAATTAAACAATATGATTTCTCCTTTAATATATTATTCTCATAATATATTAATAAATCATATTTAATCCTTTCTCTCCATAATTCATCCTATCAAGTTGCTTTGGTGAAGGCAACCCAAAAGGACCATGCACCATCGGGTGAAGTACATACCAAAATAGTTATGGACTTAGACACTAATCCAACATTACCCTCCATTGGTGAAATGGACCAAGGATCATCCGAAGTCTATCAAATGGATGTTAAGTGTGTGTTTCTTAATAGCGAGTTAGAAGAGACAGCCTACATGGAACATCCACCAGGTTTCGTAAATGAGAAGTATCCAAATCATTGCTACGTGTTGGTTAAGATTGTGTATAGTTTTAAACAAGCACCACGTGCATGGTATGAAACCCTTACCCGTTTCTTAAAGCAATCTGATTTTAAACAAGGCTCGGTCGACCCAACCTTCTTTCGCAAGAAAGATGGTGACCATCTGATGATCATCCAAATTTATGTTGATGATATCATTATTGGATCTACTAATCCTATATTAAGTGCTAAATTCCAAAATTTGATGGAAACTAAATTTGAGATGAGCTTAATGGGTCCAATTAACTATTTCCTTGGTTTAAATATTAGACAGAGTTCAGAGGGAATTTTCATCACTACGTAAATTCCTTGCTTGTGAAATTTGGAATGGTGGCAGATTCAAAGGTTAAGGTTCCCATGGCATTCGGGATGAAGCTTACACCTTCATTGGACAAGCCAACAGCTGACATGACTCTCTATCGACAAATGATAGGTTCATTAATGTATCTAATAGCTAGTCATCCGGACATTAGGTTCTCTGTTTTCTATTGTGCCAGGTTTCAGGAAAATCCACACAAACCCATATGACTGTTGTAAAGAACATCTTCTGATACTTAAAAAGAACGAACTCTCTCGGAATTTGATACACTTCAAACTCAGGAATCTTTGTGCAATCATTCTTTGATGCTGATCTTGGTGGATGCGGTCTTGATCGAAAAGGTACAACTGGAGGATGTCAATTTCTTGACAGCAAACTTGTAAGTTGGGAATCAAAAAAGAAAATATGCATCTCTTTATCGACTGCTGAAGTAGAGTATATCGCAGCTGTCCCTTGTACTTCTCAAGTGATATGGATACAAAGTCAGCTTAGAGATTACGGGATAAATATGAAGAGGATCCCCTTATACTGCTATTATGAAAATGCTATTCGCATTTGGCACAACCCAGTACAAATATCCAAAACTAAGCATATAGCACTGAGGTATCATTTCATAAAGGACCATGTGGAGGATTGTAATATTGAAATTCACGATGTGAGATCCTCTGATCAACTGGCCTATATCTTTACAAAGGCCTTACCTGAAGCAAATTTAAATCGTATTTTGCAAGGTCTCGGAACGATAGAAGTTGAATCAGTTTCGAAATCCAAATTGTAATCGGAAGTTAGTATTCACGCTCTGAGCTTAGGATCGCTTTGGATCTCACTGTTCATCATGGTTTCAGAACACATCTGTATACTATGTATATTATGTGTTTTCTAATTTTCATCGGAAGCCACTGTTCATTTGTGTTTTTGAATTTTCTTTTCTTAATCTTTTTATTATTCTGTTTTTATTTTCTTTTTCAGAAATATCCAAAATTTTAAAAAAAATATTTTCTTTATTTCTGTTTCATTCTTTTTCAAAAAACTCCAAAATCACAAAAATATTTTCTTATTTATCTGTTTTATTCTTTTCAGAAAAATCCAAAATTACAAAACTATTTTATTTTATTTTATTCTAGTACAACTTTGAGAAGGTGTTTCTGATTTAGGTACAATTTCTTATTAGTGCAATTCAGAATGATAGGGCATGTATGAAATTTTGAATCTGTATACTAGCTAAGTGTCCCTAGAACCATGTTGTTGAATGCTGACCAAAGCCTCTGAGACTCTATGTTTGAAGCCTTAATGATTTGATATTATCAATCGTTTCTTCCCAAATGGGATATAAATTCAAATAAGTTATTGAGCTACTTAATCTTCTCAATTGAGTTAAGAGTTCACTGCAATGTCATTTCTAATTGCAGAGGTACACTTTTATCTTTGGAACCATCTCCAATATTTCTCCATTATTCTCACTTCCATAAATGTAACCTCAAGACTCTCAAATATTATAACTCTGGTTTATGGTTACACAACATCTGTGTTCATGATCTTAAATTTGTTGTCACCACGAATTGAGTGTAACCCAAAATCTGAAACCAGATTATGAATTGACGGTGAACAATTAATATGTTCTAGATTTTTCACCATGGAATTGACATAAATCAACCCCCATGGTTTGTACCTCAAAAAATCATTATTTTTTATTTTTGCGAGATCTTAAGAAATGTTCTCAACCCAAGACTTTTCTTCCTAAAAGAACCATTTTTTATTTTATTCTTGATATTTCGATATTATCCAGCCAATTAAACAAATCCAAAGCATACTTGTTTTATGGCTACAATGTTCAAACAAGTACTTCTACCATTCTTTCGAACTTATATTGAGTTTCGGAATTTGGTTAAAGATGAAGCCACCCTTAAGCCTATTTAAAAGAAGCCTTTTACTGTTTCTCAACAAACAGATGATCGTAATTCAACGGGATTTTGAATCTCTCTTGATTCCGAAGGAAGAGATCGTTGTCCGGGATCAAATTGCTTTTGTGTCAATTTTTAATTGAGTTCACAAAATCCCATAGATATAAAATTGCTTTATTTCTTTTTATTTGGCACACTCTTGCATAAAAATATTTATGATTTTTCGAAGTCTTGTTCTAATTCCGATTGGTACTTGATTATTTCGAGACATGTTGTGGTGATTGGTTCTTGATTCCGAATGAGAGAACTGAAATGGAAATTTCTTGTGGGTAAGATTTCAAAAAGGCGTGTTACCTTTTCAAATCCCTGACATCACGTGCGGTCAGTTGTAAGGCCGCCTGACAACTACAGTTGTCACGTCAGTCAAGGCTACTTTATCGGGATACAGAAACGTCAAGCGATATTTTCTCTCACCTATCAGTATGTATAAAAGGGATTTTTCGACGGTTTGCTTTCTTTCACCACTCTCAAAGAATTCAAACTTCTCTATCAAGGCAAAACCCTTTCTCTCTCAATTTTTCATCTTTGTCTTTATCAGTTTCCATGGCTGCTTCAATAGACACCACTTCCTTTGCTGATCAATCCACCTCAACGATTATGTTGAACATTAAACTTGGTCGGAATCTAGTTCTTGATCTTGATGCCTCCCGTTACAATGAACTTCTCCAGCCAATGATTGAGTGTCTAAGGTATTCTCCTCTAGTTCAAGCCCTAATAATGACGGAAAATTTTCCTCTGGTGCATCTCTCTAAAGCCTACTCGTCTGCAACATACAGTCAATCGCAAGGTGTTATTCACTTTGAGGTAGCTTCGCATAAAACCTCAATTTTAAAGTCTCGATTCTGTAAAATTTTGGGGCTTCCAACAACTGTTAGGATCATAAACCCATAGTTGGTTTCCGTTATAGCACTTGTGGAGATGTTCTACCAACTTGTTTACAACAGTGATTTATCAATCTTGTTGAAGTTTCGAAAGACATTTCTTCCACACTTCTGGAATAAGTTATTTACTCTTCTATTAAAGGGATTTTATGAAAGGGTTACTGGATATGACAGTGCAAGTCGCATGGTTTACACCCTGATTTATGGGCTCTATCACGGTATCAATCTTGATTTTTGGTCGATTCTTTGGACTCAGTTGATTCAGAGCATCCTCTCTTCTATAAGGCATAGCGAAATCTCTTGTTCTTGATTTTGGTCGGTTATCATCAAACGAGTTCTTGATCACTACAAGGTTCCTTTATTGAAGGACTCTGTTATGGTTTCCATTCCGATCTTGAAAACTTCCTCGTTTATGATGTCTGACCTGACAAAATCCACCTTCATTGGTACTATCCCATACATCATGTTAGATAGAGTCCCAATAAACAATGCGATTGTTGGTACATATCAAACACTACCTTCTTTTGGTGCTCGTCCAATCATAGAATAATTCCAAAATATTCTTGAAGAACTAGGCAAACCGAAGAGAGGTGGAAAAAGAAAAAGGAAAGCTAGTTCTTTCGAACCAGTAGCAATTCCGAAGAAGAAAGTTAAGAAAGCAGCTTGTAAGCCAAGATCTTCATCTTCGGTTCAACAGGATTCAGAATCATACACTCATTCAGATCTATATGAGCGTGAGGATTTGATCCCGACAGCAAGGAAAGTTCAGACACTTCGCTTTACGAGGTGAGTTACCTTACAGTAGAAGTGGGTCGAAGGCACCAAGGTCGGCCCACTAGTAAGAGTTATAGTAGAGATAATTGTCTTTGTGATAACTATTTGGTATGTTGCTACATGTTATGATTACGTGATAGTATGCTATGATGTTATGTGATATGTGATAGGAAGGATAGGTTAGACCCTATTACCGGTCGAAAGGACCGAAGGGGTAGTTAGTGCCCAGTTATGTTAGAGAGTTCATGACATATGTGCTATGATATTATGTGGTAGTGGAAGGGGTGAAATAGTCCCAGGGTACCAATCAAAAGGACTGAAGGGGTAGGCCAGCACCCTGATATACTAGGCAAGATACTGGTCAATAGGACCGAAGGGGAGGCCACTACCCTGATATGCTAGGCAAGGTATCGGTCGACAGGACCGAAGGGGTAGTTAGTACCCAGTTATGTTATACATTATGTGTTACGTATGTTATGTGGTATAATGGGAGAACTCACTAAGCTTTGTGCTTACAGTTTTCCGTTTTATTTTCAGATACCTCTTCGTCGAAGGGAAAGGAGCCAGCACGGTAGCAGCGCATCACACACATGATTCCCGCACTATGATGTTTTGGGATTGTACTCTGATATGTTATTACTATTCCATGACACGTTTTTGTGACTTTTGATTATGGGTTTATGAACTTATATGTTATCGATGATGTTTTTCAGTAAACGACTTTATAAGTTACTTAATTAAAAATGAAATTTTTGCCCTTGAATTTTGGAATGTTACACCAACAAACTCCATTCCGAAGGTATCTTCTCCAGTTTCTACTTCCATTCCTTTATCTGATGCTTTCTTTAACTTGCCTACACCTCCAACTTCTCCAACTACCACTTCATCTCTGATTTCCACTACCAAACCAATTACCATTACTTCATTCTCGAATGTGTCTATCAGTAATTCGCGACACAATTTTCGGTTCCTCTATATACCGACTGTACAAGAACTACTACCACCTTCAGTACTCCGATTCCGAATGTCAACGTATCTAATACGGGGGCATTTTATTTTGGTGCCTCTGTTGGTCCAAACACTTCCATCGCATCCCCACTGAGAGAAGATAATCTTGATGTCTTGTTCGGAGATAACCATGATGATTTATAAAAGTTTGTCTTTAACCCATTCACTGTAAGACAAACCAACGATGATGAAGCAGCTCCCATCACACAAGTGAAGTTCAAAACCCTTAATGAAAAACTTGATTCTTTACTCCAGTATTCCAAATCCTCATCAAAATACGAGTATCTATTCGAGTCATATAAAGCAGTGATTGGTATGTTGACTAACTAACATGCCAAAAACATTGATGAATCCACCAAGGTTGTTAAACATTCAGAGAAAACAGTTCGTGAGATGACTTCCGAGCCTCCTCGGATCGCAATACTGAATCTGCTAACAAAGCTATAGAAGGTCTCTTCAGCTTGAGAAAGATGCTTTATCCAAGGTTCGCGATGCACTTCAGGTTGATAATGTTGAGATCAGAAGTTCTATGGTCTCTAAAATTGAGAAGCTTCAAGCTGATCTTGCGACCAAAAATGCGAACATGGATAAGTTAGTTGTAAAGACTGAGAAGGTCAAGGTTCTCGCTACTAAACTCAACTATGCAGCTAAGCATCTGGATGATATGGCATCCGAGAAGGTTGTTATAAAGAGTTGTGTTTCTGAAATTAACTAGTATTTTCATCATATGGTGGAAACTTAAGACTCAATTCTCATTGTTTCTGTTCGAAAATGTCTTGCTGAGAAGCTGAGGTCGGTGTTTTCCATGCTAAATCGGACATAGGTTGTTTTGGAAGGTGACGTTATTCTGAAAAAAGAGGTGAAATTGTTAAAGAAAAAGAACTTCCAAAGCCCCGAGAACCCATGCCTACTGAGAAACAACATGAAGATAAACCAAAAACAAATCTGAAGGGTAATGAAGCTTCAGCATCTAAAGGCAAAGAAAAACTGGTTGATGATTCTAAAGAAGAGGAATTTCTAACAAACACTGAAAAACTAATAAGGAAGAAAAAAGACAAGGAACTTGATGATCTTCAGTCTCTTCGTGAGGATATAGAAGCTAAAGAAAAAGAATCCCTTGGGTTTCTTCCCAGAGTCGAATCCTTTGGGTGTCTTCCCAGAAACCCCCGTTGTATGCCCAGTCTCCGCCTTCCTCCTCCTGATGTGCTCTATATCAATCTCCCTCTCCCTCGCCCTCGCTATCAAGTCATTCAAATTCGAGTAAGCCGAGTAGCTGACTTATTTCTGAATTTCACCTCTCAACATGTCATGGTACCGGGTTTTCTTCATCTCCCCATCGCCCTCATACTGAGGAACCAGTAAGGCCCTCTCTCTGAACTTGGCGGTAATCTTCACCAATGACTCAGTAGTCTGTCTCATATCCAAGAACTCCCTAGCTAGCTACTAGATCCCCACACCCTGTGCAAACTTGGCTTGAAATCTGGTTACAAAGTCCGACCATGTTATAGCCTCAATGGCTGGGGCTCCCAACATATCATTGACTGCATCCCACCAGTCTCTGACCCTCTCTCTCAAACAACCAGTAGCAAACCTGACCTTCAACCCCTTGGGGTAGAAGCTCGTCACCTGCGCAGACTCAACGTCTGCAATCCATCGTCTTGCCACAATGGGGTCCTTCACCCCACTGAAGTCTGGCGCCCCGCATCCCTTAAATCCTTGAAGGAGAGTATGCGAGTCCCTGACTGGCTAGGTGCCATGTCACTTTTGAATCCTTAAGGTGATCCTCCATCATCTCAATGATACCCTCCTTGATCCACCCAAAAATCACCAGGGTCGCCTCATGGATACCTCTCGTAATCTCAGATGCAATAAACTCGCGCAATCCATTATCAACTGGCTCGGATCCTAAACCTGAACCTGACCCAGACCCTGAACCTCTTGCTCTGTAATGTTTCACCACCATATTTTAATGGGTTGGTCGTGTATACCTAAGTTTTAATGATATTAGGGTTAGACTATTTATAGTGCATGCATGCACCATTTAAGGGTTAACAAATTTGCATTGCGTTGCGTAGTCTTTACAGAGAATTCTTGTTGAACTCTTCTAAGGCTATTGAATTTAATCATTCGACACTATTTGTTCTTCATTTGATTCACTTTACAATTATTGAATCTATCCATCTATTCTTTATTATTTCATCATTTATAATGATTGTGTATTATTGTTTGACGAAATGCCTAAGAGAATTCACACATTTTCTAGTTGGTTCATCTTTATGAGTTTAATTTTGTGTTTCTTTAGTGGGTTTAAATTTTTGATGCTCTTAATGGATCAATATTCCTTATATATGATGCTCTATGTTTTAAATTTTATGTCTAGTAGTAGCTAATGTTCGTATAAGTTAGTTTGCCATGTCCTCCATTTGGCGGTAAGATTGGTTCAATCGAAATCACATGTCATAGATCAAGATCGAGGTCATATGCTTTCTCTTGGGGTTCCTCCTACTGATATTAACTACCATATTAGGTTGGTTTAGTGGCTTAATATCCACTACAAATTCGATTTGTAACATTCCAAAATTTACGACCAAAAATTTCATTTTTAAGATAACATTTATAAAACCATTTGTCCGAAAACAACCATTGGATCAACTCATATCAAAACCAAAGTATCAATAGTCAAGACATGTCATGGTAAAACAAAATCAGAGTAAAAACCCCAAAGATCTTCGGTGTATAAAATGTAGTGTGATACACTGCGATCATGCCGGCTCCTTTACCTTTGAAGAGGAAGTACCTGAAACGGTAACTGAAAACCGTAAGGACAAAGCTTAGTGAGTTCCCCCATCATACCACATACCATACGATCATACTGCCTAGCATATCCGGGTTCTGGCCTACCCTTTCAGTCTCTTTCAACCTGTAATTGCCTAGCATATATGGGTGATGGCCTACCCTTCGGTCACTTTCAACCGGTAACTGCCTAGCATATCTGGGTGTTAGCATTCCCCATCGGTCTCTTTCAACCGATAATCAGAGACTATTTCACCCCTACCACTACCACATAATACCCTAGCATATACATAGAAATAACATAATGCCTAGCATATCTGGGTGCTAGTCTACCCCCTTCGGTCCTTACGGCCAGTAACGGGGTCTATCCTACCCCTCCGACCACTATCACATAATATCATAGCATACAAGCACATAAAATATAACATATAGTGGAATATCAGACAGTTATCATAAAGACAATCATCGCGACTATAATCAACAACTAGTGGGCCGACATTGGTTCCTTCGACCTAATTCTAATGGAAGGCAACTCACCTCAAATGTTGTAAAGTCGTTGAACCGTCCTCAACTCTAAAATCAACCCCACTCAAACTCCTACACATAAAATATTTCCTTTAATTACCCCTTTCATACTCATAACCCCTCAAAAGTAAACTTTGTTCAAAGTCAAAGTTAAGGTCAACACCCTGGTCAAAGTCAACATTCTTGTCAAGGTCAACATTTTGGTCAAATTCATCATTTCGAGTTGACTTAACTCGCCAAGTTCTTTAGTTTGATAAGCCTTCTTAATGTGTTTAGTCATTATTCTTCAAATCTAAGTCCCATACTCCATATCTGGTTCGATTACACCTCTAGGAGGGTAAAGTTTCTAACTTTACCCATTTAGACCCGTCCTAGAAGAAATGAGCCCTAACCCTAGCTTAAAATGGCTTAGTTCCAACTTCAAAAACCATCAAAACTTCAAGATAAGCCACAGGATCATAGATCTGGACTCTAGGGATAGTTTGCTCATGTAAAGTTCCTATCTTTACTTGCATGCATAGACTACTTGGCTCAAAAGGCCAAAAAGATGGTCCACAAGTTGCATGGGACTTCCATGGCCATAAAGTTGGCACCTTTATGCCATGAAGCCCCTATAGACCCTAGATCTGAAAGGTTTGCCCCCATGGGACGTCCAAGTCCCAAAGACCAACATTCTTGAACCAAAATATGGAGAAAACCTCCTAAAAATAGATCTAAACATACTATAAGAAAGCTAGGAGTTTATACCTCAGATGAACCAGAAATGAAGCTCAACTTCTGGATCTACTTTTCTCTTACACGTTCTTGCACCTTCTTCGAGTATCCTCTTCTTCAAAATCACAAAGAATGCACAAAAATGGCTCAAAAATATCAAAAGTGGATTAGGGTTTCGTGGCTAGGTTTGGGACAATGGAAGTTGTAAATGAGGCCAGCTTTTGGGGGTTCAGGTGATTAAATAAAGTACAAAACCCTAAAAATTAGGGTTTCATTCTGCCAGTCCTACTCGTCAATTTGGGGCTCCCCGACTCGTCGAGTAGACTTTACAACCCGCGTCCAAATCCATCTCTACTCGACGAGTTTGGGGCCTCCAACTCATCGAGTTTCTATACAAAAAAAATGAATAAATTGGGAATCAAATACAGACCACGAACTAAGAGTGACAAATCTCCCCCACTTATTTTAGACTTCGTCCTCGAAGTCTGCTGCGTCGGGAAATAACTTTGGGTAGTGCTCCCTCATTTCATCCTTCGGCTCCCATGTCCATTCAGATCCCTTGCGGTGCTGCCATTGCACCTTCACCAACTCTACCCTCTTGTTCCCCACATCCTTTTTCTTCCTATTGAGAATATCTACTAGTCTCTTGATGTAGTTCAGGCTGTCATCCACCTGAATATCCTCTAAGGTACTACTGCAGAGGCATCTACTAAGAACTTCCGCAGTTGGGAGACATGAAAGGTGTTGTGGATTTGACTAAGCTCCGCCGGTAGATCCAGTCGATATGCCACCCATCCCACCCGGGCCAATACCCTGAACGAGCTAATGTATCTTGGGCCCAACTTGCCCCACTTTGTGAATTAGATGACACCTTTCCAAGGTGACACCTTCAGGATGACCATATCTCCTATCTGAAACTCCTGGTATGATCGACGTCTGTAGGTGTAGATCTTCTGTCGACTTTGGGTCGTCTGCAGTCTATTCGGGACCTGTTGGATCTTCTTTGTGGTCTTGAGCACCACCTCAGTGCCCCCGATGACTCTCTTCCCAGCCTCACCCCAACATATCGGGGTTCTGCACTTCTTCCCATAAAGTATCTTGAATGGAGGATGGTTGATGCTGGCATGGTAGCTATTATTGTAGGAAAAATCTGCCAAGGGAAGGTAGGTATCCCAGCTACCACCGAAGTCTAGAACGCATGCCCGCAGCATATCCTCCAAAGTTTGGATGGTCCGCTAGCTCTGACCATCCGTCTGCGGGTGAAAATATATGCTAAAGTGCAGACGAGTAGCCAACTCGTCATGAAACTTCTTCCAGAATCTGGAAGTGAACCGCACATCTAGGTCAGAAATCACGAAAACTGACACCCCGTGTCGAGCTACCACCTCCTTGATAAAGATGTCAGCCAGCTTCTCAACCGATATGCTCTCCCTGTGCAGTCCTGGGAAGCTTCATGATGAAATCCATAATAATATCCTCTCATTTCAACACAGGGATATCCAATGGCTACATCTTGTCGTGAGGTCTCTGGTGCTCAGCCTTGACCTTCCTGCAGGTCAAGCACTGCTCCATGTACCAAGCTATGTTCCGTTTCATGCAGGGGCACCAATAATCAAGGAGAAGATCCCGATACATCTTCATCTCCTCGGGATGGATGGAGAACCTCGACTTGTGGGCCTCATCCATCAGAACCAGGCGTACCCCACCCTGGTAAGGAACCCAAACCCTCTGATGCAGGGTCAATAACCCACGGCTGTCATAATCAAATGAGGCCACCTGGCCTACAATCCGCTCACATTTCCGGTGCTCTTCCTTCATACCCTCAACCTGCGCCTCCCGAATCCACTACAAAAGCGGAGTCACTACTGTCATCTTCAGGAAGATGTCTCTAATCGAGGTTTTGAATGCCTTGCGTCTAAGTGCATCGTCCATAATGTTGGCCTTCCCCTGGTGGTAGAGGATCTCACAGTCGTAATCCTTCACCATGCTCAGATTTGGCTGGTCCATCAGATACCTCAGGCTCTTATGGTCCGTGTAAATGGTACAACGGACCCCATAGAGGTAGTGTCGCCAAATCATGAGGGGAAAAACAACTGCCCCCAACTCTAGGTTATGTGTCGGGTAATTCACCTCGTGAGGCTTTAGCTGCCTCGAGGCGTAGGTGATGACTTGCTCCCTCTGCATCAACATTGCGCCCAAACCTGATATGGATGCATCAAAGTACACTAAAAATCCTCAATGACCTCTGGTAGGGCTAAGATCGGTGTCTCGCACAATCTGTACCTCAAAATCTCAAATGTTGTCTACTGCTCGGGCCCCCAGCAAAAGACAGTAGCCTTATTCATTAGTCAGGTCAGCGGTACCGCTATTTTGGAGAAATCCTGGATGAATCTTCGATAATAGCCTGCTAAACCGGGGAAACTCCGAATATCGGATGGAGACTTTGGAACCTCCCATCTCATCATGGCCTCCACCTTGGCTGGGTCTACCAGAATATCGTTCTAGTTGAGAAGGTGCCCCAGAAACTGCACCTCGCACAACCAGAACTCGCACTTAGAGAACTTGTCGTACAAGCTCTCCCTCCTTAGGGTATCTGACACCTCTCATAAGTGCTCCTCGTGCTACTCTTACATCTTGGAATAAACCAAGATATCATCAATAAAAACTATCACAGACCGATCAATCATCAGTCTGCATATGTGGTTCATGAGATCCATGAACACGGCAGGAGCATTGGTGAGACGAAATAGCATCACCAGGAACTCATAGTGGCCATAGCGAGTCCGAAATGATATCTTTTGCACATCCTTGTCTCTAAATCTCATCTGATGGTAGCGTGATCACAAATCAATCTTGGAAAACCAAGATGATACCTAAAGTTGGTCGAAGAGATCGTCAATCATCGGGAGTGGGTAACGGTTCTTCACCATTACCTTATTCAACTCTTGGTAATCTATACACATTCAATGTGAGTCGACCTTCTTCTTCACTAACAAGATCGGGGCTCCTTAAGGAAAACTGCTCGGCTTGATAAATCCCTTGTCTATCAGCTCCTGCAGCTGTGTAGACAACTCATGTATATCGGGAGGAGCCAACCGATATGGTGCCTTGGCCATCGGAGCCGCACTTGAAACTAGGATAATCCTAAACTCCACCTGTCTCTCTAGAGGTACCCAGGCAACTCCACCGGTAACACATCCGGGTACTCCCGCACAATTGGTACATCATTCACGTTTATCTTACGCTTCTCCCGGGAATCCATAACATAGGCGACATAACCTATACAACCCTATTGAAGTTAGCGCCTAGACCTCGTTGTTGAACACAAAACTGGCCCACGTTGTGGCCTTTCTCCCTGAATCACTAACTCTCCCCCCACTTTGGGTCCTGACACGAACCAACTGCTAGTCAAAATTGACCACCACCCCATTAGGGCTCAACCAATCCATGCCTATGATGAACTTGTTCCCATGCAAAGGAATGGGAACCAAATCCACGAGGTAACGATTGTCATACATCCTTAGGAAACATTCTCCATAAACCTCTGATGCCTGGACGGATCGGTCGTCCACAATCTCGACCTCTAAGGGACAATCCAACATGCCTGAAGACTCAGCAAACCTCTTATTGAGTGCAAGAGATATGAATGATCGGGTAGCCCCCGAGTCAAATATCACCTGTACCGGGATGTCGTTCACATGGAACGATCCTAAACATAACACATAGAATATAAATATCAAAACTATCATGTAATAAAAGTTAGGGACGAGAAACATACCCGTCATCACATCCAATGTGGCACGTGCCTCCTCGGCGGTCAACTGGAAGGCTTGGCTCCTCACCACTGGAGCATCTCTTGCCCTATCGAACATCCGTAATCTGTAGGGTCTTTGGAGCTGGCGCCGCCACTGGCGCTGTTGATACCAATCTTGGGTAGTTGGCTTTTTTATGGCCCTTCTGATTGCAATGAAAGCAAATCAGGTCTGATGTATAAATGGTGGGGGTAGGGGCAGTACAATCCCTACCAAAGTGCCCAAGCTTGTCACACTTATAAAATCCTGATCCCCTTAGTCTGCAACCTCCCTCATGCGTCTTTCCGCATTTCCCACAATGGCTCTGGCCCTGCTGGACCTTCGACCTAGAGTCAAATCCCTGGGTTTCTACCCATAAACCCTCGTCGTCTACCCAGTATCCACCTTCCCCTTCCTGATGCGCTCTATATCAATTTCCCTCTCTCTCTCCCTCGTTATCATGTCATCCAAAGTCGGGCATGCCAAGTAGCTAACATATTTCTGAATGTCAGCTCTCAACATGTCATGGTACCGGGTTTTCTTTATCTCCTCATCACCCATGTACCGAGGCACCAGTAAGGGCCTCTCTCAGAACTTGGTGGTAATCTTCACCACTGACTTAGTAGTGATAGGTTTTGAGCATTCTAATACTCCTATGGTGTACATGCAACCCTAGAAACCTTGGATCTATGTTTTCTCTATTATACATGCTAATATGATTTTTCCAAGGTTCTTATCCTAACTTCATATCATGGGGTACTTGTAATATAAAAACTAGAAGAATGACTTACCTTTTCTAATGGTTGATTACTTGGAGCTTCAAGAGCCTAGCACCAATAATGTGGATTTCTGAAGTGGAATCACAAATCACCAAAGCAACCTGGAAGACTATGAGAGAGTATGAAGCACACTAGAAATCGGTCACCATTTTTTCTCACACACACAAGTGTCATTTCATGTGCCAAAGACCTCTTTATATAGTGTGGTGGATTAGGATTACATCCATGCAAACCCAAATACCCATGAACTTTCATTTCCATAGGATCCATGGGTTAAAAACTCATTGGAGTATCCATGCAAGCTTAGCCCATCCTAAATGAACTTTGGCTCATTCTATATATATAAGGGTCTATATTTAATTAGTTCCTTTTGATCACAAAATTAATTCCAAATTAATTCTTGATCAATACTAATTAAATAATAAATTTCATATTAATATATTATAACTTATAATATATTAATAAATCATAAACATACTATTCTCAAAAGATTATCCATACAAATTGTTTCGATGAAGTGCAAACCAAATGGACCATGCCTGGTCGGCTCAAGTACATACCAAATATAGTTATGGACTTAGACACCTTATCCAACAAGTAGTCAGTTTCATATCCAAGAACTCCTTAGCTAGCTGTTGGATCTCCACAGCCGGTGTAAACTCGGCTAGAAATCTGGTTAGAAAGTCCAACTAGGTCATAGCCTCAATGGTTAGGGATCCCAACATATCATTGACTGCCTCCCACCAATATCTAGCCCGCTCTCTCAAACAACCAGCAGCAAACCTGACCTTCGACCCCTCAGGGCAGAAGCTCGTCACCTGCACAGAGTCAATGTCTGTGATCCATTGTTTCTTCATAATGAGGTCCTTCACCCCGCTGAAGTATGGCGCCCCGCATCCCCTGAAATCCTTGAAGGAGAAAATGTGAGTCCTTGACTGGCCAGGTGCCACGTTACTCCTGAATTCCCTAAGGCGATTCTCTATCAGCTCGATGATACCCTCCGTGATCCACCTGAAAATCACCGGGGTCACCTCAAGGATGCCTCTTGTAATCTCGGATGCAATGAACTCGCATAATCCATCATCAACTGGCCCGGATCCTGTACCCGAACCTGACCCAGACCCTGAACCTCCTGCTATGTGATGTGTCACCACCATATTGTAACGGGTTGGGCCAGTCCACCCAAGGTTTTATGGTATTAGGGTTAGAGTATTTATAGTGCATGCATGCATCATTTAATGGTTAACAAATTTGTATGGTCATGCGTAGTCTTTACAGAGAAGTTATTGTTGAACTCTTCTAAGGCTATTGAATTTGATCATTCGACACTATTTGTTCTTCATTGTTCTTATTTGATTCACTTTACTATTATTGAATCTATCGATCTATTCTTTATTGTTTCATCATTTATAATGATTGTGTATTATTGTTTGATGAAATGACCAAGAGAATTCACACATTTTCTAGTTGGTTCATCTTTACGAGTTCAATTTTGTGTTTATTTAGTGGTTTTAGATGGCTTTATGAATCAAGATGCCTTATACTTGATGCTATTATGTTTTAAATTTTATGTCTATGAGTAGCTAATGTTCGTATAAGTTTGTTTGTCATGTCCTCCTTTTGGCGGTAAGGTTGGTTCATTCGAAATCACATGTCATAGATGAAGATCAAGGTCATATTCTTTCTCTTGGGGTTCAAACTACTGATATTAACTACCATATTAGGTTGGTTTAGTAGCTTAACATCCACTACAAACTTGATTTGTAACATCCCAAAATTTACGGCCAAAAAATTCATTTTTAATATAACAATTATAAAAGCATTTGTCTAAAAAAACAACAATAGTATCAACTCATATCAAAACCAAAGTATCAATAGTCAAGACATGTCATGACAAAACAATATCAGGGTAAAACCCAAAGATCTCCGGTGCGGAAAATGTAGTGTGATGTGTTGCAACATTTCGGCTCCTTTCCCTTCGAAGAGGGAATACCTGAAACGAAAACATAAAACCATAAGCACAAAACTTAGTGAGTTCCCCCATCATATCGCATACCATACAATAATACTACCTAGCATATCTGGGTGCTCGCCTACCCCTTCGGTCTCTTTCAACCGGTAATGGCCTATCATATATGGGTGCTCGCCTACCCCTTCGGTCCCTTTCAACCAGTAACTTCCTAGCATATTTGGGTGTTGGCCTAGCCCTTCGGTCTCTTTCAACCAGTAACTGCCTAACATAACTGGGTGTTGCCATACCCCTTCGGTCTCTTTCAATCGGTAACAGGGGACTATTTCACCCCAACCACTACCACATAATACCCTAGCATATACATATAAATCACATACTGCCTAGCATATATGGGTGCTAGCCTACCCCTTCGGTCTTTACGACTGGTAACGGCGCCTATCCTACCCCCTACCATTATCACATAATATCATAGCATACTAGCATATAATACATAACAGATAGTGGAATACAAGACAATTATCACAAAGACAATCACCTCAACTATAATCAACTACTAGTGGGTCGACATTGGTGCCTTCGACCCACTTCTACAGGAAGGCAACTCACCTGAAATGTTGTAAAGTCGTTGATCTATCCTCGGCTCTAAAATCAACCCCACAAAAACATCTACACATAAAAGATTTCCTTTAATTACCCCTTTCATACTCATAACCCCTTAAGGGTCAACTTTTCTCAAAGTCAAAGTCAAGGTCAACACCCTGGTTAAAGTCAACATTCCAAGTTGACTCCATTCGCTGAGTTGACCCATCAACTCGCTGACTTCCAAAAATCATAAAACCCTGAAATCACGATCCAACTCGTCGACTTCTTCCTATCCACAGAATCATGACTTTCCCACCCAGCTCATCGAGTCCGTCAATGAACTCGTCGAGCCCTTCCTTTTACAGAATCGGGGCACTTCAATCTAATTCTTCCAGTTCCTCTATGAACTCGTCGAGTTCTTCAATATGATAAGCTTTCTTAACGTACTGAGCCATTATTCTTCGAATCTAAGTCCCATACTCCAGATCTGGTTCGAGTACACCTCTAGGAGGATAAATTTTCTAACTTTACCCATTAAGACCCGTCCTAGAAGAAATGAGCCCTAACCCTAGCTCAAAATGGCTTAGTTCCAACTTCAAAAACCATCAAAACTTCAAGATAAGCCATAGGATCATAGATCTAGACTCTAGGGATATTTTGGTCATGTAAAGCTCCTATCTTTACTTGCATGCATAAATTACTTGGCTTAAAAGGCCAAAATGATGGTCCACAAGTTGCATGGGACTTCCGTGGCCATAAAGTTGGCACCTTTATGCCATGAAGCCCCCTATAGACCCTAGATCTGAAAGGTTTTCCCCCATGGGATGTCCAAGTCCCAAAGACCAACATTCTTGAACCAAAATATGGAGAAAACCTCCTAAAACTAGATCTAAACACACTATAAGCAAGCTAGGAGCTTTATACCTTAAATGAACGAGAAATGAAGCTCAACTTTTGGATCTACTTTTCTCTTACACGTCCTTGCTCCTTATTTAAGTATCTTCTTCTTCAAAATCACAAAGAATGTACAAAAATGGCTCAAAACTATCACAAGTGGACTAGGGTTTCATGGCTAGGGTTTGGGATAATGGAGGTTGTAAATGAGGCTAGCTTATAGGGGTTAAGGTGATTAAATAGGGTGAAAAACCCATAAATTTTGGGTTTCATTCTGCCAGTTCTACTCATCGAATTAAGGCTCCCCGACTCGTCAAGTAGACTTCACAACCTGCGTCCAAATCCATCTCTACTGGACGAGTTTGGGGCCTCCAACCCATCGAGTTTCTATATAAAAAATGAATAAATTGGGAAACAAATACATACCAGGTCCCGGGCGTTACACGATTCTTAATATTTCTTTCATATTGTTCACAATCAAATCATTTCTAATTGGCAAGGAAATAAAAGTGAATTGATATTACTTCTTGTGGATTAATTGTGATGGTTTGTTCAAAATTCATAGCAATACTTAGAGATTCTCTTCTAATTGTCTTTGAGGATTAAAGTCGATAACTAATATTAGTGGAACACCATCGTTCTCAAGGTCTTTAATATGTCTAATCTTTCATCAAATATTTTTTGAAGTGAAAAGTTTCTCAATGTTTCCAAGTTGACTTGTTGTTAAGGTTAGGTTATGTGCATTTTCCATGATTCAAAGTTGCTTAAGTTAAAGGTTTTTAGTGTGTTTCGTTTTTAGGTTTTTTCTTGCTATCTACTCCCTACTTTGATATATTCAAGATTTATTACATGATTGAATCATAAAATTATTGGAATTGAAGCATTATAGAGTTATGAATGATAACATATTTGAATCATCATAGATTTTTTATACAACCAGATTAGATAAAATCATTTTTATGTTTATCACCTTATTTGTAGCATTAGATCATAAAATGTTTGGATCATAAACTGATGAAACTAGATCATTGTGGTGTTTAGAATCATAACATATTTGTACATATAAAATAAGAGCATTGGAGTGTTTTCGATTATTAAACTCAATTTTATTGTTTGCTTTTGGGTCATAATAGGTTTTGAATAATAACAAATTAAGGATCATAATATTTTGAATCATAACAATTTGTGTTTTATAGAGTTGTACAATACAACTTTTTAAAGCACAGTTTTTTGTGTATGGAGAAAAATTATTGTGTACGAATCAACTCTCTAAGAAGGTTAATCTCATTAATACCTTATATTTAATATTTTTTCTGGATTAAACATCAACTTTACTTTTTTCATGAAAAAGACCTTGCATTTTGTAACATCCCAAAAGTTAAGACCAAAAATTACATATTAATAATAATAAAATTGTCACACCCCCCGAACCGTCTGAAAACAACGGTGGAAACGTCCGGGGGCAGGTAACGTCATGCGTAGTATCACAGCAGTTGTATCATAGCAAGCAAAGTAAACACAATCATTACATTACAATATGATTATTTACATCTGATTGAAAAAGACATAGTTTGTATACATCAGTGTTATGATCAAAAGTAAAAAACGTGACTCCAAAATGCTCCGTCTTCTCCAAAAGTTGGCAAGAGTACCTGTCTATTGTTGCCATGAACATACAAGCAGTTTGAGAGAGTATGAGCATAAAGCTGGTGAGTTCATAAGCATTTAGTTTTGGTGGAAAATGTTTCTTTGATCCGTTTGAAAAGTGTTCCTCAAGAAAATCCTATAGTTTCTTATGAAAGATGTCTGAATATCCGTTAGTTGTTTGTTAAAGAGTCCGTTTATCAAAGGTTGATTTATCCTGGTAAAATCCTATATTTTCCCTAAAAGTTGATGGTTGGTTATCTATTCTAGTCTGAGGTGTACAAGTATCTACCATACTTATATCGTTAGACCGAGTTTTCTTGAAAATCCATGTTTGCTCCCTATGAGGTGTATTAGCCTTATTACATAAATAAAACTAACAAATACGTGGTGAAATAAATCATAAGGGTATTATTTATACCCTCTAGTACTACGGTTATTACTTTGAGGTTAGTTCGCTTGTTTCATTATTACAAAAGTAAATTACTGTTATCTAGGTTGCGAGTGTCATAACCGTACTTAGACTTGATATGGCAGGTAATGGGGCCAGTATCTTTTTATGACTTTGTCACCCCTGGACTTTTCGGTCCAACTGTAGCTAGCAGTAAGGTGCGGGATAGGCGGTCCCGTATAGATCTATACACAACAGTCACACTCTCCCTACAAGATATTCTGGTTACAAGTGTTAATCCTACAACCTGAGTTTGTGGGGGTGTTACCAAGGACGTCTCTCCAACTTTAGACTAACAAATTTACAAGTAATAATTCTGAAAATCCTATTTATGGTTTGCATGAATCCTTTATAAAATAACATATTTTACGATATGATTCACAAGTTCATTGCCTTAGTTTTAAAAACTGTTTCTACAAGTTGATTTCTTAATCGTTTGGTAAAACTATTTCCTGTGTTAAAAGCATACTGAACATATAATTATATTAAACAAATAATATAATTTGAGCACAAGTTTCCTTGTATTTTTCGTGTATTCCCCCATGAAAAATGAAAAACTCGGAAAAAACGTAGGGGTATGAACTCACATCGGTAGTGACGAATGTACGTTCGGTGTGGATGTTGAGTGCCAACTGATGTTTCGTATGCAATTGGACCCTATTAACATATAGTAACACATTTATGTATTATATTAGGGTATTTCATGACTAAACATGACGGGAAACTACCCTAAAGGTCTGGAAGTGCTTGTACTAAGTGTCGGAACCATATATGATTGAACGAGGGAGGTGTACAGCCACCCTTTGGGTATGTAAGGCCATGGGTGTACGGCCCATGGGTGTGCAGTCATACACTCATGATGGAGAGTGTTTTTGAGCTGTTTCCAAGGTTCTACAAGCATTCATGGAGTGTTCTAGGTCCCATACTTACTGGTTTTTGCAAGTTTAAGGCCAAGTATGAGCATTAAAATGGGTGTAAGGGCATAAGAGTGTGTGTGCGGCCGTAAATAGGAGTGTGCGGCCATACATGGGGGTGTGTGGCGTACAATCTTCATCTAAGCCCAAAATGTCGATTTTTCAGGTGATTCAAGGCTAATACCAAGTCCAACTACTAAATGGGGGCAAACTCTCTTTTGAAGGTGTGTACGACCACCTTATGAAGGTGTGCGGCCGTACACCTTCAAGTGATGAAGAACATGATGAATTAGGGCTTAGATCAAGTGATCTTCCAAGTATAACAAATTATATGATGAAATACTCACGTTTTTGAAGCCTTTGGAGTGTTCTTGGATGAAGATTCTAGAGAGAGAAAGTAGAGTGCAGCCAAAAGGGAAAAGAATGAATGAAGGGGTCTCCTCCTATATATAGAGGTGAGTGTGAGGCTGAGGGGTGGGTGTGCGGCCGTACACCCATGTGTACGACCGTACACTCCTCCCAAGAGGGTGTATGGTCCGGTTGTTGTAGTATCAATCGGTATTACTCGACCTAGAACCCAAAATTTGATTGCACTAGGCTTAGAAGGATTTAACAAGTCCTTAAACAACATTAACAGGTGACGGAATCGAGTTTAATATTGATAAAATTGACCAATCTTGCAGAATAAAAGTTTCGGGTTGTCACAAAAATCATCATCCAAAACGTTTTCATAAAGCCATAAAGGAAATTAGAGTAAGTCAATAAATCATCTCAAAACAGCATAGTCATATAAAACGGAAGTCATGGTGTGTGTGTGCGTGTGCGATGTGATCACCTTGAGCTCTTCCCTTCCGATCCAGAAGTATCTGAAACATGGAAATGTAAACTATAAGCCAAAGCTTAGTGAGCTTCCAAAAATAACCCACAATACAAACAATTACAGACATAATACAAACATGCATATAGGGTTTGTTAGTACTTTACCTCAACCCAACCATATATCGGGTTTCTTGGTTCATAGCACAGAGCAGTAACACCTCAACCCAACCATCCAAGGTTTGTTGGCATGTGGCCTCAACCTAACCATCCAGGTTCGTTGGCATATGGCCTCAACCCAACTATCCAGGTTTGTTAGCATGTGGCATCAACCCAACCATCGGGGTTTGTTGGCACGTGGCCTCAACCTCACCATATAGGTTATGTTGACTTCCAATCTAAACCCAACCATACTCGGTTAGTTGGCACGTGGCCTCAACCCAACCACCCATATGTCGACATATACACAACAAATCACACATATAACTACCATAGCAATCCTACATCCTAGTATACATAACCATAATAATTGGGCCGGCCTTGGTGCCTTAGACCCATTGGCATAGTGAGAGAACTCACCTCAAACTGCTAAAAATATTATAAATGATCGGATTGCTGATCTTAAAAATCCCCATGCTAATCTATCAAATAAAACCCCCAATAATAATTAGGCCATAACCCATAACTAGAAATCTAATTCAATTGTCCAACACACTTAGGGTAAAAGACCATTTTACCTTTTCCTCATTTCTCCCAATAACCAAGGCCCAACCTAATGGCTCCAAAAGCCCAATATGGCCTAAAATCCCAAATGACACCCAAAGCCGATTATGGGTCAAAATCCAAGAAGGTCTAAAGCCTAAAAATTACGCAAAGTCAAAAGGACTAGTAGCCCAGCAAGGCCTAAAACCTTAGTAGTCCAAATATGGCCCAAAACCCAAAAGTCAACAAAAGTCCTAGGCTGTTGAGTACGCCCAACGTACTCAGACTTACACCCCGCGTACGTCTCATTTGGCCAGTATGCGTTGCTGGATTGATTGAATTACTCTAATATGGTCCAAAACCCAAAAGTTAACAAAACCCAATGGGTCAGCCTTGGTGCCTTAAACCCATTGGCATAGTGAGAAACTCACCTCAAACTGCTGAAAATCATATAAATGTTGGGACCGCTGATCCGGAAATCCCCGCGCTAATCAATCAAATAAAACCCACATTAATATTTGGGCCATAACCCATAACCCATAACCATAAATCTAATTCAATTTTCAAACACACTTATGGTAAAAGACCATTTTACCTTTTCCTCATTTGGCACAATAACCATGGCCCAATCTAATGGCTCCAAAATCCCACTATGGCCCAAAATCCTAAATGACACCAAAAACCCACGATGGATCCAATTCCAATTAGGCCCAAAGCCTAAAAATGACCCAAATTTAAAAGGACTAGTGGCCCATTAAGGCCCAAATTCCTAGTAGTCCAAATATGGCCCAAAACCTAAAAGTTAATAAAAGTCCTTGGTTGTTGATTACAACCGGCATACTCAAAATTATGCCATGTGTACACCTCCTTTGGCCAGTATGTGTTGCATACAAGCTGGGTACGCCCCCGTACTCCATAGCCAACCCAACTCCCATTAAGTGCTTAATCGGTTAAGTTATTTTGTCTATTTCTCAAATCAAATCCTAAATGATGTCTTAATATGTAAAGTTGGCAACTTTACTGTTTTACATGTCTCAATGAGACCCAATACTCAATAAAATCAATAACAAGCACCCAAACTCATGCATGGTCCAATATAAATCCTCAATATTACATTTTTATGAACAAAGTGCCTCAAAAATGTTAAGATCTGTTATCTTTATCTTCTATAGTAGCTCATACTCTCATACATGATTTAAAGGACCATAAAAAGCACAAAAAAAGCCCTAATTAGATCTAAAAAATGAACCATTAAGTTAATATCTTTATACCTCAAAGAGCTTTCCAAGTTGATGATGATTCTAGATCCACAAGCTCTAGCCATACCAACGCAGCTTCCAAGAGTTCCTCTTCCTTAAAAATCACCAAAAAGGTCCTTAAAGTTCACTAATAAGCTCAAATCACTCAAAGGGCACTTAGGGTTTAGTTCTTAGGGTTTGGAGAGGTGGAGGCTGGTCATAAGAGAGTCTAGGAGCAACTTTAAGGTGGTTAATTAGGGTACAAACCCTAAATATTAGGGTTTTCCCCTGCTAGTCGTACGCCCCATGTACCTACACCTACGCACCATATATGTGGGTGTCTCCACGGTCCAGTTTATCTAGCTAGTGCGCCCAACGTCCTCCTAGAGTATGCCCAGCGTACTCGACTAGGGACTAAAACCACCAATCTTTTGAAGGCCATAACTTCTTCGTTCTATGTCCGATTTCGATGTTCTTTATATCTATAGAAAGGTAATGAGAAGCTCTAAAATTCTATCAAATCTCTTTTGCTTTAAAACTTCCCGAGCTTAAATCCAAAATTCCTAAAAGATCCAAACTATCACTTTACGGTTATACCCTTGGGATCCAAAACACAAACAAAACTCTCAAATCACTTAATCTACGTTATCCATATCTAATGGAGTTTTACTCTCTCTTTCCCCAAGGCCCATAGCCTTATGATAACTGATATTCAGTTCAAGGTCCCGAATTAGGTAACGATTCAAAATAGGGTATTATAACTCTCCCCCACTTAAACTAAATTTCATCCTCGAAATCACATCCTTACCATCCTCCTAGAACCCAAACACTCCGGCCAGTACCCCTTGATTCCCCAAATCACTAGAAAGGTTGTCTCATACGTTTAGTGACCCTCCAAGGTTACCATCAAAACCCAACCTTGTCAGAACCTATACTCTTAATGGTGAACAAATCATTGATCCCTTAACTATCAAACTAGCACCTCACTGCTATATTTCTGAAACCCCCAAAAGTTTTCCTAACCTCCACACAGGTAGGACCATCCCAAAACATATTGCAATCTGAACTGAGAAACACCCTTTTGGTCCTATACTATCCAACCGATACCTTTGACAGACAAATTCTTTAACCATAAATTGATGATAAAATGATCTTTAGACTCTCAATGCGAGTCCCACCCATTTTCCAACTAGATACATGACCCATATCCCGAATCCAAAGATTTACACTTGCATTTTATCCGAAATATTCTAATTCCACAAAGACCTTTCACTAAACTTAAATATAAAATCCCCAATATACAGTTGTAACTGGAAGCCTCACATATGCTCCAATCACCAGGCTCCTACTTAGAGTCTAACCGATAAACGCAATCCTAGCCTATACATCATAGGAATGCCAATCACTGACCACAGAGTTGTCCCACTCTAAAAGTAATCTAATACCTTTCCCCGATACCATTGATCCTCATACCAACTAAGAGTAATCTTCCGAAAATACTATTTACCTCAACTCGGGCATGCACTGATCATTCCTCGGTCCCATAACCACTCCCAAAATTTCCTACCTCATTCTAGTGAATGCTACGATCCCATCGCAGGCTTACAACACTTCCTTGATAGCATATCATCCTTTTGTATGCTACAGATACCCCGTAGTCTTACAACATTCCTACATCAGCATACCAGTCTTGTGAATGCTATGACTACCCCGTGGTCTTACAACACTTCCATACTACCATGGGCCAACCCATGGTTTTACAGTCCATCTACCAAACCAACCATAATCATTATGATTCGAACCAGCTTCCGACTGTACCCAATTAAATGTTCGGGTTATGCTTCGAACCCCCAATCCTTCATCAGATAAGAACAGGCAAAGAGGATCTAACATAATCATTAACCTGGATCCATCCACATACCCACCATGTGTCACTACCGATGTGCAATGAAACCTGGATATCCATTCTTGTGCAACCTTTCGACCAAACAATTATCCCCTACTTGGATTCGACTACACTCTTCCAATCCACTGAGATTTTGATGGATTCAAAATCCATCCCACTACCTAACAATATTGTTAACAACCAGGGATTACAAGAACTAGCATTGCATTACTAGCCAACCTCAGCTCGTAGCATAGAACTATAACCCTTAACCGGAACGAACCGTCATCAATTCAACAACTCACCTATTGAAGGATTGACGTATTCAAAGTTCGCCAAAAGATACCATTCGATTTTTTTGACAATCCCAATGACTAAAATAACCCATGCGAACAACATTTTCCCATTAGTTAAGAGTAATATGTTACCACTATTTAATCCCTACTGATGGTAGCAGTTGGAAATCTGAGCTTTACAACAGCTATCTTTCCTTAACCATCCAAACCTAGAGCTTATAAATTCCAATATTGGATGATTGTTCCCAATACCTCAACGAATTTGAAGATCCTAAGGTACTTCTCATTGAATCCACTATAACTCCTTGGTGATTGATCGGTTGATGAGGAACAACATCTCAATATCGAACAAGTATCTAATCCGTTCAACCACTTACTTGCACTTAGAGCAATCCCCATGAAACCTGCAACTGACCTCGTTTCGAAGGTGTGAACTTGAAAACTACCGATCTTACACCCATGACCGATCCAATTCCTAACTACCTCGAGGCCATGAACACCCCTACACATCTTGCATTCAAACCCAGCATGCCTACCTTGCGGGTTTCTTGAATTCTCGTTCATACCACTAAAATTATGATTGAATGTTGGTCTACCATGCGGGATACTCACGCCTCTTCTAAATATGGCCCACGGTATGCAAATGTCATATGACAACTTTCCGAATAATATAACTATATCACTCATACAAGTGCCTCTATTCTTAGATAATCAGGGCATAACATTTCACACACACCCACACAGAGTTATTAGTATATTGATTAAAGCGTGAAAGAAAAGAATACGATACACACTTGTAGTGTCTTAAGGTCCTTCTCCCCTTCCGGCAGAGGCACTTAGAATGGATCTGAACTGCCCCAACCACTAAACGTTGGCAATTTTCCCTAATAAGACCAGGTTGATGACCACGATAACACAATTCTACTTCCGGGATGCATTCTTGGCGAAGGTGGCCCTTCCATCCGTACTTCCGCATTTAGACTTGCCGCACACACGCTCATGGGTTCTTCCACCCTTAGCACAAATGTCGTGGCCCCTCAGATTTCTAGCACCATGCATGACAACATCAAACTACTCAGATGATGCTAGCAGAGTCAGATCATGAGTCTGCTTCCTCTTCCTTAGTTACTCTCTAAACTAAGCCCATTCTCCCATGTCACCTCGACCATCCCATCAACTTCCTGAACTGTCGAGATCCGATTATCGAATTGGCGACCATTATGACACGCCTAGTTCCTGAGTTTAAATGAAGAAAAGAAAAAAAGAGAAAAAAAAAAAGTAAGGAGAGAAAAGAAAAGGAGGGAAAGGAGTAAAATTTTCTTTTGTGTTCTGGAGTTATAGAGAATTGGAAGGAAACTTAATCATTTTGTTCTTTCTTTCCAATCAGAAGGAAAGTTATGAGGGAAAGTGATTATTCCATTTCCGTCTACTTCCTTCCATTTCCTTCCTTTAATGAAACTCGGGAACAACAATTTCTTTTAATTTCTTCTCATTTCCACTCATTACCTTTCTTTTAATTTCCTTCCTTTAATGTAACTCCTCGTGTAAGGCTCGCAAAACCTCAGTGGCAATCCAATCATGGAATCGATCCCCCGGAAGGCACGATGCATAATCTACCTTTGATCCCTCATGACAAGATCTATCAATAGGATCCTCCTCCCCAAAAGATTCTAGGGCTCCACAAGCCTTGAGCTCCCAATGGGCCCCCCCAACTTTCCTGCTGCAATCACGGTCCTAAAACCCCTGAGATGATCATCCAATAACTCATTGATCCATTCCTTGATGGTACCAAACATCACACAAGTTCGCTCTAAAATATTGTGGATGATCTCCGATGAGATAAATTCCCGCATCCGCTCATCGATCGGCTCAACACCAGCACCTGAGCCTGAATCAAATCCTCCTCCACGAGTGCTCATCACCATACTTAAACGATCAAAACATACCCAAAGAGTCCTCATTCTTTAGGATTCTTAGATTCTCTGTGACTCTCCTCGAGTCGAGTATGGATCCTATGTACCTTCCACACCTATCCATACTTTCCACAAGAATTATCTCAAATCCTCCAAGTCACCTTCCCAAACTGATAATCAAAATATCTGCTAAACATTGCAGCCAACTCACTATAGCACATCCTAGTCTCTCCTAGGTTCCCGATCTCACCCTGCCATTAACTGATGAAGAACTCCCAATAATGTTATTTAACTACTTCATGAATTCAATCACATGCAACAAAGCTTAGATAATCTTTCGAGTAAAAGACACATCCCAACAACAGTTAGATTCATATGAGAGTTGTACAGTAATGTCAAATCTGTCACTCTGAGTTTATTTAACATATGCAACATGTGACTTAACATATTCACTTAATAATTAAATCACATCATCAAGAGTACCACAAAGCATAAAGCAAGCAACATTTGTGCAGTAACACACCAAGTCACAACTAAATAGAGGACATCTCAAGCTTACTTGCTTCCAAGAAAGATTCCAAATCTAGTATAACATCGAATTCCACTTAGGCTACAAGGCATCACATATCAGGCCAATCTATCCAATCCTCTAAAATTCATACTAGCATGTAATTCTAAAAGCTCAAACAATAAGGCATATAAATGCATCTCTCCTAGTCATGAAATCCTGAGCAGACCTTAGCCCTAATCTAGCATGAAATTCTCATAACATATAATTTAAAAAACATGTATGGATATTCTGGAAATCACTTACTTGAGCCTGTGTAACGACCCAATTTTTCAAAAGAAAATTTTCATTTTTAAATAGTCAAAAACATTTCCAATAAACCATAAAACCTCAAGTACATTTGTTTTCAAATTCATAACATCAAGAAAATTATTCCAAACATCAGAGTGTCCCATAAAAACACCTGAGAGAGAGTGCATGCCACGTCATTGAGCCTTACCCTTTCCCTTAGGCTCCAAAGTACCTGAAACTAATCAACAAACTCTAAGCTAATGCTTAGTGAGTTCCCCAGAGCATACCCCACACAATCCACATAATCATATAATCATATTAGCTATAAAAGCTACATAAACCACATAAGCCATGCATACAAGACATATAAGGAAGCCCTGGAAACCCTCCAAGGTCTTACTCTGGGTGCCATGGGAACCCCCACATAGTCTTAGCCCAATGCCTCGGGAACCCCCCTAAGGTCTTGATTAAGGATACCCTGGAAACCCTCCAGGGTCTTATACCCTAATGCCTGAGGAACCCCCCGAGGTCTTTACCTAGGATGTCATGGAAACCCTCCAAGATCTTACACCTAAATGCCTCGGGAACCCCCGAGGTCTTTACCTAGGATGTCATGGAAACCCTCCAAGGTCTTACACATACGTATCCTGGGAACCCCCCAAGGTCTTCCATACAATTACCATAGATACAACTACAATATCACATATCAGATAATCAACTAGCACAACACATAGCAAGTAATGGGTCGGCCTTGGTGCTTTCTACCCATTGGTATGGTGAGGAGACTAACCTCTCAAAAGTGTTGAAATGATAAGATAAGATCGGATAAGTCCCCACGTGCCACTCCAACTCAACTGCCTACAATCATCATGTGACTAGTCTTTTCAAAGTCAATAATACCAAAACTACCCTCAAAGTCCCACTTGGTAAACCCCGATCAAAGTCCAAGTCAACAGTCAAGGTCAACAGTCCATGTTGACCCTAACTCGTTGAGTGCATCTAGTAACTCGTCGAGTTCCTTCAGAGTCCAGAAAACTGAAATCCCGAGTAAACTCGCCAAGTTACCCGAAATCTCTTGACCGCAACCCTTAACCAGGTCACCAAGATCACTCAGGATCTCGAAAACAGGTAAACCCCACCCGACTCATCGAGTTGGCTAAGATACTCGTTGAGTCCCTTCAGTTCATTTTGTGTTCAGTTCTTTCCAGTGGAATCCAAGGCTCCAAATTACAGATCCAACCCCTTATGGTGTAGATACCATGTAATGTTGCAAACTTTATGTGCATGCAAGGGATCCCAAGTCTAAAACACTAAAACTAGGGCTCATACAATACTTAGGACGTGGAAAAGGGCCTAGACTAGGTATAAGGAGCAACTTTATGTTATGAAAGACGTAGAGGTGTCCGGATCTGGAACCATATCCTCATGACAAGTCCAAATCCGAGTATGACACCATTTTTACACCAAAAGTGACCATATTCTTCCATAAGATGATATCTAAGCAAATAGAGATCAAGGTAGCAACTTTTTACCTCCAAATAAATTCTAACAAAAGGTAGATGTCGGTTCCAAAGCCCCGTCCTCACATTAATCTCTTCAACCTTCAAGTTTGCTTCTAAAAAGCACAAGATTCACTATCCAAGGCTCTCACATACTCAAGAAAGCACCAAAATGTGGCTAGGGTTTCTCTCTGGATAGTTAGGATGATGAGGGAGGCCACAAATGATCCATAAGTTCCTTAAATATGGTACAAACCCCTGAAAATTAGGATTTTCCTTAACAGTGTCTACTCGTCGAGTTGGGGCCTTCCGACTTATCGAGTAGGTTCTAAGTCCCACGTCCTCAAAAATGATCTCTACTCGACGAGTTGGAGTTTCTCAACTCGTCGAGTTCCAATCTAAAACCCTAGAATTCTGAAAGTAATTTGATACCTGAAACGAGTGTTATAGCCCGACTAATTGCACGCACCACTCCCTTTTTCTTTTATTATAAAAGCCTTTAATAAAAATTTTATTTTATAAAAATCTACCAAACCCTCAGTTTGAGTTCAGACACACCCAAGAGTATGCCCGAATCCCTCAAACCAAGGTTCTGATACCAACTTGTAACGATCCATAATTTAAGACCAAAAATTTCATTTTAATAATAATAAAATCATCATCCAAAACTTTTCATAAAACCATAAAGGAAAATCAGATTAAGTCAATTAATCATGTCAATACATCAGAGTCATATAAAACAGGAGTCATGGTGTGTGTGTGTATGTGTGCGATACGATCACCCCGAGCTCTTCCCTTCTGATCCGCAAGTAGCTGAAACATGGAAATCCAAAATATAATCCAAAGCTTAGTGAGCTTCCAAAAAACCCCATAATACAAACAATTATAGATACGATACAAGCATGTATATAGGATTTGTTGGTCCTTGACCTCAATCCAACCATACCGGGTTTGATGGTTTACAGCACAAAGCAGTAACACCTCAACGCAACCATCCAGGGTTTGTTGTCATGTAACCTCAACCCAACCATCCAGGTTTGTTAGCATGTGGCCTCAACCCAACCATCCAGGTTTGTTGGCATGTTGCCTCAATCCAACCATCCATGTTTGCTGGCATGTAGCCTCAACCCAACCATCCAGGTTTGTTGGCACTTGGCCTCAACCTCACCATATAGAGTATGTTGACTTCCAGTCTCAACCCAACCATACTCGGTTTGTTGGGGTGCGGCATCAACCCAACCACCCATATGTCGACATATACACAACAAATCACACATATAACTACCATAGAAATCCTACATCCTAGTATACATAACCATAATAATTGGGTAGGCTTGGTGCCTTAGTCCTATTGGCATAGTGAGAGAACTCACCTCAAACTGCTAAAAATATTATAAATGATCGGATTGTTGATCCTAAAAATCCTCATGCTAATCTATCAAATAAAACCCCCAATAATAATTAGGCCATAACCCATAACTAGAAATCTAATTCAATTGTCCAACACACTTAGGGTAAAAGACCATTTTACCTTTTCCTTATTTCTCCCAATAACCAAGGCCCAACCCAATGGCTCCAAAAGCCCAATATGGCCTAAAATCCTAAATGACACCCAAAGCCAATTATGGGTCAAAATCTAAGAAGGCCTAAAGCCTAAAAATTACCCAAATTCAAAAGGACTAGTATCCCAGCAAGGCCTAAAACCTTAGTCCAAATATGGCCCAAAACCCAAAAGTCAACAAAAGTCCAAGGTTGTTGAGTACGCCCGACGTACTAGTACACCTCCTTTGGCCAGTACGCATTGCGTACGAGTTGGGTATGCCCCGTATACTCCACAGCCAACCCAACTCCCATTAAGTGCTTAATTGGTTAAGCCACTTTGTCCAATTCTCATATTTGATGCTAAATGATGTCTTAATAGGTACAGTTGGCAACTTTACTCCTTTGCATGTCTTAATGGGACCTAATACTCAATAAAATTCATAATAAGCACTCAAATTTATGCATGGTCCAATATAACTCCTCAAGATTGTATTTTTATGAACAAGGGACCTCAAAAATGTTGAGATCTATCATCCTTGTCTTCTAGAGTAGCTCATACTCTTATACATGATTTAAAGGACCATAAAAAGCACAAAAAAGCCCTAATTAGATCTAAAAAAATGAACCATCAAGTTAATATCTTTATACCTCAAAGAGCTTTCCAAGTTGATGATGATTCTAGATCCACAAGCTCTAGCCATACCAACGCAGCTTCCAAGAGTTCCTCTTCCTTAAAAATCACCAAAAACACCCTCAAAGTTCACTAATAAGCTCAAAACACTCAAAGAGAACTTAGGGTTTAGTTCTTAGGGTTTGGAGAGGTGAAGGATGGTCATAAGAGAGTCTGGGAGCAACTTTAAGGTGTTTAATTTGGGCACAAACCATAAAAATTAGGGTTTTCCCATGTTGGTTGTATACCATGCGTACGTGGGTGTCTTTGCGATATGGTTTATCGAGCTAGTACGCATCACGTACTCCTAGAGTACGCCCAACATACTCGGTTAGGGACTAAAACCATCAATCTTCTGAAGGCCATAACTTCTTCGTTCCAAGTCTGATTTTGACGTTCTTTATATACATAGAAAGGTAATGAGAAGCTAAACTATTCTATCAACTCTCCTTTGCCTTAAAACTTCCCGAGCTTAAATCCAAAATTCATAAAGGGTATGAACCATCACTTTACGGTTATACCCTTGGGTTCTAAAACACAAACTGAACTCTCGGATCACCTAATCTACATTATCCAAATCCAAGGGGTTCTAATTATCTCTTATCCACATCCAAGGGGTTCTAACTATCTCCTTAACCAAGGCACATAGCCTTATGATAACTGATCTTCGGGTCACAGTCCCGAGTTAGGGAACGATTCGAAACATGGTGTTATACATTGTTTTTATTTTTTCCAATCTAGCTCTTTTAGTCATTTTTCTCAAAAAAGAAAATGTAAAATGTGAGAGTTTTTTCAAGAAAACCTAAAAATTTGTGGATTTATTTGGCAATATTTAAAAGGTTGATGGTTTTTTCAAGAAAAAAAAAGTCAAAGTTGAGGGTTTTTCGGAAAAAATGAAATATATAAAATGTATGTTCATAAAAAATGAAGATGATGTTTAATCGGAATATATATATATATATATATATATATATATATATATATATATAGGTGGGCTCAATTGAGAAAATAAAAAAAGTTGAGAATGGGGGAATCATTCTCATCCATTCATTTAATCTAAGCATAAAAGACACGGTGGCAAACTTGTAAATATGTTAATAACCTTCAATCTCAAATACCTAACTATAGAGAATTCGATAACAGATCGTTCATCATCAAAATTTTTCCTCCAACTTTCAATAATCATCCTGATTTTTTCAACTAAACCGGAATTTCTTCGCTATTCATGAAATTGGAATCGGAGTTTTGGACTCGCAGTCACAGTCGACATTGAAGAACTCAGAATCGGTACTCACAGGTTCCCAATCGGATTTTCGGAAATCAAAATCAAAATGAGAAAACGATCAGATATAGGATGTCGCATCTGAAGTCGAAATCGGAAGTATATGATGATTTGAAATTGATAACTTGATGTTTTTAACATTTTTAAAGTGGTTAACTTGTATACACTCCAACTGTTTGATGAAATGCATAAACTAAATTACCACGTTATATTCATATATGAATATGTTTTCTCACCTGAATCAGTATATAATTATTAAAAACACAAAACAAATATGCAAGTCTGTATGTTATTCATATGTGAATATATCATCTAATATTCACAAGTGAATATACTATGTAATATTCACATGTGATATACCATGTAATACTATGTAATATTCATATATGAAATATCATTTAATACTCATAAGTAAATATATCATCTAATATTCACAAGTGAATGCATCGTCCAATATTAAAATATGAATATACTATGTTTATTATATGTTATATTCATATATGAATGATACTTAAATTGTAAAAAAAAAAATTTAAAAATCATTCTTTGTATTCGTAAGTGAATAACGAATGTATTGTAATAAAATCTGATGCATTTTTATTCACTTATGAATAACGATAGCCGAAAATATTAAAAAAAATATATTTTATTTTAAAACTAAATCAATATATCTATTTATAGAGAATAAAAAAATCATGAATTTTGATATATTTAAAATCATTTTTTGATATAAATAGCTTCTAAAAAAACGAAAAAAACTATGTTTTTGTATATATTAAGATAATGATTAGCATAGTTTAAAGAAATATGTTTTGTTGGAAAACACATCTCTATTAATTTCCCATTTCCGCTGGTACGACGGAGGCTTTTGCGGTAAAAATAAATGAGTAACTGAGAATGATTCCTCCATTCTCAACCTTTTTTTTCTCAATTGAACCCTCCCATATATATATATATATATATATATATATATATATATATATATATATATATATATATATATATATATATATATATATATATATATATATATATATATATATATATATATATATATATATATATAGTATTTTATGAAGTTAACCTTATTTTTTCAACCAAATAATTTTTTTCACAAAAACTTTAGTATAAAACAATTTTTAGATCATAACATTTTTGAATCATATAAGATTAGGGATTAAATTGGTACGGTACCGAGTTTTTTTTTTCTCCAAACCGTGTACCGTACCAACTATAGTTGGTATAAGATTTTTGCTACTAGTACAGTACCAAGTGTACTTGGTACCAATTAATTTGGCTACCAACAATTTTGGTTGGTATATATTGGTATTTGGTATATACCAAAGTTTTTAGCTAATACGTACTATACATGAATATAAGTTGAACTTATGAACATTTGCCCGTTGCTTCACTCGCTTCTGGTAGTATTTTTTTTTTTTTTTTTTTTGGAAACCACTAAAAAGATTAAAAAAGGTCCACCCTAGCAAATTGTTAGAGGAAACAAATGGTAACAGTACAAGTAAAATGAATGAGAAGTTAGTATTCATTTTTAAGTTTTAGTGTATGCATCACCGATCTCGTGCACATCAAACAATAGGTATCAAGAAATTTGTTGATCAATGTGTTAGTTTAGTAATTCTAAAACTTGTTAGTTGTTATTCTAATTAAAACATAAAGATATGAGAACTCATATTTCTTTGTATTTATGAATTGATATATATATATATATATATATATATATATATATATATATATATATATATATATATATATATATATTTGTTGGTATGGTATAACCGTGGTATTCAAAATTTCATATTGTTACCGTACCAAGACTACTTAATTGACATGGTATTACTAGTCAAATATATTGGCTACCAAACAACTTGGCTACCAATTTAATTGGTTCGGTTGGTAACATGTTGATTGGTTCTCTATGGTACATATTTATCAGCCCTATATAAGATACGATTAAGGATCATAAATATATAAATATATGGATCTTTTAAAGTATGATAATATAACTTCATAGTTTTAGACATTTTAAACTACAATGCATAACTAATTCAAACTTTAAACTATGTTATTAATGTATTGGTATAGTTTGCATATTAAGTGTATTGTTATTTATGTATATTTTGCAGAGTACTCCTTGTTCACAATTTTTTAAGGTTTGACCACTTCTTTTATAAAAGTTTAAAATGTGATTATAATTTATAAACATACAATTATTTTAGGCAAAAAAAATTCTAACCATGAGCATGTTTGATCGTGATAAACATTCTAAATGGGGAAAATGTTTTCATCGCGAGTTTCAAGCATTACCAGCTTTTATAACCAACTTTTTTTAAAAAAATATAACTACTTTATATAAAAGTTTTACTTTTTTACTTTTTAAGTTGATAATGATAATATAAAATTGATTTATTACTATTACTTTTAATTACTTATACATATATTATATATTCCAACGTTTCAAATACCTTCAAATTGATATAAATCCTTGTTCATTTTTGTCTTCTTTTTCATCCCACATTGTGAATAATAAATTAAGTGGGAACCAACTAATAGCTGAAAGTACGCATATATAACTATATAAATGTATGTAATAAAATTAAAACACGACAGTTTTGAATTTTCTTCTCAATGGAAATGAAAATACTCCCAAAATTCAATTTTTCTTAATATAAAAACAAAAACCATTTTCTAATTTTTTTTCTAAACCGCTGCAAAATATTCCTTGCTTAGCTTCGGGTCAGGCTTCATCGACTTCTCCCCTGGCTTCCATCCCGCTGGGCATACCTCATCCGGGTTCTCTTGTACAAATTGCAATGCCTACAGTACAACACATACCCAATTTACCAGTAATCAATAATAGTCAGCTAACAGTAATATTCATGGTTATTACAAGTAGTGGTTGGTAATAACCAGAGTCATGGTTATTACCAATAACCAGTGGCCAATAATAACCAGGATTACTAGTAAATTAGGTTATTACCGGTAGTAGCCGGTAATAACCAGAGCCATGGTTATTACCAATAACCTATGGCAGGTAGGAACCAGAGTCATGGTTATTACCGATAACCTATGGCCAGTAATAACCAACCAGGAGACATGGTTATTACCAATAGTCAGTAATAACTAGTAGCCAATAATAACCGGTGGCCGGTTATTCGGTAATAACCAGTAGCCATGGTTATTACCAGTAGCCAATAATGGCAAGTGGCCGGTTATTCAGTAATAACCAGTAGCTAATAGCTAGTGGCCAGTATTATTTTGTTACCTGAAGTGTTCTCAAAGTTTCATCAACGCTACGACCAATTGCAAGATTGTTAATAGTCGAGTGTTGAATGACACCTTCTTTGTCAATAATGAAAAGTCCTCTCAATGCAATTCCCTAAAAAATCAAACAAAAAAAAATCAGTGTAAAAATGGTTTTAAAGATTAACAAATAACAAATAAAAGAATACATCAAAGTGTACCTGATCTTCAATCAACACATTAAAAGCTTTTGAAATCGATTTTGTCACATCAGAAACCAAAGGATAATTCAAATCACCAAGTCCACCAGATTTTCTATCTGTTTGAACCCATGCAAGATGAGAGAACTGAAAAAAAAAATCATAAATCATAAATTCATAACATAATATAATATATTTAAGATATTTGTATTAAAAAAACAACAGGGTAAAGAAAGAATTAGAATTTACCACACTGTCTACTGAAACACCCAATATTTCAGTGTTTATCTTTTCAAATTCCGCATGTCTATCACTGAATGCAGTGATTTCTACATAATAAACACATAATTAGGAAAATCAATTGGATCAAATTATGTTTAAAAAGTGAAAGTGAAAGTGAAAGTGAAACTCACCTGTTGGACAAACGAAAGTGAAATCAAGAGGGTAGAAAAAGAGAATGACATATTTCTTGCCAATGTAGTCAGAGAGCTTAACCTGTAATTCATAAATTTCCTACAAAGTTATGAAATCTGGGATTTTATTTATATATATTATATAATCAATGATATGAGTCGATTTAGTTACGTTGATGAATTCTTGATCAAAAACAGCTTCGGCTTCAAAATCTGGTGCGACATTTCCGACTAGTGGGAGTCCCTATAAACACCAAAATACATTTCAGAATTTGAGAAAGGAAATCTGTTATCTACAAAATTTGATTATATATCTTTCAGATCCAATTGGCATACATCCACTTTCATAATTATCGAGCACATGATAAGAAAATTAAGTCATCGGTATAATGGTGTTATAGAACATAGTGTCAATTACAAGTAATACAAAAAAATTCATCTAAATAACATACATTAACATGAATCGACAATGCAACCAGGAACTGTAACTGTTTATGTGAAAATACGGAAAATTACGCAACCTTGTAAATCCACGAATGACAAAACATTGGTCTGTTATAGAATTAATGGAGATTGTGAGCTACTTACGGCTTTGACGACGAACCCATTTCGGCGGGAGGTAGAAGGGCGGAGGGAGAGGGAGGAGCGGAGGGATTTAGATTGGAAACTGAAGGATGCAGAGCTGGAGAATGAGAGGGTTTGAGAGAGCTTAGATTTGGGGGAAATGGAAGAGGAGGGCCTAGGGTTTGGAGAAGAAAGGAGAGCTGCCGAAGCAGATGAGGAAGCCATTGATGGGTTTGGTGGTGTTGTGTGTTATCTGAGTGTGGATTGTTGGGGTTTGGTTTTAAGGTGGAGAGGTGATGAGCGATAAATGAAGATAGGGGTTTTGTGGGGGTTAGCTTGGTTGGTTAGTAGGGATAGGTAAGGGGACTAAAATGTTTCGTTCCCTTGATTCTAGTTATTTTTATGTAATTTTAAAGGGATATTGAGTAATGTAATTATAATGTAACATATATATATATATATATATATATATATATATATATATATATATATATATATATATATATATATATATATATATATATAGAGAGAGAGAGAGGGTGTTTGGTTTAGCTTTTGAAAACCAAAAAGTCATTTTTGCAAAAGATGGAAGAGTTATGATTTCCTAACTTTTCAAAAAGATGCTATTTACTCTATTGAAAAAGTTAAAAAAATCAGAATTACCAAACATCTTTTTGACTTTTAGAAAAAGATAAAAGTTAAAAGTCACTTTAAAAGTTATCCCAAACACCCTCTTAATCTGGAATGGTATTTCAGACTAAGAAAAAATAAATTTTACAAAAAAGTGTATATTTTGGGTTGACATTTGAAATATCGGATCAATTTTTTGAATTTTAAGAATAGGTGAGAATTCCAATGCAATGTTTTAAAAATTGGTTTGAACCGGTAGAAAATTGAAACTATTCAATGATATATTTAATCTCATATTATACTGTTCTATTTGTGGTTAAGATATCGAAGATCACAAACAAGATGTGAATAACCATTAAAATATGTTTGGTAACCTCGTTGTTATTTATCATCTTGATTGATGTGCTGTTAAACCACACATGCTCCATCAACAATGATAATTTATGAGATAACCATTACCATGAAATATATAATGTGTATTTTAATCTTTTCAATATACTAGGTTTATTCCATTTAAATTTTCGAAATTAATAAACAATTAATTTAAATTCAAATATAAACCAATTGATTTAATATCTATTTATTAATTAACATTTAATTAAATGTATTAAATCAAATAATGATTGTTAATTAATCAAATAATTTAATCTTAATCTTTACCTTCTAAATTTTCGAAAATATAGGGTGTAAGATTTATTCCAATTTTAACTATCTATTTTTAGGCAATTAAAATGATAATTACCAAAATTTGAAAAACCCTAATAACCTATAAATTTTCGAAATTGATTTGGGAGGAGGGTTATGGTTTAAAAACCCTAACCCTAATTTCGAAACTTTGGGAGGAAGGTTATGGTTTAAACACTACGCCCAACGCAGATAACCGTACGCCCAGCGTACTAGGCAGGTGTCCGGACTTCCTAATCGCGATGGGATTCTTTGTACTCCCCGCATACAGAGACTTACGCCCAGCGTACCGTAAGTCGGTTCCAAAAGTTATAAATAGCGAATTTCGGCCAACCAGAACAGGATTCTAACTACCATCGATCCTTAGTCGACAAGTAACACATATTTGGCCGTTTTAAGGGTCTAGAAGGCAGTCGGAAGTCTGTTAAGCTTACAGGAGCGAAGATCTGAAGGATTAGAGAGCGGATTCGTGTCGGAAATCATGTGGTTTGTTATCATTACCATGTTTAGCATTCCACTGTGATACTACTATGTTTTTACTTTCTGATTTTGGTGTCAAAACCATTTGCTTTGAGTTTATGATTAGATAAAACCTTGATTTGTGGATTAATTGCTATATTTGATTGTTTTATTTGTGTTTAATTTATCTTGTTAAGCTTGTTAAAAGATCCTTATATGTTAATGACAATTGTTTACTGTTAATTATTAAGTATATTGAGTTGTATGAACATCTGTTTGGTTGCTTGCCTCTTATGATTTTGATGACCATCAAAATTATATGTTTAGGAATAGCGAACGTGAAACTAGGGTTAACTAGAAAATAAGTAAGTTAATGTGTGAGCATGTGTGATGATCAACCACATATGAGATAGTTGAATGACCAACTTGATTAACTATTATTACAAGTCTTGCTTGATATGAACTGAACACTTGGAAACCTGTTAGTTTAATCAACTGATCACTGCTTGAATTGATTGTTTGCTAAATGATTAGTAATAGTGAACATGAACCTAATCATTTTAGAAATCGGTGAACATGAATAAATAAATCTTTGTGTGCAATTGTCTATGATTTTAAGGTGTAATTTGTCTAAACCAAAGTACCTAAAGAGATTTGTCTTCCTGTCAGTCTATCGAGATTTGCTATTTAGTTATTCGTTTGAGATTTAATAATACATTTCTTTATTCTTTCGTGTGTTTTGTAACCTATAATCAAATATTTTAAATTAATCCATTATTGTTCCCCTTGTGTACAACACTCTTGTTTATCAAAGTTATACTATACTCGATCGGGTTCACTGTTTGTAAGGTGTGGTTTAGATGCGATAAATTACGAATTATAAATAAAAAAACTAGTTCATTAAACATTCACATCAAGTTTGATTTAGTTTATTTGATTATTCGTTATAATTTTTAGTTTTATTTTCGTTGATACCATTTCACTTATCGTGAAGGTTTTTGTTGTTATGTGCAGAAATTCATGATCATACACATTGCTTGGTTTTACTTTTTGCATAGGTTTTGAGATTGCAAGTGATTAGGGAATTCTTGACTTGCTTAGCCTACTACTTTGATAATTTGTCCAACTCAATCCATGAGGTGTAGCATAGCAAGGTGAATCATGGTGGTTAAATGGAAGATCAAACTCTTGCTATTTTTGACTAGTTGGGTCAACTTCTATTGTACTTTGAGTTAATGGTGCAAAGAAAACAAAAGGAAATAGACTAACGGGTCCCGAAAGTTTTTTTGTTTTCACAAACCACTTATTGCATGTAAGGGATTTAATCAACAATTGTTGTTTTATTTCGACAAAGACGAGTGATCATGATGTCCCATTTATTTTTGTTTTTTTTTACTATAATGTGTCACTTGTCGGGAAGTTGTGGCTGTTGTTTGCAGAAATTATATATTTTGAAGTCCATAATTGAATTTGTTGGAAAAAGAAAATTAAAAGGGGCAAAAGGAAATTAAATGCATTAAAATTACGCCCAACGTAATTGAAATTATGCCACGCGTAACGCAACAGATAATCGCGACCAAGGAAAACACGGTATAACGAGTGCGCCCGGCGTACATTGGGGTACGCCCAACGTAAGTCGGCGTCAAGTGATATCTTTAACCATCTGACTTTTTATTCCTCTTTCATATCTTATTTCACCCTACGATATGACGGCCGAATCCTCAAGAAAGCTTCGATTTTTCTTCTTTTCTTGTAGAAATTGACACAGAGGTATGTTATTTGGTTACCCTTTGGCTTAAATTTATGTTTAATTTATAGAAATTGGTAAGATTAAGCTATTTAGAAATCTAAGGTTTCTACGTTTCTTGAAATAGGGTCGGTTTCGCAAAAATTTATGATCGATTATGTCTTGATAAATCGATTCAGGCCAATAGACTAAACCCTTGGACTTAATGTGACCTCCAACTCGTGCATAAACCTTCGATTTGGTTTTCAGGCCGTACACTTAGCGTTCATTGGACTTACGCCATGTGTATAACCTTGTATTTTGACTGCCCCTGCGTATACTTGTTGAATGGCTTAAAACATTTGAACGAACAGAGACCCAATTCGAGCTTCTGGACGTACGCCCAACGTACCAAACATGCCTGGCACCTACTTTTTCATTTAAATTCTATCAATTATGTGATTTTGTTTTTGTGTTGGTTTTATTTTGGTGCTTATTTGTGCAGATTATGGCTAGAAGGAATCAATGAACAAATCCACCCGATGACGTAACTGATCACCGCTTCTTGCAATTCCCACAAACTTTGAATGATGAAATTCGTAGCAAGTATTTGAACAATTTGAGTTTGCTGCTCACTAAGGAGATTGACATTTCACATTCATTCGACTGGGGACTAGCATCCCAAATTGGACTTGATGAGCTAATCCGGTATTTTTTGACATACACTCACTTGGACACGAGTGGTGTGCCTTTGTTTGTATGCCGAAGTTGGGACAAATTGTTCAAGTTTCAGGAGCCTGCTTATCGGGAATTTTTGCTGGAGCTTTATTCTACTGTTTCCTATGATCCTAGGAAGACACCTGATGACAGGACAACTTTTTTCTTTCGACTTGCTGGTGTGAGTCGGGAGTGCAGCGCGATTGAGCTTGCTACCAAAGTTGGGATTTATACTGCAGACGAGACGAGGAGTGTCCACTTCCCAACATTCCTTGTTGATTGTGTTACAACACGACCGAATGACTACAATGAAAATACTTTTAGGGTTGAGATTACTAGGGGAGTTTACATACCATCTACTGGTTTAGGGAAGATGATTCGGTCTACCACTTACAGATTATTGCATCGTTTTGATTTCTATGTCTCCCACACATCATAAGAATAGTGAGAGAATGCCTTCTATAGATTTGTATTTCCTATGGACTCTTGTTACTCCATGAAAGCACCTGAACCTCCTGGTTGCTTTAGCTACTTACATGGGGAGGAGGGCTAGGGGGCTTCGTGAGGATAGCTTAATTTGTGGTGGCAACTTCATCACACGTTTAGATCGATCATATCAGTTATTGACGAGGGAGATCACTAGATCTATGGTGTTTTATGAAACTAGGTCGATGAGTTTACAGATGATGGAGTCGATGAATGTACTTCAGCGATGTGAGGATGGTATTATCCGGATACGACCAGATGACGTGGCTTCTGAGGAGGGTGCAGATGAGCCAGCACCTAAGAGACCATGGAGGCGTAGACCAGCTCCTTGAGGAGCACAACAGGGACCAGAGCCATAGATCGCTATATGTTACCTGGCCCAACGCATGGACGAGAGATTTCAACACATGGAAAGTAAACAACAGTGGTATGGGGATGTGTTGACCACATTCTTTGCCCATCATGTTTTTCATTACCCGATTCCTTTTCCTCCACCATACCAGCCGAGACATGATGGAGCTGGCACGTCAGGGACACAACAACATGATGACGAGGATGATGAGTGATATACTTATCCTTTTTATGTTATTTTTGGTGTTTGTTAGGCTTATTAGTTTTTATTTTGGTGTATTTTAATTAGGATGTTTTATTTATTTATGGTTTATGTAATTTTGTTTTCCATGTTGATGCTCTTTAATTGTTTTAGATATTTGCAGATTTTTCGCCCTTAGAAAGCTGACAGTAAGTTCAACAACTAGGTCCGACTGTTGCTTTATCATGAGAGAGAGAGAGAGAGATCCATGTGGGGTTTGAAGTTTATAGTCAAGACCCATGATTTCTCATAAGTTTGGGGGTGCGTGTCGATATTGTGAGAGTATATTATTTAGAAGAGTGTCGTTACCACCATATATTGATTTCTATGGTATGGATGAATTGTTCCCACACCATAGAGTTTTATTTCGATGCGAGGTAGAAGTATCATCTCAGCTACCACGACATGGTTGACACTTTCCAAATGTCGTGGGGGAGTTTTTCATCGCGAGAGGAGGCTGCCATTCTTGATATCACAACGTAACCACCAGTTACCACGTCACCTCACTCGACGACACGACGTGGTCGACACTTTCCCACGTCATGGTTACTACACATTGCATTTATTTGCAATATTTTGCACCACATTTTAGGAGTCGGCATTCTTGATTTTATTTTTCCGACACATTCAGAAGCAACAATTCCACTTTTCCAGCATATTTATGGAGCAACTTTTAGCAGCCCCATTCGATCTCGCCACAACTACCCCAGGGGAGTCTGTTCATTTTTCTCCCTTTTTACTATTTTTATGTGCTTAATTAGTTTTATGCATACAATGAGGGCATTGTATGAAATAAATGTGAGGTAGGGACTTGACAAAGGATATTAAAAATTGCTAGATTAGGAAAATTTAAAATTTAAAAATTTACAAACTTGAAAAAAATAGTTTAATTTAGGAAAATATAGTGATAATTTAAACAAATTTGCTAATATTGTATGAGATGATCCGATGAGAACCCAAATGTTTACCAAAGCCAACACATGTTATAATGTATTTGTGGCTTCCCATTTTCCTAGTGAAAAATCATGACATGTGAAAAGTAATTTGGTAGTTTATATGATATAATATGTTTTGCAGCCTAAACCTGAAATCCATCAAGGAGAGCTTATGTAATCATTGACTAATACCTTAATCAGTAAGGGTTGAAGTTAAGCACCCCTGCTTAAGCATGTAGGTTTTGAGTGAAAAGAAAAAAAAAAGTGAGATACATGTTAAAAAAAAAAAGAGAGAGAAATTACCAAAAAGTTGTAAGAATTTTGGAGCAGTCAAATTATGAAGATCAAAAAATCAAAATTCTGAAGAAATCTAAAAAGTTGAAGATACCAAAAATCAACTAAAAATGTGGTGAATTCAAAGAAATCAAATATAAAATATTCAAAGAAGTAAAGATTTCCAAAAGCTCCATTGTGGTATCAAAAGTTGTAATTCCTATATTATGTATGTTTGGGTAGCTTTACAAAAACACATTGAGGTTAAGAAAGGTTTCTAATGATTGATTCAGAGGGTTGCATAAATGAATGTCATATAAGCTAAGGAGTGAAGGTTCATAATGATTGTGTGTAACGCCTGTGTTTCCGGGCTTGCCATTTTTAGCAATGTAATGGTCTAAATTAACCTTTGTAACCCGTTTTGAAATAATAATATTGTATTATTTGAGTATTATGTGTTTTGTGCTTAATTGCTTAATTATGTGGTTTGATTAATTAAGAATAAAAATAAGCGTCAAAATTTAAGTGTAAAATAAACTTGATATCTTTAGATAATGTTGTAGTAGTTGAAACAAGGTTTCCGAAGATATAAAGAATGCCGAAATCCGAGTTATAACGAGGAAGTTATGACCTGTCGAAGTTTCGCGACAGAACCGGCAACGCTGAATGACGTAAAAAGTGAAATTTACGTTAGAGCGATATTTAGCCTTAGTGATCTAAACGAGAATCGAAGATCTCGTTGTTAGTGTCAAAGCGATAAAAAGTTAGGCGAGAACGGACGTCAAACGAAGAAGTTATGAATTTATAACGAAATTTTCTGTCCCGGCCTATTAAAAATAAATAATAAAAAATAAAGTCAAAATTAGCCGACGGAGTCTAAACGAAAGTTGTAGAGCGTAGTCTCACCTTTCCGTGGATATAAAGAACATCGAAAACGGAGTTCGTATGAAGAAGATATGAATTTCCGAAGTTTATTAATTAATTTGTATTTATTTTTAAATCAAAATTCGGAAGCCTTATCCGAAGGCGAGTCACAGATCTGATCCGACTTACGCGCCGCGTAAGTGAGTACGCCCCGCATACTCCGAAGAGTGTCGACACTTTGGATGACGCATGCAGTGACGCAATTCGGAGCCTGTACGCCCCACGTAATTCGGGCTTCCAGCCTCCTATAAATAGGATGCGAGGGGTCCGGGGTAATTTGCTAATTTCCTCTCGTTTTTGTGCCGAAGCTCTGCGTTTTTACCCCCGAAGCCCCGGTAATATTCCCGAGTCCTGAAGCGAGTCCCGAGATCCCGAAGATCCTGAGAAGTGCGGTTTCCGAGCCGAAGCTCTGCCCGCGAGAAGTTCGATTTTCGTAGAGATCTTCCAGATCTGCTGAGGATTACGACTTCTGCAAGCCGTAGTGCTGTCCGATCATCTTTTGATCAAGTGAGTGTATACTACCTTTCATAAACGCAATAATAATACAAGTATGGTTTGAGTGTATTAAGTTTATTGTCGTTTATACGTGTGAATGCGTTGTTACTTTCTCCTAACGTATAACTATGAAGTATTTTATACGAGATACGTGTTATGTGTATATTTTGTTGTTATGTGTGTGAATGTATATTCACTTTCTTCTATCTTACAGATATGATTATTTCTATATGAAATACGTGTTATGTGTGCGTGCCTCATCTGTTATATGGAAAATGTATTGATCAAGCATGCTATACAGGTTTTGAAAATATGTATAAAAATGTATGTTTTTATCTACTAATATGTTGGGTAGAACATGGGTAGATAGTTGGTGTGTAATAAACAGATGAGAGACCTCGTTGTTGTTTTGATCCAGTCATCTAGCGGAATTTAGATGACGACCACAGACTTTTCTAGATAGTCCAGTGGAACGCTAGCAGGCTCATAACCTGTAGGTGTTAATGAACTTGGGTGTTCATTCGCTGTATTCCATCCCCTCATGGTTTCCTTATTTGACTTATATTGTTGAGGAACCCCCGCAGCATGTGTTGTCACCCCGATGAGAATATTCTTAGATTAGGTCCCTTGTGTTAGTTATTTTAGGGACGTAAAGTGAGAATAACGGGAATGGGTAACTGGGTTATTGTTGGTTGATAATAATTAATTTAATTATTTATTGTGGGTTGAAAACCCTATATGCTCACCAGGCTCCCAAGCCTGACCCACTCAATTTTATTTGTATTACAGGAAGTGGCGCAAGGACGTAAGATGGATGAACCATCAAGTTGTTTTGTTTACAAGTCTGTATATGTAAATATTTGTTGAATGACTTGTAATGTTATCGTTTATACTTGTTCGTCTATATCGGAACATGACACCCCGAGTTTTGATTATATAATGAAAAAAAATACATTTCTTTTATGAAATGCTTTGGTAAACATTGTTTTATCATGTTTTGTTTTTTGGGAACAAATTCCGCAATTCTTTCAAATCAAATGGATTTACTCTGAAATTATTTTAAAAGCATAAATGAAAATCGGTCTTTTCTGGCCGAGATTTTGGGGATGTCACATTGTGAGTATTTAGGAATGGGAAGTTCTTAGGATTTATATACACAAATACATGCATTGCGGTCTTGGGATAATGGTTGGGTTTAAAATGGATTGTTTTATGCGATATTGGTAAATTAAAAGTAAGTTTGCTTGGGGGCAAGTAAACGCTAAGTGTGGGGTATTTTGATGTGTATAATTTTATACATATTTTATATGTCATATCTTAATATTTTAGCCCTTGTTATTCTTATTTAGAACAAAAAGGTATTTATAATGCTTTGAATTACAATTTACATCTATTAGTTGTCAATAGAGTGTAAAAGAAAAGATTGGAGTGGAATTTGAGCTTATAATCAAAAAGAAAGAAAGATTGTTAAAGGCTGCCATTACGTCCAACGTAATATCATCTACGCTAAGCGTAATGCTGAGATGACCACTACGCCCAACGTAGATAACCGTACGCCCAACGTACTGGGTAGGTGTCCAGACTTCCTAATCGCGATGTGATTCTTTGTATGCCCTGCGTACAAAGACTTACACCCAACATACATAAGTCGGTTCCAAAAGTTATAAATAGCAAATTTCGGTCAACTAGAAGAGGATTTCATCTACCATCGATCCTTAGTCAACAAGTAACACATATTTGGCCGTTTTGAGGGTCTAGAAGGCGGCTGGAAGGCCGTTAAGCTGACAGGAGCGAAGATCTGAAGGATTAAAGAGTGGATTCGTGTCCGTAATCATGTGGTTTGTTATCGTGACCATGTTTAGCTTTCCACTGTGCTACTACTATGTTTTTACTTTCTGATTTTGGTGTCAAAACCATTTGCTTTGAGTTTATGATTAGATAAAACCTTGATTTGTGGATTAATTGGTATATTGGATTGTTTTATTTGTGTTTAATTTATCTTGTTAAGCTTGTTAAAAGATCATTATGTGTTAATGATAATTGTTTTCTGTTAATTATTAAGTACATTGAGTTGTATGAACATCTGCTTGATTGCTTGCTTCTTATGATTTTGATGACCATCAAGATTATATGCCTATGAATAGCGAACGTGAAATTAGGGTTAACCAGAAAATAAGTAAGTTAATGTGTGAGCATGTGTGATGACCAAGTACATACGAGTTAATTATACAACCAATTTGATTAACTATTATTACAAGTCTTGCTTGATACGAAATGAACAATAGGAAACATGTTAGTTTAATTAACTGATCACTGCTTGAATTGACTTGTTTGCTAAAGGATTAGTAATAGTGAACATGAACCTAATCATTTCAGAAATCGGTGAACATGAATAAATAAATTTGTGTGTGCAATTGTTTATGATTTTAAGGTGTAATTTGTCTAAATCGAAGTACCTAAAGAGATTTGTCTTCCTGTCAGTCTATCGAGATTTGCTATTTAGTTATTCGTTTGAGATTTAATAATACATTTCTTTATTCCTTTCGTGTGTTTTGTAACCTATAATCAAATATTTTAAATTAATTCACTATCGTTCCCCTTGTGTTCGACACCCTTGCTTATCAAAGTTATACTATACTCGATCGGGTTCACTGTCTGTAAGGTGTGGTTTAGATGCGATAAATTAAGAATTATAAATGAAAAACTAGTGCATTAAACATTCACATCAATATCCATGTGGTTATTTAAAAGTAAACAAAATACCTATGATACATTAACGCATTACAAAATATGATTGGTAGAAAATGGTAAAAATCAACGTTCAGGAATAGATTGCGATGCCACACTAATGCAGATTAATATCGTCATATCTAGTTATACAACCAATGCAGATTAATCTCCAAAATGGCATTGGTAGTGAAACTGAGTACGATACATACGGGTTCTCAACTTAGCGATGTCATACCATTGAGCATTTCATCAACTTTATGTAAAGAACACATTCATTCACGATTATTTACAAGAAACTATGTCAAGTTTCTAGCTTCCTGGTTTCCATGATCCATAACACCCCAATCATGTGTGTCTGCTTAAACGATTTTCTATGAGCTGAAACAAGCTCCTCGTCCTTGGTACCACATGTTCGCATTTGCCACTACTTTTGGCGTCTTTCATTGTTGACACGACTCGTCAGTATTTATTTACTAGGACCAATAATCAACAACATACGTTCTAGTCTACGTAGATTATATCTTGTTCATTGTCTCATCACCCATACTGCTCCAACAAATCATCTCCTCTCTTAATAAGGTGTTCTATATGTCTAACCTTGGTGATCTAAATTGCTTCCTTAACATATTGATTACTCGGGATCAATATGGTATGTTTTTCAGCTTATATATATATATATATATATATATATATATATATATATATACATATATATATATATATATATATATATTCTTGACCGAGTTCATATGACAAACTCCAAACCATGCCTTTCTATCTCAGCCTAGCCACTACGTCTTTTTGAGGAAAACTCTTTTATCTTGTTCATCCAAACGCCAGACTACTACGTCTTTGCGAGTAAAACTCTTTTATCTCGTTCATCCAAACGCTAGACTACCATCTTAAGATCTAATGAAAAAGTTTAGTACCATTAAATGGAAAACGGTAGGTGAAATGCCTTGGCTACGAAACCTTCTAGGCGAGTTGCACTTTTTCTATCGCTAAAGCAAAAGTCGTTTGCTGCGACTACATATGTGTTTTCCATCCCTCTACTAATATGGTTCAACACCAACACACCAAACAAATTAAGATTGATATCCATTTTGTTTGGGACAAAGTTGCCATGGCAACATCATGTTCTTCATGTTTCGTCTATTTAGATAAACATATTTACAAAAAGACTATGGACATGTTTATTTTATGGATTTAGATCTAGTCTTAAGCCTCATTCCCAAGTTTAACAAAAGAAAAGAAGAGAAGAGAAAAAAAAATCATGAGAAAAAGGAAGATAAAGGAAACGAAAACAAAATTTTCTTTCGTGATTCCGAGTTATTGAAAAGTGGAAGGGAATATTAATTATTATTATTTTTTTTTTTTTTCAAATCTTCCAAATCGGAAGGAAAATAATCCTTCAATTTCCCCTCCACTTAACTATCCAAGTTTCAACTAGCAGGGGATGCTACCGTAATCCTATGTGTGTATTTATTGTATTCTCGCCCATCGGCCTTTGTCCATTTGTATCAAAATATGATCTAATTGTATTATATATACATGATGATTTATGAGAGATATAATTTTCATCAGAGAAATAATATTCATCAATCAAGTTATCATTTTTTTAACAAAGTTTTAACACGAGAAAACACAAGTTTTAATATATTCATTACACTTTAGACATCGATATAAAATCATTACACAAAGTCATGTTATTAAAAAAACTAATACATGACAAGTAAAAATACCATTGATTTAACGGCAAGATATCTATATAGTGATTTTAGAGAGTACCCTCGTAAAATGTCCATACATGACAAAAAACCCTTGATGTTCTTGTAAGTTTACATCGATACCCCTATCTTTTTGTACTTTTGGAAAGCATTACGTCCATCCTGGTTCCAACTACAATATTCATTTGGACATGTGAAATTTATAGGGTTTCACTTTATTTTTAAACGGCTATAGGGTTTCACACTTTCACTTGATGAATATTTAACTAGATTTCCATGTTTAAAAAAAAAATCTAAGAGATTATATGAATAAAATGTCTATCTTGGATGGTTTTTAACTTATTTGACAAATGTTTTCTAGTTTTTTTTTTTCTTCATAATTTTTACCTATATGAGCCTATATAAATAAAACATAATTTAGATAGTCATTCACAAAAAATGTCTCAAAATGCTCCTTCAAGTTTGATTTTATACGACTTCAAATCTTATGTGGTCGTTCATTTTTTTGATAAAGATATTAGATTATTAGGCTATAAGGTATGAGAAAAAAAGTTAAACAAGTGACATGAAATATGTCAAGAAGAGGGGACATCACTTCCTTTGTAGTGTCCGGCTTCTAATTCACTTTCATAAGACAAACAAAACATGAAATGAGGTGAATCTATATGTTGGATATATGAGTCATCTTAAGTATATTTTACGAGGGGAATCAACAAGATAGGATTCACCTCAAGTGAATACAGTTGTAGTGAATATGAGTATGAATCCATTTGTTCAATGAATCCATTTAAATTCATTTTTTAACTAATAAAATGTGTTTATATAACTTTTAAATATTTGTTTTATATTTTTTGATTTTAAATATATTTGTTAAATATTTTAAAAAGTAAATTAATTTGTTTCTATTTATAGTTAAATAAAACGATATGACGTTGAAATGACATGGACGACTTAATATGATTTGCATGTGTTATATACCATTATATTTTACACACCAAAGTAAACATAAATGACTATGAAACTTATATTATACAAAAAAAAGACATGCACAATAGTGTTGAATCATCTCTTCATGAGTGGTAGAGATACACATTAAAATAGACCAAGTAATTTTTGGTTGGTTTTAGTGTGAGTGTTTGTTGCCTATTTAAAAATGTTATTAATTAGTGATATTATGGATGTCATTTAAATCATTTAGTTATTTTATACCAACCGGGTCGTTATATTAAAAAGAGTAATAAAATCAATTTTTAACTTGTTAATTAATTTGATTAAATGTTTTTCGACACAACATCAAAACGACAATGAAAAATTAAGTCATATCAAGTTCAAGCTTATACATTTTGACGTGTATTTATTTTTTATATTCTATATCTTTTATATTTTCTATTTTTAGTAAATCACCAACAACCCATTTATCATTTACGTTCATGTAATTTTTAATAAATACATCATACAACACTATACACGAACAAACAAACTTTGATCCAAACGGATAATTGGATCCAATAAAAAAACCAACCATGCTCACTCATAAAATATTTATGTTTAAAAACAAAAGTACAAGGACTATTAAGTCATAAACTTAAAGTACAAGGACTTGTAGTCCCTCTAAATCTTTTTTATTTTTCTTCCCTCCACATCTATCCGAACCAAAAATTCCCTCCTTCCCTCGTTTTCTGCTCTCCCTAATCAAACCCCCACTTTCTCTTCCAAACCCTTGCTTTCTCTCTCTAAAACAAACCCTCCATTTCCACAGATCCCTCACTTTCTCTCTCTAAAACCCCCAAACCTCGTTTCGTTCTTCTATAATCTTCTAAACCCTAAACTCAATTCAGTTATTTCAATTGCAAAAGTTTATCTTTTTAATTTGGTATATATATTTTTGGTACAACATGTCTGAAGCTCGAGCTGCAAACCGCCAGGCGGCGCAACCACCATCGCAAGCATCGATTGCCGGTGGAGGAGGAGGAGGACAGATCCTTCATCCAATGAGACGTCACTTACCTTTCTCCTCGACTAGACCGCCGTTTATTCCTTCCGATGACTACCACCGTTTCTCGTCCCCAAATAATGGTAATAGAGTCGCCACCACCGCCGATCAGGAAACTGAAGTTCTTATAGTTAAATCTCCGGTAACCTAAACACTTACTTGTTGCAATTATGTAATTTTACGTTTCTAATTGTTGCATTGGGTTTCAGTTTCCTCCAAAACTCTTTTTGGGGTTAACTAAAAACTCACACCTCAAGAAAAAAAAAAATTAAACTTTTGTAGAAGGTTGCATACATTTTCCCCTCTCGTTCGATTGCTTTCATTTCAAGATTAGTTTCATGGTAGATTACGCCCAAAATCAGCTAAGCTTGCCGAATTTGTTGAAAGGCAACCTAGAGGTTGTCATTTCAACTGAGAAACAAGAGTTAACCTTTCAGATGGTTATCTGGATTACAATTGAAGCGACATAACTTCAATTTGCTTCCATTTTTGGATACATATTACATTTTTTCCAATTCATGAATCATTTCCACCCTTTTCTCTTCCATAGCTTATATGATTATCATTTTGTATTCTTGCTTACTGTTGTTCAGCCAGTGAAACGGAAGCTTGGAACAGACTACAATGGAGTTCCATCTAATGAGTGGGCAAATCTTAGTTACAATGCCACAACCAACAGTCCCCTTCACACTCCTGTATCTGCAAAAGGCACAAGGATTAATGGTCGTTCAAAGGTCACAAAGAACACCAAATCTACCCCTCAAACCCCTGTTTCAAATACCGGTGAGTCATCATCTGAAAATGTCTCATATGAATACAATTTTCTATTCTAAACAATTAATGAATTGTATTGCATTACTGATTACTTTCAACAATTATAAACTAATTATGTGTAACACAGGTTCACCAGCTCCACTTACTCCTGTTGGCAGCTGCAGATATGATAGCTCACTAGGTAAGTTTTGGTTAAATTGTTTCTGTTTATATAAAAATGGGATCATGTGTTAAAGGGTTAGTTTTCAAATTTCAAATTTACAGGCCTTTTGACAAAAAAGTTCATCAACCTCATCAAGCATGCTGAAGATGGCATTCTTGATTTGAATAATGCTGCTGATACATTGGAGGTATTTCTTATCTTTTTGAAGATTAAGTATACTGTGTATATGGTTTTTATGTAAATTTAATAAACACATTTAAGAAGTTATGATCGAATCATGTAACAGGTGCAGAAGAGGCGTATATATGATATAACAAATGTTCTTGAAGGAATTGGTTTAATTGAAAAGAAGCTAAAAAATAGAATCCGGTGGAAGTAAGAACTTCTTTTTTTATTTATTTATTTTTTCATGTTTCAACATTATATCTTATGTTACTTACATTTTAAACTTATGTGAAATCTTTTTGATTATATTTTCAGAGGTCTTGACTCTTCAAAACCTGGTGAATTAGAGGATGATGTTGCTCTGTTACAGGTAGATTTATGATCTAGTATTTTTTTTTTTTATTTAATCATTTTAGTGTTTTATTATGTCATATTTTTTTAATTGCAGGCAGAAGTTCAAAAACTTTCAATGGAAGAACATAAATTAGATGAAAGCATTAGGTAATTTTTTTCTAAAAAAAAAAATTTATGAAAGTTGTTATGAAACTAATTTATTTGAGGGGTTTTCAGGGAAATGCAAGAAAGAATGAGCGACTTGAGTGAAAATAACACCAACCAAAAGTATTTATTTATTTATTTATCTACTCTTTTTATATAAATAGAGCTGATAAAATATTGTAAAGTTAAAATCTTTACTGTTATTCTTCTGTTTTAGATGGCTCTTTGTTACAGAAGATGACATAAAAGGCCTACCATGCTTCCAGGTGAGTTTTTCATTTTTTATTTTTTATTTTTTAGTTTTGTTGTTTTTCCATGTGAATTTTTATTAGATTTCTTTTTCATGTTTTTAAACTTTTGATGTTTATAATTTTATAGAACGAAACCTTGATAGCAATTAAGGCTCCACACGGGACCACTCTTGAAGTTCCTGATCCAGATGAGGTGAGTACGAAGGAATGGAATCATTCATTCCATTGGAATTGTTAATTCCATTGGAATCAAGAAAGCTGTTTTTTTAAGTTAATATTTGGGATCTAATTTTGTTGATGTGTCAGGCTGTGGATTATCCACAAAGAAGATACAGAATAATCCTGAGAAGCACAATGGGCCCCATTGATGTATACCTTGTCAGGTGCCTTTTTCTCTTATAAAATAATTTATTAATTTTCTTCTCTTGAAAACCTAATTAAATTCCGTTTTTCCAGTCAATTTGAAGAGAAATTTGAAGATATTGAACAATCAGGGGCCCCACTTGCTTCAAATTCTGGATCAGATGATAATCCAACAACAGAAATGACAATCGATCCACACCCACTAAATGTTCATGGCAATGGCATGAATATCAACGCTGATAATAATAATAATAATAATAATAATAATAATAGTAATAGTAATAGTAATAATAATAATAATAATATCAATAACAATAATAATAGCAACATGCCTCAAGATTCTCCTGGGAGGATTATGAGAATTCTTCCTTCAGATGTGGATGTAAGTCATTTTATGTTTATGATTATGTTTCTATATTATTTGATTGTAATTATGTTGCTATTATGGGTAAAAAAGTAAATTACATTGTTTGTATTGCCTAAAATAGTAAGTTACATTTATTATAGGGTTTACATATATATTGCTATTATTGGTAGAAAAAAGTAAGTTTGTTGCTATTATGAGTAAAAAATAAAGTACATTGTTTATATCGGTTAAAAGAGAAACACATTTGCTATTTCTTGCAGTTTGCTAAAATTTGAATCCTATTGGTGAATGGATATATGTAATGAGGGTATTTTGGTAATTTGTTGCAGAATGATGCGGACTACTGGCTTTTATCAGATAGAGAAGTTCCCCTTACAGATATTTGGAACTCTGAGTGTATCCTTTCTTTTTCTCGTTTTGACTATTTGTCAAATATCTATAATACTGACAAAATAAAAGAATCTTGGCAGACTATATCTGACTATTTGTCTGTATATATCTATCTATATACAGACAAAAGAATCTTGTCAGGTATCTATATCTGACTATTTGTCTGTATATATCTATCTATATATAGACAAAATAATCTTGTCTGATATCTGACTATATGTCAGATATCTATATCTGACTATTCGTCAGTCTTGTCAAATATCTATATCTAACTATTTTTCTGTATATATCTATCTATATACAGACAATAAAAGAATCTTGTCAGATATCTGCATTTGACTATTTGTCTGTATATATCTATCTATATATAGACAAAATAAAAGAATCTTATCAGATATCTATATCTGACTATTTGTCTGTATATAAAATATATACAAACAAAGTAATCTTGTCTGATATCTGACTATTCGTCAGATATCTATAATACAGACAAAATAAAAGAATTTTATTAAATATCTGATAGTATTATTATATAAAAAATTTGTATTTCTTTGACTAGTCAAAGTAGGTGGAATCGAATGGGATGGGGTTGACTTGCTTAGTGAAGAATTTGGGTTGACCGAAGTGGGGACGCCAAGGGCGACCACTCCGCCAGATGGACATGCTGACGTGGCGTTTGATACAACTCTTGGGTGAGTTTGTTTTGTAAGGTCAACAAAAGTCAACGAGACTGCAAGAGTGTTGTTTTTATATTACGGGATATGGAGAGAAGGGCGTGTTGTAGTTGTACAGTAGAATGAAATTCCATTTGAGGTGGAGTGGAGGGAATAAGACTTCGATTATGTTTCTTCTTGAGGTCTGAGGGGTGACCTTAAATTAATTTATACCAAAAAAATAGTATGTTTCTAGTTTAATTTGAAGTACGTGGTAGACGTGTAATTTAGGGTTTTATTTGACATTGGTATCGTTTATGGTCAATTGGTTTTCACAAGGTAATGAAATGAAAATGCATTCATAATTGGTTATCAAATGTAACACAAGCCACAAATTAAAAATGAATTTGGAGTTTTCATTTCCAACAGGTTCTTCGAATTTTGGATTTGGATTTTTGTTTCGGATAGAATTTTAAATAAGTATAACCTAACTAGGACAATAATCACGATAAGTATAACTTAACTACTTTCAAGCACATTTTGAGAACATATTTTGAAATGAATGTAACTACATTTCGGGCAAGTTCTTTGGATAACAGATCATGGTTATCATATCAAACAAAGTTCTTTAACTTTGTAATACCTAATTAGGCAAATAACTATGATAAATATAGTCTTTTTTTTGGAACCAGAGGATATTATTAGGGTAAATTACACCAATCGTCCTTCGTGCATATACTTGAAAGCGTGTTTAGTCTCTATTTTCAAAAATTAACTCGGGCCATCCCTCGTTTGCTTAAAATTTGCACACTTCGTTCCTATTGACTTGAGATGACTATTTTGCCCTTCATAATTTATTTTTCCATTTTCTTTTATTTGTTTATTAGTTTTAAATTAAAAGAAAAAAACAATTAATCCTCACTCTTCCCCAAATCCCAGCTTCTTCTACCTAAATTCGTCTCCCTCTTTCTCACCTTTCCTTCACCAACGCCGACAAAAACCCCAACACAAATAGACAAGATCATCAAGTTGTCTGAAATCAAACTGATGCAAAAACCCATCAAGATGAAACCCAAATGAAAGCAACTTAATCTTTTGAAATCGGCTTAACCTAAGAACAATTCTTCGTCGGAAGTGGAAATGAGATAACAGAGAACAAAAATATTTTTTTGGATGCACAAATGAAAACGAAACCAACACATACATTAGAACACCTGACACATCAAAATGCATTGTAGATGAAGAAAGTGGAAACGATTAGAAGTTTATAAATGTGGAAGTCAGAAAGTGAAAAGAACTGAAATTAGAAGCATGGGTGGAACCTGCAATCGGGAAAACTTCATTTAAAAGACCTAAATACAAGAAAATGAAAATCGGGAAATACAAAAGCTTTGGAAGAAGCATTGTGTGCATCAATGGCAAACCTAGAATTTGGAAAACGGAGGCCGCATTAGAGCTTGCTCACAGACATTATCAAAGATACAAGATGGTTTTATGGGTCGGAGGGGAAGCTCGTTATTTCTGATCATCGTTAACCCATCATCGATATCCTTCTCCTGCTCTCTTTAATTTTTGTAACCCACCACCTATCTCGCCCCCAGAAAACCCATCCTAAACCACCACCATCGATCTACAACTAGTGTGTTTGGTGTTTCTGGTTTTATCGATCAGTAACATAATGAAAGGGGTGGGGAAGTTTCATCAGAGGATGGTCGTCGGTGATTGTACGATGAGTTGAAGGTCTCCATTTTCCCTCTCATCGGCGATTATGTGTGTTTATATCTCTCCGGTTGTGGATGAGTTGGGGGGATGAAGGGGAGGGTCCTTTTATTATTTATTTTTAAATTGAAAATCATAATAAAAGCATTAAATTGATTTAAAATAAAAACACAAGGGTATTTTGGACATTTCAAATTTGGTATGGACTAAGTTCGCAACAAAATCTTCTTTCAGGGACGAAGCGTGCAAGTTTTAAGCAAATGAGGGACGGTCCGAGTTAATTTTTGAAAATAGGGACTAAACACACTTTCTAGCATATGCACGAGGGACGATCGGTGTAATTTACCCATATTATTAAAACCACGGCCTAAAGGAAAAAGACCTGGCACAAAAGAAAAACAAAACAAAATTTACAAAATGTCAAAAGGGGAACAAACCCAACATTCCCATCTACAATTTTCAAAATTACCCCTATATTTCAACCAACTAAAAACCATAGAAATCACATTATCCGTCAACTTTGAAAAGTTCACTTGGGTATTGTTAAACCGAACGTTGTTCCTTGCTTTTTACATACACCATAGAAACCCATAGCAGATAGTAAGAAATATTTTCCTCTTTTTTGGACAGTTTCCCCATGAGGCAGCAAAATTAACAAAATCTAAAATCGAAAGGAACCTTTGAATAGAAATGTCACACAAATTGAAAATCCAACATAAGGAATCAAAAGCAATCGGACAATCCAAGAGAATATGATCCGCAGTGTCCACACCACTAAAGCACTTTTGACAGGAAATAAAAGACGTATTGATACCTTTCCTGGAGAGAGCCATTGCAGTAGGAATACGCCCCATACAAGCCCTCCAAACAAAACTAATGCACTTTATAGGAACTAAGTGAAGCCAAACCATGGGGTTATTTATCAGGATAGTCAATTTACTGTATATGACGGCCCTAAGATCGTATACACGGAAAGAGCTATCGATAGTTAACCTTGATCTCCAAGTGTCAGGCCCATTGGATCTCATAACCATCCTTGTAACATCCAAAATAGATTTCAATTCCAGTAGCTCCTGAGAATTGTTGGGTTTCCGCTTCCAAGCCCACGAAAAAACACCATTCACCTATCTGTCACCTAAAAGGCAAGTTTTCCTCTTGTCTAACACATATAAAGAAGGGAACTGCCAAAGTCCTGTCTTTAGCCAATCATCTAGCCAAAACAAAATTTTCTTTCCGTTCCCCCCACCTGAAATTCAAAAATATCTGAAACATCAATATCAATATTGCCAAGTGTCGAGAAAACATTGACAATACTACTCCAAGTGCCCGGGATAGATTTTTTAGCCCAAGAGTGTCGAGAAAACATTGACAATTTTGCCAAGTGTCGAGAAAACATTGACAATACTACTCCAAAACGGAAAATAAACTTCCTTTCACATCTATTAATACTACCAATCACTTGCCTCCAAAGATAGTCATTTTCCGTTTTAAACCTCCATATCCATTTTGTCAGGAGAGCCCAGTCAAGCGAGGCCAAGGATCCGATCCCGAGCCCACCAGGCGATTTTGGCCCAAGTACCACCTTCCAAGCGACCCAATTGATTTTTTGTTTTTCTCCACTTCCTCCCCATAAGAACAGTCTTCTCAGTTTCTCGAGGTTATCAATAATGGAAATTGGGGCTTTAAAAATGGAAAAATAAAAAAGAGAGAGACTACCAAAGACAACTTTAACCAAAGTTAGGCGACCACCAAAGGATAACGTTTTAGCTTTCCATAAAGAAAGTTTATTTTGAACACGATCAATGACGGATTGCCAGCTCCTTTTTTGGGACATATTTGCTCCAACAGGGACTCCAAGATATTTAAAAGGAAGAGAGGCCGCCTCACAACTGAGAATTCTAGCGCAACTAGCAATTTCATTCTCAGAAACTCCAATGCCATAAACTTTGGATTTATGAAAATTGACTTTGAGCCCCGAAGATGCATGAAAGCATCTCAAAATTCTTGCCAAGTTTATGAAGTTAGAGCTTGTCAAATCTCCAACAAACATGGCGTCATTTGCATAAAACAAATGAGAAATTGTAGGGCCTCCGTTAGGCGTTTCAGTCCCATGAAATAAAGAATGGTCGCATGACGACATTTAATCCTTCCATAGCAATTATAAACAAGGAGATAGAGGATCCCCTTGCCGAACCCCTTTGGTAATTGGAAACTCTTTTGTGCCAGAACCATTAAGGAGAATAGATGATCGAGAAGACGAGAGACAACCTTTTATCCAAAATACTCATTTATCTCCAAATCTCATTTGTTTCATGATCGATTCCAAATACTTCCAATTAATAGAATCAAAAGCTTTGTCGAAATCTACTTTAAAGATGAATGTTTTCCATTTAGATTTTTTAGCCCAAGCACATAGTTCATCAGCAATCATCGGCCCGTCAAAAGACATATTGAAACATGTTTGATAGCAAACATGCGAGTTTTCATCAATCTTAGATCCAAAATGATCCATTTCGGATTACATGATTAAATATGTGAAAGGGAAAACACTTATTCATTTTTGGTAATCCCAATAAATCATCTAGTCATTTTGTTCATTTCCACTCACGATGAAATTTACCAAAATTAATTTTGAAGAAATTGATGGAATGGATTTGTCGGTGACAACTAAATTTGCCATCAAATGGAATCTTAGAATTCTAATTTTGTCGGTAACAACAAACTCTTGAAGTTTTCTTGTGATATTGTACTACTAGGAAGGAAGCTTGTATCACATAGGTGGAAAAAATCGTTGTGTTGTACTCTTTTCTTACTTATCAAAATGGGTTATAATAAGTGCCTTATTTGGGATTTGATATATTGGTGTGTTGATTAGTAGTGAGGGTCAGGTTCAAACGAGGACCATAAGACCATTTGGTATGGTCATCACGAGTCCTCTCGTGGTCTATGTGGCCACTAACCATAGATATGAACACCATCCACTCAGTGGTAGACAAACTTTCGTGGTCAATTGTGGTGGGGAGCACGAACCACACATCCACTCAGTTTGTTTCTCGTTGTATTTCTCTCTATTTCTCTCTACCTTTCTCCACCTCTCTCTACAATTTAAGAATCTCACTTTTTAGTGGTAGTTAGTGGTGATGATGTGTCACCCACCACTATAATGATAAGTAAATATTAAAACCATTCGTAACTAATAACGCTTCAAATCCCCAAAATTACTCATTTAGTTATGGAAGGTAGTTAATATTCTTAGAATTAATCTCCTTAAAATCCGTAAAATGATTCTAACATTTTCATAAGGATTTTGGGACCGTTAGAATCATTTGTAGCGGTCGATAAAGAATAATCAACGAATGAGATTGAATATGACGAGATTTAATCACGATTCAAGTTTCTAAAATTCTCATTTAATAATGAAAGGTAGTTAATCTCCTTAGAATTAATCTTGTCCCTTGATCTTAATGGTTACAGTTGGTTCTAAATTTCTCACCGTACATATATTTATGGTTGTCACAAGATCCCAAAATCTAGCAGTGGGTTCCTATATATTTTACAAACATATTAATTTGGATCTCCTAAATTGGAAAATTAATGGTTAGATTTCATTTCAATAATAATTTAAGAGTAAGCTACATAAATTGCCATTGGGACTTAGGGTAATTTGAACGTTTGGTTCTTAGCGTGCAAATATTTAATTTCTTAACTAGAAGAAGTAAGTGAAATATATATTGCAAAATATATTCTTATTTGGAAGATTCTTCTTCAACTTAAGAAATTGATTCATCTCTATCTCAACCACCTTCGCCTTCACCTCTTCTTTTTCTTTGCAGAACCACCGAATCAGAAACGAAATCGACGAAGGGTATGTTTGATGAAGGGTTTGAGGATTTTCAGAAACAAAAACAAGATCCTCTCTCTCTCTCTCTCCTATTTCTTTCTCATTCTCTCCCCGTCACCTCTGATTTAGACCCTTTAAACAAAACCATAAACAAAATTGATGAAGGGTGTGTTCAATGAAGGGTTTCATGGTTTTCAAAAACGAAAACCCTTGAGATTCAGACCTAAATTGGTTTGTGTGTGTGTAATTGAGTGTGTGTATGTATGTTGAAGAACAAACCCATAAATCCCGAGTGTCTGTTCTTGAATGTATTTTGATAAACAAACCTAAAAATATGGAGTGTGTGTTGAAATTCAAACCAAGAAATTTGGAGTGTATGTTCTTGTGTGTGTGTAAGTGTTGAAGACCAAACCCATGAACACGGAGTGCGTGTCTTTATGAACAAAATACATAAATATCTAAACAAATTTCTAAATATATTAAAACTAAACAAAAGATAAGTTTAAAATAAATTAAAATGGTAAAAATGTCTATTTATAAGGGTTAAGGACACAACAAATAAAAAATAAAACCATAGAAAACAACCTCTTAGACATGCCGTAGTTGTCCTTAACCACCTATTTTTGACAAACTATAGAGACCAAGAGTAATTTTGTCCGAAGTTTATTTATTTCTTGTAATTTTAGATAAAGATAAGTATAATTTTGACGCCGATTAACCGTCATCAACATTTATGTAAACCGCACAAACAAGTGTATGAAAAGGTTATAAAAAGACACGAACATCAAGTTTTTTTTTATATATTTTTTCATACAAAACATACCATCTAATCCATTTTCCCTAGTTTTTCTTATGGAAGCATAAAGTAATTTATCGAACTCCAGTTCTCGTATACATAGAACTTGAATTAGATGATTATATCTTTGAGATAGACATTTGATATAATCACATAATATGAACAAAATTCTATCTTATGACATTGCATTCCATATGCCTTTAACTGTTTCTTATATCTATATTTCATATCAAGTAAGTTTTATGTACTTATAAAAATAGCAATTTTAATTAATTTTCTATAATTAGTAGATATTATAGCGTTTTGTAACTTGGGTTCTAACAAAACCAATATCACGTTTTGGACTTCATTCTTAATTTACTTTGTGATCAAGTCGTTCATTTTATTTTGTTTTACATTAAGCTTCTTTAACTTAAGAGTGATTTGAAAAGACCCTTTGACTATTTAGTTTTTGTTTCTCTATAAGTTTGACCAGATAATTGGATTGGATCACAAAAAGGCACCATTTTTTTATGGCTAAATGTTACAAGAGGGCATCAAAATCAGAATATTTTGTGTAATAGGATCTTGACAAGATATTATTAATTAATTTAAAAATATAGAAATTTTTATATCTGTGGAAGGCAGTAGACAAATTTAATGCGACTACTTAATATGTATTTAATATCCAATCTTTATCTACGTATCCTAATACTTCCAGTAGAATATTATTTAAACAGTTTTGATTAAATATAAAGTTTGATGAAGATAATTACTTATTTTTAAATAAGAGATGATTTATATAGCGAATGACAAATGTATTTAGTGAAGATGGTGGCCATGTTACATATTACACGTCATCATCAATATACCTTTTTAAAACATCATGTATTGTATCTACTTATTATACGCTATATTTTTCTAAACCTTTTGATAAATTTTAGTAAAAAACGAACAATATATTAGAAATTTCGGATTTATTTGTGGATTTTAGACTTGTTTTTAATATTTTAAAATAACTTTTAATTTTTTTATCTTTCTAATCCATAACCTGGAATCTAAAATTCAAAATGTCAGCTCCACTTTTATTAATCAGAAAAAAAAAATACTTTAAAATGTATGAAAATTACACTTTTAGAACAAAAAATTTCCAAAACACAAAAAATTAATCACTTTTACTAAACACTTCACTTATAATGGTCAATTTTGTTAATATCTTTTAGTTAATGAATTTTGATTGGAAATTGTTTATGTTTTTTTAATAAATCTTGAAAGAAAATACAAAGACATGGACAATATACGCCAATTATTGGCTTTACTCATACTACAAAACCATTTAACATTTCTCAAATCTTATAAAACCTTTTCCTCTCTCTAATTTCACAAATTCATCAACTGCCATGGACGCCGCCGCCACCGCCACCGCCACCGCCGCCGGTGAATCTAGCACACCAGCAATCCCCATCCTCAGACGACGGAACTCCACCGGGTCACCAACTGTAGATATAAAACCCTACCACTCTTCTTCCACCTCTTCCATCGCCACCACCTCCACCACCTCCTCCTCCTCATCTTCTTCTTCTTCTTCAGTGGATTTTGAGCTGGTCGCGATCAAACCCACTTGTTATACTTCCCTCCGGGATATACTTCCATCGCCGACATCCTTCGTCCAGTCCCCTAAAGCTGCATGCTCCGCCGTCCATTCGGGTTATGAAATCTCGATAAAGAATCACCTTGTGAAACAGGCAGCATGGGCTTACCTTCAACCCATGTCCACCTTTCCTGAAGCCGACGGAACCACCGTTCTCCACCGCTTCTGGATTCAGTTCTCCACTGCTGTCCTCAGTCTCATAACCGCAGCCTTCGATTGCCTCCTCCAAGCCGGAACCACCGCCTCCAAATTATAACACTTACAGAAGGTAACAGAATTGTAAAACACCCACCACAATTTCGCTTTGATTTTCTCAATTTGTAGAAACAAAAAAAGAAATCAATTGAATGAATGAAAATCAAAATCAGATTACAACTTTCTTTGTTCTTGCGTTTCTTTACAATTTGTACATCCGTCCACCACTTCTATTCTACCGATCAAAGTCCCCTCGATCGTCTAAATCTTAGCCAAACGGGTTCTCTTTGACCCGAATTCGACCCGGATCTACTCGGCGATGGTGGAAGGTGAAGTTCCTCCGCGTACACAGGGTGGTGACGGCTGCTATTTGGCGTCGACGGAGCAGGCGGCGCAGTCGGCACCCACCTTTCTTCAGCCGGTTCTGACCGGAAAAAAGACGCCGGAGTAGCCGGAGGCGGCGGAGGACGTCCCTCCCCGGAGTTCCCCTGATTTTGAAACAACACCTACACAATACAAACAATCGCATATTCAATTCCACCATTTCCATGAAACGGATTGCACGATTCCAGCATTGCAATGGAATGGAATTGATCAATGGAATGCACAATTCCAACTAATAGAAAGAAGATGATACCTCAGGTCTTGAAGAAGGTTTATCGACCAAATACTGAAATATCTCAAAGATTTTAGTTTGACCTAATTCAGTCGAATTGTGCCAATAATAAATTGCCACGTCCCATGCTTTGGATCTCAATTCCTTTAAACTTCTTTCTATATCTGTCTCATGTCTTTCCACAAATGGTCTTAACATTGCTTCATATACATACCAAGTTCCCTGAAAAAGTCAAAAACCCCAAAACTTTCCTTTTTTAGTATATACCCAATTACCCATATCAAGACCACAAATGATGCAACTCTATAATATAGTACAATTTCAAATGCATAAAGTACAAGCATATACACATATATACCTTAGTTTTAGGATACCATAAATAGATGATGAGTGCTAGCTTCATCTCTCCATACATTGGCACCCTATAAAAGTTTCATATTTCATCACAAAATTAATTATTTTTCCCATGGATATAAAGGGCTTGTTTGATTCATGGATTTTGATGGAATTGGAATGTGTGATTACATTCCATTATTGTTAAGGGAATGAAATTGGATTCTTTTAAATTCCATGTTTGATGGATTTTAATAATTCATAGTGGGTGGAAAGAATCAAATTACATTCTTCCTTTTTGATCAAAAGACAAGAAACCTTCGTTATTTTATAGAGTTAAATACATAAACGGCTCTATATATTAAGTTTTTTTGGATTAAACCATCAACTTTATTTTATTTTTATTTTCTAAAAAACCTTAAAAGTTTTCCTTTTTTTGATTTGGTCCTTATATTTTTTTCATTTTCTTAGACTAAACCTCAACTTTTCTTTTTCTTCCTAGAAATACATTTTACATATTTGTAGAAATAGAAGATTACCGATAAACCAACTAAAATGACAAAAAAAAAGGTCTTTTATATAATTAACGCTTAAATATATTGAAATGAATAAAAATTAATAAGAACTTAGTTTTTTATTAGTGAATTTTATTTCGTTTTTGCCAACAAAACGCATGACATATTGCAATTCATTTGAATTATTTTTAATTTCTTTGACAGATTTCATTCTTTTCAAAACTTTACGCGAATAGTTCAAAAAAAAACGTACCATGAGATGAATATATCACCGATCCTTTCAAACACTGTGAGTATTGCGACAATTACCCTGAAAAAAAAATCAAAATAATTAATCAATATGTAACAAACAAGCCACTAGATCAAGTTGTTGCATCAAGAGAAGAAACACTAAAAACCATTGAGTGAAAGCTACAAAATCTTTTTGGTGCAAAAAGATTGATTTCTTGTGAAAATAAATAACTATGTATAAAAAGATTGTTATTTCTTGCCACAAGATAAAGACTTCACTTGAAGCAAACATGTTCCATGTGAATGTGATTTTACATCATCATTATTATTACTCAAAACCACTCCTAGAGCATGACTCAAGTGGGCCCTTTTTTTTTACAAAACTAAAAGTAAATTGACATCTTGTACTTTAAGGGATATATGAAAACACGTAACACATATGATTTTCGTGTGATAAATTATTTTTTATCCAATTAGCCGATGAAAGAATAAAAAATAGTTTCGTTAGCTGATAATATTAGTTATCAGCTAACGAATATCAGGCATCGAGGTATCGTTTTCGTAATGTAAAAGTAAAATGACAAATGAGAAATGACACCCATAAAATAAAAGAAAGATTATTTTGCTTCAAGGAATTTATAAAAAACTATTGGTTGATTAGGACATGAAGAAGCAACTCAAACCCAATCATAACAAAACACATGTCTCTTTCAATAATTAGAACAAAATGTCTCTTGGAAACCTTATTATTATTACTTCTCAAAATCATCCAATGTTCTTCGGTGGCTTGATCATGAATGTTTTTTTTTTTTTTTTTAAAACTCGAATGCTTCAAAATTATCTAAATTCAACATGTTCCATTATCATGAATAGCTAAATTTGTCTATCAATTTGACCTTTCATGAACAGAGTAGTTGACCAAACACCCAATTAGGTCAACTTCTTATGATTGAGACTGAAGAGGATAGAAATGAGAAGACTAACCAATATTGACACCAAAATCTTAATTCTCCATTTTCAACTCCATGTTTCTCGATTGTTTTAAAGCACTCAAAAGCTGGATACGCATATCCAAGAATTAACCTGTAGAAATAACAAAAAATGGAAGTCAAACAGTAAAATTTCGCAATTCCTCTGTATCCAAACACCAATTTCCCCCAAATTAAACCCGATATTGATATTGATGTATGAAAGCGACTTACATAAGACAGTTTGTGATGAGTTCTCCCAACATCTTGTTCTAATTTTTGGATTGTCGCCACAACTGTAAGCTAAATTCACTGTAGAGACAGCGATCATTATAAGTTTTCAAGAAATTCATGAAGATCGATTCAAAAAGAGCTAATTCGATTCAAACCAAGTCAATTTACAGTAATAAATTTACTAAGTAAAAGTGAAAAATCAATACAGTCAGCTGGAATAATTCTTTTTACTTCAAATCTTTATAGAAAGCAAGCGACCTAGAAAACCCCAAAATCTGAATCGAATCGAATCGATTCACAATCAACATCTCAATCAATCGGTTTTTAAATTCCAAAGCCCTCAATCAGAAACAGAAACTGAAACCCACTTTCATAGTGAGATAGAAAAGAATCTATAGGGAATCATGGAGCGCATTACCTTAGTAAGAAATGAAAAAGATCTTTGCTTGTTGCTTGGATTTTGAAGAAAATTAATGGGTGTTACGAAATCAATCCGAGAAACTTAAAAATGGAGGAAATTTGTTGAAGAAGATGGCGTTTATTATATAAGCATAAATATGTATGTGATGTGTATATTTATAAAAGGAGAGAAAGCGGTTGGGAGGTGGGGTTTACTTGCCTCCAACGCCTCCTTCTCCCTTCTTCTTCCCTTTTGTTCCTTTTACATAATTCCTTATGCTTATTTGGAAAATATATATGATATAAAATAATCAAATTAAACATTATAATTTATTTTTTGAAGTATAATATTTCATGAAAACTAAGAAGATGAATTACAAAAAAAAATAAAAAGGATTTGAATGCAATCAAAAAGTTTTAACCCAACGGTATTAAGTGTCTCACTCCTTGAAATCGAATGTTCAAATATATATATATATATATATATATATATATATATATATATATATATATATATATATATATATATATATGAGAAGATTATGATAAACGAAAAGTTTAAAACATGTATTAGTATTCATGCTGAGTTATGAAAGTATGATATTATGATGCATAATGCTTAATAAGTATTTAATTGAAGGAAAGATAGGCGATCTATAATCAAAAGTGTAATTGGTCGGCTATTAGTATGTAACTAATGGTCATAATTACAAAATTTAAAGTTTTGTGGAGTTATAGTTGACAATCCTTTTAGCGGTGGTTGGTTGAAATGCTAATTGCTAAAGTTTGAAAAGTTTTCAAGATCGGGTCAAATTCGTGAACTCGTTGAATTTTGCAAGAGTTGAACCCTTCCATGTTTTAGTAATCGGGTAAATTAGATAAGTTGTAATCATTTGAAATGATTAATATAAACACAAGGATTTTTAATAAAATATGAGTTTGACTCATAAATACTTATCATTGTCATGCAATTTATAGATAAAACTGGTTTTTTTTTGTTGCAATTACTTTTTACTATATACATGTTTAATCAAGATCATATATAAACCTCTTGTTATTCAGCATAATCGCATACTTAAAAGTTGCAACAAAATGACCATTAATTCAGCGAATTCACGATCTCGTTTTCCAAAAGATTTAATCTCCCGATTTAACAATTTTCAACATTACATGATATATTAGACTTATTGTTGAATGACATGGAATCAAAAATTAGTAAAGAATAATTAGTTTATAAGAGCATACGATTTGGGCATAAATTTGCTCATTATGACCGACGTTGGAAGGTCATAATAACGTTGGAAGGCCCAAACACACAACCAAACACAACATCGCTTCTTGGATTTGCGGGCTGCAAAAATTATTTCGATTTTTTATCGTCTCAAGAATCACTACAAATCTCATACCAATGAACCGCTTTCAATCCCGCTTCACCACTAATGCAATTTTCTAACTCACCTTACCTTCAACAAAATGTATTTCGTCAAAACCCAAATTTACAACAAAATATTCTCCATACTTTCGCTTCGATGCAACAAACAACCACTCAACCACCACCTCCAACACAACCATCAGTTGAAGTGGAAGCGAGAGGTAGTAAGAGAGAGAAAGGGAAAGGAAAAACGTAAGGGAAATCGATAGCGGTTGAAACGGAAAATGCAGACGTTCCACAATGGGGACACCAGAGGAGGAATATGCTTTGACGGCGTCATGATCTACTACTTCAAAAGACGAACTCTGCGGAAATGGAATGAAGAAAGGTGCTTATTACGGGGCGGTGCATGAAAAATTCCACGCTATGTTGAAGAAAAAACCGTATCGTAATAATGATATGTTAAGCAACAAATGGAGTCAAATAACTAAACGGTGCAACAAATTCAACGGTATTTACAACTGGCTTGAGGTGCAACAACAAATCGGAACCAAAGACTTCGATTTGTTCAAATTTGCAAAAGAACAACATTGGGTTACAATTGATCCGAAAATGGCTTTTACCTCCTCACCATATGACCATATTCTTGCATAATTTTCAGCTATTGTGCCTTCAGCTAGATTCAATGCATACTTCTTGACTCTCCTACACTGACTCATACTCACATTAATCCCAAAAGCGGTTTTTACCTCCTCTCTAAGAAATCAGACGCTCATCTTTTGATTGTTACAAAATTGGTGCTTAAAGTGGGTCCCTATCCATTTGTAAGTCACAATTGATCCGAATTTGAATATTTTTTGCACAATTATGCTCACCGATAAGAGACTTTATCTGGAAAGACTTATCATCACTCATCCAAGAACCCCAAAGCCTAAAAGTACATTTTCCATCACAACATTTGACAAGTAATCGTCTAGTATCATTCTTAACAAAACATAATTGATAACCATTTGCGACAACATAGTTACAAAGCATGTGTTTCAATTGCTTAGGACTCTCAAACCTCATACCTAAAACAGGTTCCTGCTCCTTCCAATTGAGCTTATCATTGAAAATATTTGGCAATTCGGGATAAACATCTTCATTGTCACCCATGTCTTCTTCGAAAGACTCACCTACACCTGCTTTCTTACCCATGTCTACTTGAATCTCATTATCCTTTATAAAAAAAAAATGAGGCTTCTTATGGTCATCCTCATCGTCATCGACATCCTCATCCTCGTCGTCATCATCGTCGCCATTCTCTTCCTCATCGTGAATGTCACCCACATCCCGATGCCCTGTTGCAACTTCCTTAACCAGTCTTGCACCATCAAGTACTTCTTCCTGTACGTTACCAACAAACTCGTCTCTATGTTCATCCAATCATTCCTGTATGTTACTATTCCCAAAATGGTCTACATACATAGGAAGTATAACACCACATTCATATGTAATTGCTATAAAGTCGTAATAATCGGGGTCATTGCAAATTAGAGTCAAACCTTTTGGAAAATCAATATCAGGTTGACAGTAATAGAGCTTCTCACACTTTTCCCCAGTGAACCTTTCGATGAACGCAACACACCCATCCTTGTCCATTCCTGCGAAATCGATGTCCGAAAACCTTTGAGTAATTCCACCGGTGTAGCGTATGGGGTTTCTGGGGAACATTCCTTGGAAGTGGACATCTACTTGTAAGAATTCAGGTTCCATGCTTGAGGATTCAAAAGCAGCTCACAAAAAAGGGTTTATCGATGAAGTGCTGAACAGTGGAGGTAAAAGGGCTCTTTTATAAAGAATATACCGACAGTAAGAAGGAAACGACTAATTAATGACATGACATTAGACGAAAGTCACAGTCAGCATCCGATGTGGTGTTAGTAGAAGGAGGTGGACTAAAAATGACTGGCTAACCCCTTCATAATTGAAATAAGGACTTAATCGACCCGAAAAAGAGTAATTCATTACCTTATTAAGCCACAAAATAAGTTAGGTGGCTAAATGGGTAAGCCCTAAATACATTATAGGGTCTATACGTCATTTTCCCATTACACAACTACCCAAGATACTATACTTTTATACATACATGATCCCTAATTACAAAAGTAATATTATAACTATTCTAAACCTTCCAAAAGTATATGACTATATTGGTTACTTATCTCCTGCAATTTGTTAAACATTAAGAGGGGTAAGCGGTGTCGCTTAGTGGGTTCAATAATAAATACAATATAACGTTATGCCATATGTGTATATATATATATATATATATATATATATATATATATACACACACACACACACGTTAATATGGAAGAAACAAAGAGGAACAAGGAACAATAAAGGCAAATGTGAATCATGTGATAAGCTTTCCATATCAATCAATGATTTGATTCAAAGATATACAATCAATGGGATACAACAATTTCCATACTTGATATACATCAATAAGACTTCAGCCCAAATGACATAGAAGACATACAATTTTTGATTAAACATTTTGGTAGATTTCATGCTTTTAGCTCTATCCAACCTTTTGCCAATGTCATAGGGGTAGAAGTCATTCTCTTGCGAGATATGCTCTACACGGACAGAGGCTACATACCAATACCACTGTGAATATAAGTTCTTTCACTGATCACATGGCCAAAGGTACAACTTTGCTATCATAAATAGCAGAAATAATAACAACAGAAAGGCATATAACACATATAACACATAACATACAATTGTTCCTATATATTGAACTCACCGTGAATTAATCGGGGGGTTAAAATAGTAATTTATGCAACACATCGTTATAATAAATAACTTTCTTGGTTGAAAACCGGGAGCTTTATTGAAAACCGAGCCTTGCGAGGGTTGAGCTTCAAAACCGAAAAGATAAATTTTTCGGGGTATTCGGGCACTTCGGAACGTATTTAAGATGTTTGGTATGATCCCGACGCTTCGGGGGATTAAAAGTTGCTTGAAATCGAGTTTAGAGGTGAAAAAGTGCCAATCTCTAAAAATTAGCCGGGAGGTCTCGCACCCTTTATATAGGTGCGAGCCTCGGATCCGAAGCGAGAGGAAGGGGCAGGTGGCACGTTTTGGACTTGACACAAAGATGGCACGTGTGACAACCCGAAGTTTTTCCAGCATCGTAACCCTTTCCGCCCGTAAAACCTGTCTTTAGCAATTTGTTCCGTTTTCGTTTTTGGGCTAAGTTATTTAAATTTATATGTTTATTATAATCTCATGAGTGTCCAAACTCCCTAGAAACTCACGTAAACGGCCCAAATTATTAATTTAAAATTTTATAAAGTTTGTCCCGCCGGGTTACGACAACTTAATCGGGTGCGACCAAAAGCCCCGTTTAACGTCGGTATTGTTGGATTAGTGTCTAAATCCATAACTATTTTGGTATGTACTTGACCCGATGGTGCATGGTCCTTTTGGGTTGCCTTCACCAAAGCAACTTGATAGGATGAATTATGGAGAGTAAGGATTAAATATGATTTATTAATCTATTATGGGAATAATATATTAAAGGAGAAATCATATTGTTTAATTAATATTAGTCAATAATTAATTGGTAATTAGTTTTGTGACTAAAAGAAATTAATTAAACTTAAGGGACTGGAATTGTAATTATAAGATAATTGGAATTTGGGCTATGGATTGCCTTATATTAAGGGATGGACGAATTCTAATGGGAAACCCATAAGGAAATCGTCCATGGGCTTGATAAAAGGAGTCTATGGGTTGCTTAGGGCTTAAGCATCCAAATTAGGGTTTCCTTGTTAGATAACCCTAATAGCCCAACTATATAAAGACCCCTTAAGGCTAAAAAACGGGGCTAATGTTCTTGGAAGGGTTTACACACGTTTTTGGAAGCCTCCAACCTCTCTCCTCTTCATCCTCTTGCTTATGGTGTTTGTGAACCATTAGAGGAGTGACACTTGTGACTCTAAGCCTTCCAAAGTCAATTCAAGGAGGAATTGGGATTGTTATTGCTACATAACAATCAAGGTATGATCTTAAACCTAATTACATATTAATATGATTACTTGTATGCTAGAATTAGAGTTTATAGTCTTGGATTCAAAGCATGTACAATAGAGAAACCTAGATCCAAGCATTAGGGTTTGTATGAGCACATAGGATGTCTTATGACCAAAACCCATCAGTGGTATCAGAGCCTAGCTTGGTTTCAATTGTATTGATGCATTGTATAACTGAAAAATTCGATTTTTTGGATTGTGGAGGCTGGACTCGCCGAGTCCATGGCTGAACTCGCCGAGTCCATGCAGACTCGACGAGTCCATGCCTGACTCGACGAGTCAACTCGTCAGATAATGCTTATCTCGGGATTTATTGCTGTTTTTGCATATGGATAGTTACCTTATCATGTTAGATCAATATAAATCCGATTTTATGATATATATGACTATATTCTTGATCTAATTAAAGATAATTATCAATTAACAAGATAATTGTTTCCTTATAAGATAATTGATTAATTATTTTGAGTAAATTGATAAATTGTTTTGCAAGAAATCATTAAACAAATAAAATATGGATAATTATGCAACTAAATGTTAGTTTAGATTATTTGTTATTTGATCCTTGTTGTTATGAAAGGTTTCATACTTTCCCCTTTAGGTTTTATAGTTTAAATTTGAACCCAAAAGTTTTGGAGTTTTGAAATTTAAATAGTTAAAACCCTAATGTTTTGAAAAAGGTTTCAAAACTTGCCCTCAAGTTTTGGAATTTAAAAGTTGATTAAAGGTTTAATTAGAAATGTTAAGTTCTAAAACCCTAGTAATGTTTTGAAAAGTTCAAATCACACCCTTATGGTTTTATTAATTAATTAAGAAGTATAATTAAAAGAGATTTAATAAATCCATAAAGGTTTAGGTTAACCTTTTAATTGAATTAAAAGTGTAATTGTTAAAAGTTAACCATATAGTATTTTAGAAGTATAAAATACACCCTATACTATATATAACATTGAAAGTCTAACATTATATATATATGTATGAGTAAAAGTCAGTCTTACCGTTAGTAGGCCTCATTCACGAAGCTGGTCTATAAGGGGTGTTTAAGGAAATTGCCTATAAAATGGCGATTGAATGGGTATCCACTCTTACCCACCGCACTCTTGACTAGTGGAGGGTCGTTAGCCGAACGGGTAAGATAGGACGAAACCTTCCATTATAAGTATAATGAAATACAAAGTAACTAAATGTTTTTCAAATTCCCAATCTTAGTTACTTAGGCAAAAGTGAATTGATGCAATTCCATGAAATTACACTTTGTGCCCTTGCGAAGACGTTAGTGGAGCGTGTGTGGTTTACCGGCACACTAAATGGTTCTAAGCAAAGGTAGCAAAGGGTGACTCAATGTTTGTCATAGTTCGGTGGAGCGTGTGTGGTTTACCGGCACATCGAATAGGTGATTGTAACATGTGAGGGCACCATGTAGTTTGCATGGTTATTCACACCCGATTTGTGATCCTCGGCATCCCAGTCACAAACAAGAGGGGCATATCGAGATTTAAACATGCCATTGAAATGTTCAATGAATCTCAAAGGATCTAGGAGTTTTCATAGATTTAAAACTTAAATTTCTTTTTCGTTTTTCATGGTGGAAATTAGTGAATCGTCATTCACTTACCTTCAAATGTTCTGCAATTTGGGTTACGGCATCCCTCTCCCGAGTTGTAGGATATTGTGTTGGGTCCTAGCCTTGGAATTTCATTTGGGTGATTTACCAAGGACTCAATCAATCAACTAACTTGAATTCGTTTTTCTCCCGATGTCAAAGTTCGACAACTATGGTCTTCTCAAATCCCGTGGAACAAGCATTCCACATGAAGATGATATTCCACGATTCGATCGAGGAACAAGAAATCATGCTTCACTTCCTCCTCCTCCTCTAATTATTCTCCCTAACCCACAAGATTGTAAAATTGAAAGGTTCAATATCACTCAAGCCCTTTTGGCAAGTAAACATAAAGAGGGCAAGTCGGTGTGTGCACACGCCTTAGGGATGAAGTCGCACATTGATAGATTAAGAATGATGAGATCCGTTGTCAGTGAAGCGATGGCTGTTGATTGGGTTCTTCAGTCACTTCCTAACTCATATAGTGAGTTCGTAAGAGAGTACTATATGATGAACCGCGATGTGACCCTTATAGATCTCACCTATATGCTTATTGCTACTGAATCAGCAATGGTTTGGCGCAATAGAAAAGCAAAGTTGATTGGTGAATCTACCTTCGAGACCTCTATAGATATAGACAATGGCAATGAAAGACATGCAATGATCGAAAATTTTGATCATAAGAGAAAGGCGATGTCCGAAGTAGTTCCATGTGTTGTTCCAAAAGAGTCAATTTGCTTTTATTGCCAAGAGAAGGGGCATTGGAGACGAAGTTGCCCTATTTACCTAAGAGATCTAAGAGATGGGAGAGTCAAAAGTATGACTACGCTTTAGGTAAGAATCCACTATCTAACTCCATTAAGTTCCTATTCATTGATTCTTAATACATGATGTGATAAGATTGCATTTGAATGTTTTGAAGGATCGGTGAAAAGAAAGGAAGCTTGATAAGAGAGCAAGATGAATCTAATCACAAGAGATGGATCTCGATCTCATGGACTTGAAGATTGGATTTTGAGCTTAGATAGTTATGATAGAGTTGTTAGAAATTTTCTTTTTACATAGTTTTCAATAGATTTTGCATTGTAAGGACAAATGTTTTGCCGCTGCTTTTAATAAATAAAATAAATTTTGGTTTGACTTATTTATTTGTTTACTTCCTTGCAATGAAATCGTTATGAAAATTGATGTTTGCATATTTCTACAACAAATGGATATGATTCTTAGTTATGTTATTTATGGAAATGTCAAGAATTTACCAAATAGGGAGAGTTTCTCATCGCCCAAGTTTCAATTGGACCGAAACTTGGAATCATGCAACTTGGTTGCACGATGAATGAGAAATTTCGTATTTTGGAAATTAGACTAATTCATTGACAAAGTGTCAAGTGAAAGACTAGGAGATCGAGTACACAAAGTTGCGTGTTGATCAAAGTCCACCATAAGAGTAACAAAGACATTCGTCATGATTTACTAAAGGTTTAGTAAATATGATTATGCTTATAAGATTAAGTGTAATTTTGAATTGATTAAAGGGTTTAGATCAATAGCAAAACGAATAAGAAGAATCAAGTAGGCAGAAAGATAAGAGTTTCTCCATTCTAAGAAGAAGGGAGAGTAGCTTTTATGCTTTATGATAGGTCTTGATGATTAAGAACCATATCTCAATTGATCCTCTAAGTGAGTCTTGGTACAATTGTATGTCCAAGAAGAGGAATGAAAGATTGATGAAATGGTCAAATCAAGAAGTCAATCATGCTTCGTTCCAAAACAAGTCTTAAAGTCAAGATTGTGACAATGAGTGAAAAGTATTAAAGGTTTATAACATTCATCAAATGTGGAAAGTTGTGATGTCTTGAATAAGACAAAGATCGACTAGGACCAATTTATGAAGTGTTTTGTTTTGATAAAAGCTACACTAACTCTTGAATATTTGTTTGTCAAGAAATGTTTTGATAAGAGAATCGCATATGTCAAGGAGTCAGTGGGAGTCTTAATAGTCTTGAAAAGTTTCAAGAACAAATGAAATAAACCTTATCGATCATCACTAGCACACGAGTTGAGGTTTACAACCTATCGTGAAGACATTATTTTGTTTCTGTGCCAATCCAATCGAGTTAATTATGCATGTGAGTCCTATGAGTTCTCATTTGAATGCATAAAAGGCAAGGACCTTGATCAATGGAAAGTACATTGATAGGAAAAGGTGAGGTGCTTAACTACTTGGAAGACATGGTGGGCAGTTGTGCTACCATAAGGCAAGAAATCAAGATTAAGAAAGTTCGATCAATATGAGTTTGAATTTGTCGTAAACTTTGGTTTTTAACAAATTCACATGGATAGGAACACATACACCATTTAAATCTAAGTGTCATAAGATTTCCTCCTTCATGAAAATGATCGTGAGAAAATGCTTTCACTAAGAAAGATTTTAAGAAGATAGTGATTGTAAAATTGCATTCTCAAATTTGATCATGGTTACGGCATCCCTTTCCATAATTTGAATTGTGAGGTTTGGCAATTAGTCTTAATTGTTAAGACACACATATGAACTATCGAAGGCAAAGGTGTATAAGTTCAAGAAGCCTTGATAAAAGATTATCAAAGCACTAAGTATTAGAAACATGAACTGAAGAAATTCAATAAGTGTTGTTTTTCTTAAAGTTAAGATGTTTATGAAATATGTCGAAGCTAGTGGGAGCATAAGTGTTATGTTTTATAATAATCATCATGATAGTGGGAGCATAAAAGTTATGATTGTATGATTATTATGGAAAGTTTTGCAAGTTGGCAATATTAATTATAGAAAACAAGAGTCATACTTTGCAAAGTTGTAAGAGTTGAAAGGTTGTTTTGCTATAATTAAGGGAGAGAATATTATGCTTCATTTCAAATCTAAAGGATTAGGTTGTGAAATGTTAATAAACTTAGTCAAGGGTACATAGTGTGTTCTTAAAGTTTCGATTATGATTACGGCATTCCTCTTCACAATTCGAACTTTGAGAACATAGAAAATAAAACATTGTGCGTCGTGTCCCATACGCTTCGGGTATAGGATGGATTGCAAATGCTTTAATGTTTGACCATTCTAATTTTTTTTTCCAAATGTCTAGCGCATTTAGAGGGAAAAGGGACTAGAATCGGTTTTGACTAAAATAATTAAACAACTATCAAAGGACAATCCAAAGTTTGACGAGGATTGGTCGCTTGTGAGTAGTTGGAAGTATAGTATTGGAAATTATGGAAATGTTTCCATATTGGATGGACAATATCGACATAATTAAGAATAGATAAGATTCTATTAAGAATGAGTTGTCATATGGAAATTATGGAAGTGTGTCCATATTAGGAAGTAAATATTGAAAATCTATGTCTAGATTAGAAACTTTTATGCAAAAGGATGTTCAAAGGAATGTACTTTGAGTGAGAGACATCATATCTAAGGAATTGTCTTGTAACAATCTCCGATAGAGGACTTTGTAATATCATTGGCAATAGTCTTTGAGACTTTGGTGCAGTAACATTACAAAAGGATCGTTGCATAAAGTGTTAGAATCTAGTATATTCTATAAGTAACAAGAATTTGATATTCTTACACTTAAGAAAATGGATTTGGAGTTGTAAAATGAGAATGATTGGAAATGTGTTCAATTTGTCTATTTCACAAAAGTAAGAACCATAGGTAAACATTGTGTGCATGCTAGGAGCATGGGACAAGTGTTGGAAATTAAGTAAGAAGTTGATTACCCGAAACAACAAATAATGAGTAATCGATATGGTGATAAATAAAACGTGTTTTGTTTATACTCAAAGGTTTGAGGCCATATGGGATTAGTATTATTCTTGTGTTTCACCTTGCATGTTTTGACTTCCAGAATAATTGAGTTTATTAAGAATAATCGAATTATTCAAACGGGCCACAGTCGTTCATATGTTGGAAGTAGATATGAATGAAGATTTTCGTGAATTGGTGTGTGGATTGTCTAAAAGAGTATTAGACATAAGCAAATGTTTGCTGCAACGTTCATGAGTGCTTATGAATATGATTTGAGCATTGGATTAAACCCACGCTCACTTGGATCACTATTTCGAGTGATTAGTGAGACGATAACATCTTATATTCTTGAAACCGAGATGTGTGAGTTGTATCTTGCTAATCGGTTGCACATTGATAATATGTAAACGCACTAGTAACTTGGTGTTATAAAACATATTGTTGTGTGTGATTTGGTTAGTGAGTGCAAGCAAGCATTGTATCAAAGTTTATCCGTTCCTTTTATTCAAAGAATAAAAGCGATATCTTTGGGCCCCTCGATGGTTTAGTGATGACATATGTAAATGCTCGGCCGAGCTAGGACTAATTTGATTTGTTCAGTTAGTCTGTCGTCATAAATCAGAAATCGAGAAGTAGTACAAAGAGAATGATTAAAAATCATATCTCATACGATATCTAGAATGGAGGAATATATGATCCCTTATCTAAGGACACGCATATCTGATATGATCAGAGTTGACAGCGACTTTGGAAAGCTACGATTGCAGATCGGGATCTGAAGTCATACGCAGAATAGTTGTTAGACTTATCCAAGTGGGAGACTGTTGGATTAGTGTCTAAGTCCATAACTATTTTGGTATGTACTTGACCCGATGGTGCATGGTCCTTTTGGGTTGCCTTCACCAAAGCAACTTGATAGGATGAATTATGGAGAGTAAGGATTAAATATGATTTATTAATCTATTATGGGAATAATATATTAAAGGAGAAATCATATTGTTTAATTAATATTAGTCAATAATTAATTGGTAATTAGTTTTGTGACTAAAAGAAATTAATTAAACTTAAGGGACTGGAATTGTAATTATAAGATAATTGCAATTTGGGCCATGGATTGCCTTATATTAAGGGATGGACGAATTCTAATGGGAAACCCATAAGGAAATCGTCCATGGGCTTGATAAAAGGAGTCTATGGGTTGCTTAGGGCTTAAGCATCCAAATTAGGGTTTCCTTGTTAGATAACCCTAATAGCCCAACTATATAAAGACCCCTTAAGGCTCAAAAACGGGGCTAATGTTCTTGGAAGGGTTTACACACGTTTTTGGAAGCCTCCAACCTCTCTCCTCTTCATCCTCTTGCTTATGGTGTTTGTGAACCATTAGAGGAGTGACACTTGTGACTCTAAGCCTTCCAAAGTCAATTCAAGGAGGAATTGGGATTGTTATTGCTACATAACAATCAAGGTATGATCTTAAACCTAATTACATATTAATATGATTACTTGTATGCTAGAATTAGAGTTTATAGTCTTGGATTCAAAGCATGTATAATAGAGAAACCTAGATCCAAGCATTAGGGTTTGTATGAGCACATAGGATGTCTTATGACCAAAACCCATCAGGTATCAGGTAGAATTCCACCGTGTCCCAAAACAGAACCATATATAAAGTGGTTTAAGCTTCATTTGAAGCCTTTTCACTCTCTCTCTAACCTCTCTCCTCAAATCCACACTTTAAGTCCAAAAATCATTGAATTCAAGCCCCAAATCTTCAAGGTAACCATCCTAGCTCCTAGTATAATGTCTTTAGCCTTCATTTTCGTGTTTAAATCATGAAATAGGACCATATTCATGAGTTTACGGCCCTAGAACAGTCCTAGGCCGTGAACTCACATAAAATGGGTTTTAGAGCCCAAAAACCCTTCCAAAACACCATTGAGGCTTAAATATGACTTATAGAATTATGGAATTGGACTTGGAACACCTTGAACATCAATTTAGAGGAGTAAAAATGAGTTTACTTCCCAAGAACATGCTTGGGCCGTAAACTCATTATCATGGAGAGTAAACTCCTTCTAAGGTGTTAAATTGCCATTTAAACACACCAATAGCCTTGGAATAAGTTCTAGAGTCAACCACAAACGAATTAGGTGCCTAAAACTCAAGGAAAACACCCCCCTAAGGAGTTCACGACCATAAGTGGGAGTCTTGGGCCGTAAACTCCTAAAACTATGTCAAATGGTGCCCAAATTTTATCCCTAGACTTGCAAAATAGCTTGAAATCACATGTGATTAATTAAGGACCACCAAAACAACAAGGATTTAGTGTGAGGGGGAGTTTACGGTTGTAAACTCGAAGTTTACTGCCGTAAACTCCAATAAATGGTCCATATGTGTGATAATCCATTCCAATGCCCTAGATGTGATCCTAGCTAATTTATCCAATTGATTCAAATCCATTTTGCACCATAAAACACCCTACCATGAGTTTAGGGCCGTAAAATCATGGGGAATGGGACTTAGGGCCGAAAACTCTAGTATGAGTTTACTCTTGAAGAGTAAACTCCGTATCCAAGCCATATGTGTCCTTAAATGCTACCCGGGTCCCTCCAAACACTTGTAATGGAGTGTTTTCGCGATTAGAAGTGTTCGTCCCTAAAAACTAAATTATTCAAGTCTTAATTAGAAACAAATGTGTATCTTTCCATAAAACATAGGAATCTCGTGCGTTTGCAACCCAGAACTGACGTTTAGGATCCAAACCGACGCGTTCCTCAACCAGTGAGTTCATAACCCTACTTTTTTTCAAATGTTTTTACTGTTTTCAGGGGGGGGGGGGGGAATACAAGCAAAAGTACAAGGAAATCTTGTACTCAAACTTATTATTTTCAGTTTAAATGTTTTTATTATGTATGTTTTAATATTGAAAACTGTGTTTATCAAATAGTTCGAATTACGAAGTTAACTTTCACACTAATCATAGATTTCTTGATAAAATGTTACAATCTAAATTATATTTCATAATCTACGAATAATTCATACTAATCATCAAGTAGAACTAATACGAATACGAATACGAAAGTATAACTAGGAATAGGACGAATAGGAATACTAAAGTAATAATGCGAATACGAATGCGAATATGAATACGAATACGAATAGGATTAGGATTAGGAGTAGGAGTACGAATACGAATGCGAATATGAATACGAATAAGAATAGGATTAGGAGTAGGAATACGAATACGAATGCGAATATGAATACAAATACGAATATGAATACGAATAGTATTAGGAGTAGGAATAGGGATACGAATACGACTGCGAATACGAATACGAATGCGAATACAAATACGAATACGAATACAAATAGTATTAGGAGTATGAATAGGGATATGAATACGACTGCGAATACGAATACGAATAGGATTAGGATTAGGAATAGGAATACAAATACGAATGCGAATACGAATACGAATAGGACTACAAATATAAATACGAATACAAATATAAAATATAAATATGAATATGATTAAGAATAGAAATACGAATACGAATGCACGCATCTAGGTACATTCAAGTGTAATACAATTAGGATATCATAATACCTAGCTAATATAACAAGTATGAAAGGAAATCAAACATTACATTGGGATTCAATAACTAAACTTACTTTTAGGAAAATATAGGATTTTCCTGGGATAACAGTTGTACAAAACCAGAATTGTGTAATAAACCAGTTAATCAAACTTTACGTATAAGAAAATATAGGATTTTCTTGGATAACAATCTTTTCGGAAAACCAAAGGAAACTTGTACATTTCAGAAAACAAACATCTTATGAACTCACCAGCTTTATGCTGATTTTCAAACTACTTGTATTCTCATGTCCATACTAGACAGGTACCCGCGATCTTTTGGAGAAGACGGATCGTACAAAAGACTCGTCTCTACTTTTGTTCATATGATATATGTATAAACTTTCTAACACTTTGTTTTCAAACAAATGTAATTATTCATATGTAATGTATTGGTTGTTTACTTGCTTACTATGTACATTGGATTTGATACTCAACGTGGAGTCCACCCCGGAACGTTTCCGCCTCTGGTTTCGGGGTGTGACAGATTGGTATCAAAGCCCTTGTTTATAGTGAACTAGTATACCAAACCTTACATGGTATAAGACTATAAACACTAACGGGCCTAAGTGCTCTGAACTAAAAGTATACTTCAAAATATAAGTATTTTCAAAAGTATACAAGTATACCTAACCGTCGAGATCCATAACTACAAGTAGAACAAAACATAAGTAAATGGGTGTTGTACGCTGCGGTTAAACCTGGGTAGTTATGTATTCGTGTCTAGGATGAATATAGCCTGGCCAACTATATTCATTCGAGACATGGCCAACATGTGCTTGGGAGTGACTGTGGTGTGCGACATGCCTAAAACTTACCCAATACCCAAACAATGAGTTGTCGTTGCAGCGAGACAAGAAATACTATGGGAGTATTTCTCGAGCCAAATCCGTTATAGAAATCCTCATCCCAGCGTTGCTCCTTAATCATTCCTTTAGCGATAATTTATCTATTTTGATAATTCATTCATGCTTTATCGCTTAGTAGAATTCTATGTCTGTCAAAAAGAGATATCCCTTAAAAAGAGATATCCCTTGTTTCATATCTCTTGATTCAATATAGGGGACTTACCATCCTGTCCTTCCTGATCTTTTTAAATCAAAATATCTCCAAAGAAAGGACCTAGCCCAAGGAACAACAACTCTCCGCCGTCATACTCTCCTCCGTTCTACAAATTTCAGAGAGCCAGCTACTTCTCATAGATAGAGCTTTGAAGCATTCATTGGCATGGATTAATTGAATCTCAATCGTGCTGAATTCCTTTGTTCTGAAAAATCTATCCATCTCAACCTTCCCCCTGGTTAAACTCTTATAATCTATGACAATAAACTTAGTTTCAGCCATTGCCACTGGTATATTCCTCTTCGACAACCCTTATGCTTGCAATCCTTTTCAATTCTAGTACTAAAAGATAATCTGTTAGCTATTCATTCGAACATCTTCATAAACATAGTCCTCAATTAGTAATCGAAACGTCCTCCATCAAGGTAGCCAACAATGAGAAAGATGATGTGTTACATTCTGAAATGCGTATCCCAAGGTACATAGAATTTTTCGAAAATCCTCATTAGGATTGATTCCGTAGCCTACAAACTCCGACTACCCTCAGGAATTAGTAGCATCAATCTGGTATCCCGCGTCTCTGTCCTTAAGAAGTATCTACCCGATGAAAACCTAGAAATTCCTTCGATAAGACTGAAATCAACGAAAGTCTGAACCCCATGGTAGAACCAATCGAAACCATAGATCGAAAGACCAAACGTACGAAACAAAGTCATATCCTAACAGCGAAGATTCGCCAGAAAGCCACACTAGAACTCGAATTCACTTGAGAGCGCGGAAATCCAACAAAGTAGAAGTATCTGTATTTCTTTCCGAATCCATAATTTGTATCTAAATTTCGAATTTCAGGATGAAATTCCCTCTAACGGGGGGATAATGTGACAACCCGAAGTTTTTCCAGCGCTGTAACCCGTTTCGCCCGTAAAACCCGTCTTTAGCAATTCGTTCCGTTTTCGTTTTTGGGCTAAGTTATTTAAATTTATATGTTTATTATAATCTCATGAGTTTCCAAACTCCCTAGAAACTCATGTAAACGGCCCAAATTATTAATTTAAAAATTTATAAAATTGGTCCCGCCGGGTTACGACAACTTAATCGGGTGCGACCAAAAGCCCCGTTTAACGTCGATATCGGGTAGAATTCCACCGTGTCCCAAACCCGAACCATATATAAAGTGGTTTAAGCTTCATTTGGAGCCTTTTCACTCTCTCTCTAACCTCTCTCCTCAAATCCACACTTTAAGTCCAAAAATCATTGAATTCAAGCCCCAAATCTTCAAGGTAACCATCCTAGCTCCTAGTATAATATCTTTAGCCTTCATTTTCGAGTTTAAATCATGAAATAGGACCATATTCATGAGTTTACGGCCCTAGAACAGTCCTAGGCCGTGAACTCACATAAAATGGGTTTTAGAGCCCAAAAACCCTTCCAAAACACCATTGAGGCTTAGATATGACTTATAGAATTACGAAATTGGACTTGGAACACCTTGAACATCAATTTAGAGAAGTAAACATGAGTTTACTGCCCAAGAACATGCTTGGGCCGTAAAATCATTATCATGGAGAGTAAACTCCTTTTAAGGTGTTAAATTGCCATTTAAACACACCAATAGCCTTGGAATAAGTTCTAGAATCAACCACAAACGAATTAGGTGCCTAAAACTCAAGGAAAACACCTCCCTAAGGAGTTCACGGCCATAAGTGGGAGTCTTGGGCCGTAAACTCCTAAAACTATGTCAAATGGTGCCCAAATTTTATCCCTAGACTTGCAAAATAGCTTGAAATCACATGTGATTAATTAAGGACCACCAAAACAATAAGGATTTAGTGTGAGGGGGAGTTTACGGCTGTAAACTCCAAGTTTACTATCGTAAACTCCAATAAATGGTCCATATGTGTGATAAATCCATTCCAATGCCCTAGATGTGATCCTAACTAATTTATCCAATTGATTCAAAGCCATTTTGCACCATAAAAGACCCTACCATAAGTTTAGGGCCGTAAACTCATGGGGAATGGGACTTATGGCCGAAAACTCTAGTATGAGTTTACTCTTGAAGAGTAAACTCCATATCCAAGCCATATGTGTCCTTAAATGCCACCCGGGTCCCTCCAAACGCTTGTAATGGAGTGTTTTCGCGATTAGAAGTGTTTGTCCCTAAAAACTAAATTATTCAAGTCTTAATTAGAAACAAATGTGTATCTTTTCATAAAACATAGGAATATCGTGCGTTTGCAACCCAGAACTGACGTTTAGGATCCAAACCGACGCGTTCCTCAACCGGTGAGTTCATACCCCTACTTTTTTTCAAATGTTTTCACTGTTTTTAAAGGGGGGGGGGGGGGGAATATAAGCAAAAGTACAAGGTAATCTTGTACTCAAACTTATTATTTTCAGTTCAAATGTTTTTATTCTATATGTTTTAATATCGAAAATTATGTTTATCAAATAGTTCGAATTACGAAGTTAACTTTCAGACTAATCATAGATTTCTTGATAAAATGTTACAATCTAAATTATATTTCATAATCTACGAATAATTCATACTAATCATCAAGTAGAACTAATACGAATACAAATACGAAAGTATAACTAGGAATCGAACGAATAGGAATACTAAAGTAATAATGCGAATACGAATGCAAATACGAATACGAATACGAATAGGATTAGGATTAGGAGTAGGAATACGAATACAAATGCGAATACGAATACGAATAAGAATAGGATTCGGAGTAGGAATACGGATACGAATGCGAATATGAATACAAATACAAATACGAATACGAATAGTATTAGGAATAGGAATAGGGATACAAATACGACTGCGACTACGAATGCGAATACAAATACGAATACGAATACGAATACGAATAGTATTAGAAGTAGGAATAGGGTTATGAATACGTCTGCGAATACGAATAGGATTAGGATTAGGAGTAGGAATACGAATACGAATGCGAATACAAATACGAATAGGACTACAAATATAAATACGAATACAAATATAAAATATAAATATGAATATGATTAAGAATAGAAATACGAATACGAAGGCACGCATCTAGGTACATTCAAGTGTAATACAATTAGGATATCAGAATACCTAGCTAATATAACAAGTATGAAAGGAAATCAAACATTACATTGGGATTCAATAACTAAACTTACTTTTAGGAAAATATAGGATTTTCCTGGGATAACAATTGTACATAACCAGAATTGTGTAATAAATCAGTTAATCAAACTTTACATATAAGAAAATATAGGATTTTCTTGGATAACGATCTTTTCGGAAAACCAAAGGAAACTTTTACATTTCAGAAAACAAACATCTTATGAACTCACTAACTTTATGCTGATTTTCAAACTGCTTGTATTCTCAGGTCCATACTAGACAGGTACCCGCGATCTTTTGGAGAAGACGGATCGTACAAAAGACTCGTCTCTACTTTTGTTCATATGATATATGTATAACCTTTGTAACACTATGCTTTCAAACAAATGTAATTATTCATATGTAATGTATTGGTTGTTTACTTGCGTACTATGTACATTGGATTTGATACTCAACATGGAGTCCACCCCGGAACGTTTCCGCCTTTGGTTTCGGGGTGTGACAGCACGCGTCAGAAGGCTATTGGATCACGAATTCGGAGCGAGGAGAGTGTGACACGTGTCAGTCACCGGGCATCTTCGCATGTGAGGTGACGTGGCCGGATAAGGTCCACGCGATTATTCTCAGTTTTCAAGGATTTCTCGGTTTTTGAGCCAAAAACTTCCGAAATTCATAACTTTCGCATACGAGTTCCGTTTTTGACGTTCTTTATATGCACACGTAGGTAAAATTATGCTCTACAACTTTTGTTTAGACTTCATTGGTTAATTTTGACTTTATTTTTAATATTATTATTTTTAACAATCCGGGATAGGAAAATCCGTTAAAAATTCATAACTTCTTCATCCGATATCTGTATTCGTCTGTATTTTTACCGTTGTACTACTATTGACGAGACCTTCGATTCTCGTTTAGGTTGTGTTGGCTAAATATCGCTCGATATTTATTTCGAGTTTTTAGCTGTTTACTGTTACTCCGAAACTTAGAAAAATCGTAATTTCCTCAGAGGAAGTCAAATTTTAACGTCCTTTCTATGAAAATTCTCGGTTTAACAAATCCTACGACTTAAACAAACACAATGGATTTCGTTGAGGTTTTTCCCTGAATGTTTATAACGATATTCTTTACAACCTTCAATAATAAAAGTTACTTATTTCAAATTTTATATTTTTGTTAAATTTCGATATTTGACTTTTAATTGGAATCTCATAAGACTTCCAATATTTTCCGAGTGATTCTAAACATAGTTTTACTTCATTTCTAGTAAAACTATCTGTTAGAACTTAATACTCAATATCACATAATATTTCATAATAGTATTTACTTTTAACATTTACAAAACACAATTTCAAAACGTATATGTTACATGGGAGCTGGCTATGCCCGAAGTGGTTACCTTAACCGTAAGGAGGGGGATACCGAAGGCAGGTCTAGTAACTGGAGTGAAGTTGTAACAAGGTAGCCGTACTGGAAGGTGCGGGTGGATTAACTCCTTTTCAGGGAGAGCTAATACTCTTGTAACAAAATAAATGTAATTAATTGTTGGTGATTAAATAATAGATATTATTTATGAGTTTGTTTACTTCCTTTGTCAATTATTTATTTTTGTGTTTCATTTTACATGTTTTACTTCCCAAATAATTTAATTATTCAAATTCCACAACCGCTCATACTTTTGGAAGTAAGTAGTGAATTAAGATTGTCATGAATTGGATTGTAGATTGTCTATGGAGGTTAGACATTGCAATTGCATTGCTACAACATTCATGAGTACTTAGAAATGGAGTTTTAAGTATTGGATAAACCTACGCTCACAGAATTACTTCATGGATTATATCACTAGTAATTGTGCGACGATAATATCGTATATTCTTAAAACAGAGATATATGAGTTGTAATTTACAAGTCGGGTGTGCATTGGTGTTGCAAAAAGGCGTCAGTAACATGATGTTATAAAATTCAGTGTCATGTATGATATGATAAGTAAAGGATACAAGCATATAAGTGAAAGTTTATTTGTTCCTTTTTCCCCAACAAGAAAAGTGATATCTTTGGGCCCCTCGGTGATTTGGTGTTGAGTTATAGTGGTGAGCCCAGCCATGACTCAATTGATGTGGTCAATTTAAAGTTTTATGTCATCATCACAAATCGGGAAATCAGGAAACAAAACTTGGACAATGAGATTAATTTTAATCCATATCTCATGTTTGTACGATATCTAGAAGAACGGAGAAATATTTGATCACTTATCTTAGGACCACTATCTGTTTAGTTCAGAGTTCGGTAGTTACTATGGAAGCACTCTTTGTTGTCTAATATAGAAGTTATATCGGTAATTGCAGTTATAGACTTATCCAAGTGGGAGACTGATGGATTAGGTGTCTAAGACAATAATTGAATTAATATATACTTGAATTAGCGAAGTCGTTTTAGGTTGCTCTTAAACCTAGTAATTGAATATGATGACTTTTAGAGAGATAGTCTGATTTATTAGTTTATTATACGATTAATAAATATAAATAAATAAATTTATTAATATATTATGGAAATAATATATTAATTATAAATAGTAATATTTAATTAAGAATTAATCAGAAATTAATTAAAATTCATTTTAGGATTAATTAGATTAATTAAAAGTGCAGAGATTGTTTGGTTATTTATTGAAAGTTGAAACATGAAGACTCTAGAACATCATGGGATGGGGTGGACGAAAATTAGCTAGGGTAAGCCTAGAATTTTCACCCAAGGAGCTTGGATAAGGAGATAAGACAACCGAAATATTATATTAATTAATCTAGGCTTTATCCCAAAAAATCCATCTTTGGCCCCATGTTTCATTCAACTATATAAACACCTCACTAGCCTCCTTATTTTGTCTACTTCATTCTTAGAAGCAAAGGCTGATATTTTGAGCTTCCCTCTCCTTTCTCTTCAAGTCTTCTAGTTAGAGTTAGGTATGACTCATGAGAAGCACGAGATTTCTCGTGCTCGCTTCCAATAACTTTGAAGAAAGGTTTATGTTTATTTACCATAACAAATCAAGATGTATTTGATCTTCCTTCATGAATTCAGATTTCATTAAGTTTTGTAGTTTGATAGTTCAGTATGTTGTCTTTATGTGAAAGACAAAAATCCTGTTTAGGTTCCATGTACCATAATCATTTAATTGTTAAATGTTTTTCCGCTTACATCATTATTTTGTAATCTACGTTTTCCATATATATATATATATATATATATCTTTACTAACTTATAAAAGAAATCCTACTATTTCTTTAAATAGATCCAATAAAATAATATTATTTTTTAAGACGTTCAACTCTTTAAGCATAAAGTACAACTAATAATGAATAAAATAATATTAAATTTTAATCTGATTACCTTTGAAATCTTATCTCTTCCAAAAATTTGATCTGATCTCTTATCCAATTAAAATAAAACAAATAATCCATTATATAGGCCATTTTATTTGTAATTTTTTTAAGCTTTATTTATTGTTTATGCCCTCTAATCGAAATTGACCAATCAGTTGTAAAATCAAATACTTTGTTTAATATTAAGAAAAAAATATCTATGTATGATTTATGACTAATAGAAAATTAATATTCCATTTGTTATTCATGTTCCATGAAATATGGTTGTATTAATTTTATTATTTTTCGGTTTAAAACTTTAGATATTATATATCCGTTTAGACTTATCTGTATCAAGCAAACCGGGTTGTTAAGATTAACTTTGATTCTCCCTTTTATTAACTTTATCAATACTAATAAAGGTATAAGCAAGTCACTTCGTATGGATGTGTCCTGATTTCTAAAATGAAGAATTATAAACGTACACTACACACCAAAATATTTAGTTTATTTTGTATTGCGAGGGTTACATTTATTTGTTGCCGTAAAACCGATCAATAACAATATGCATATGTTTTATGTTACGTGAAATCTAACATGTTTCCGTATAGAACTTATTGGCGAATGAGAAACTATTTTTCGCCGCTGCTTTGCGCGGGTCTATAGCTAGTATATATATATATATATATATATATATATATATATATATATATATATATATATATATATATATATATATATATATATTGTGTGCGTGTGTATGTGTGTGACTAGGAGTTAAATCAATTTAATCAGTGACCCGTTTAGAAATCTAGGTTCAGAATGTACACATTCTCGGACTATATGGTCATTTTCAAAAATTTCATTAAACACAACTATTTTCTTAAAAGAATATATAAAATTGGTTAAATTAGTCGATTAAAAGAAAATGTTATCGACTAATCCTCCTCATTACCCCAAATCACATAGACCATTCGTTATTTTGTTTGTTGTCACATCATAAAAATAATTACATTGTACATTATTATCGAAACTTTTGGAAAAGTTAAATATGTTCGAGCCACCGGTTGTAAAGTCTATCGCTATCACCACCATTATTTTATTGGATATAATCGGATTGCACAAATGGTCTAGTTACTATAGTTTCTGTGATGTTACGTTAAGTAAGATTAATTAATGCATAGATATTCCAACCAATAACAGTGACTTTAATTTCATAAACAAAGTGAATCTTTATGTCGATAGAACCAGATAAAGTTTCATTAATAAATGTTTAGTTATGCAGAGTTATAAAAGCATGAGTTATTAAAGCATCAGTTATTAGGGTATTTTAATTGTTCTTTTGTATATTTCTAGCATCTTGTTAGCTTTTAATATATTTCGCCGTTCGAAAAAATCTAGTAAAAAACATTAAGGAATTTTCGCTTTTCTTTTTGTTAGCAAATGGATTATATAAAACAAGATCCTGTCTAAAAGAAGAATGGCAGAGGAAAATGGTACAAAACAAACAATTAAAACTCGTAAATGGCAACAAAGGCAATTAGCCCAAGTACAAGAATTGTAATTCCTTCTATATTTAATCCAATTAAACAACAAGGTGATGGTGAAATATGCGGTATTCGAAGCGGAAGCATGAATCCAGTTGAAAATCCTATCATTCCTGTTTTTTCACATATGCCAGGAATACCCATATAGATTATACTCACCTACGATATGTTCTCAAAATACCTACGGTTTGGTGTTTAGATGAACATGATGTCAATTCTAAAGAAAAGAGTAGGTGAGGCTTAGAAGCCTTCAGTTACCTATTTTTTTTTTTTTTTTTTTTTTTTGGTGTTGACTACTCTTTGTTTGAAGTTTACTACTATTTCATATTTGTTTTGATTACTATACTGTACATATTTTTTACTAGTATATATAAAAACAAGGTAATTTTGGACTACTATACATGTTATAAACTAAAAAAGAAAAACCAAAAACAAAAAAATAGTCTCTGTTTTATTGTTGTTATTCAATTGCACAAAACTTCTATGGTGTACAAACTTCTAATAATCTATGGTGTACAAACATATCATCTATGGTGTACAAACTTCTAATGCACAAAATGTGCATCAACAGCTTGTACATAATAGGTGGCAAGTGTCATCTACGGTCTTGTTAAAATAATCTACTGTTTTATTATTGTTATGCAATTGTTATGTCGTTCATATGACATAATAAATCTATATCACTATCGAATCAACCCAAATAACATATGACATAATAAATCTATATCACTATACATGTAATAAAAAAAAACTCAGCAAACCATAAATACAGTGTCGTCTATGGTGTACAAACTGTTAATGCACATTTTGTGCATCAACGTCTTGTACACTGTAGGTGGATACCGCACCTATGATTTTGTTATTTTTTTGCAAAAACATTATACTCAACACTATTAGATTTCAAGGTAACTATAGAATGCAAATAAATATCGAAGTTTTCAAGAAAAACCTAATTGTTGTTCGTAACCGCCATAGAGAACATTTCTCTAGTTCCAAACAACAAAAAAAATGTCCTAAATAGAAAATATTAACTTTATTTATTTTGGGCTAATGGGTTCCAAAACCGTAGCTCATTCTCCCTAAATCGTAGGTTATTACCTCCGGAACTCACCAAACAATATGTTTTTAGATGAAATTGTAGGTTTCCTTAAAATCTACTGTTTTGGAAGTCTATTTCCGACTAAAATCTAGTTTTTGGCTATTAATCGAAAACTTATTATAAAATATGGCTAGATTCATAAATTAGTCTAAAAAACCGTAAAAAAAAGTCATTTCATTTCAATTTATCCTTAAATCATTCGTATAAAACCCCTAAATAATTAGATTTTTCTTATCTTTTTTATTTTATAAAATTAATATAGATTATTTATAAATTTATATTTATTTTTTAAAATCATTTATACAAATTATATAAAATCATATTATTATTTATTATTGTTTATATTTATTTAACTTCTAATTCCTCATTTTAAAAATCATTTATTTTTCTTTGATTTTTTGTATTGACGTTTTGTTCGAATATACATATTAATATTAATTTCCAAGTTATACATATGCTAATCCAAAACGGTTATAAGCTAATCTGGAACAGATTTACAATTATATATATATATATATATATATATATATATATATATATATATATATATATATATATATATATATATACACACACACTAGCCGTTTATGCGCGTTAAGCAACGAGTTGTGAATAGTTTGTTTAAGCAATAATTCATTCAAGAATTTATTATATTTCAAGGAACACAAAATAGATATGCATTGTTATCGGTTTTTGCAGCAAAGAACATGGTTACTATTCTAACCATTGTATTAAATAACGAAAAGAGTTTTTAGTGTGCAAATTATTTTGATAGCCCTCCCCTTTAGAAATTATGGTACATTTTATTGTTTTTCTTAATTTGCACTACTCTTTTATTAAATTGGCGAACAAAGAAAAAAGCCAAGGGAGTGTTCGATTTTATATTTTATCTATCAAATGTCATCTAATGTATATGCAATACAATATTCACCTCAGTCACTAAATACGTTAGATAGATAATAGTTTATAATAATTAGACATCATAATAATAATAATAATAATAATAATAATAATAATAATAATAATAATAATAATAATAATAATAATAATAATAAACCACTTGCATTTACTATTTTATGGACTACGAATTTCATGTTTTTTTAATAAATATTAATATTTGTATCATTCAAGTATATAGATGTTAACAAAACATCAATTTTTGGAATTTAAAGGATAAGTTTTACTCATTTTATATAGTCAGGTTTGCACGCATGCCTCTCAAAAGGGTATCTTAATAATTTACCACTAAATAGGTCAATTTACACAACATTGAGACGAAAATGTATTATGCAAAAAGTTTGATCAACGATACCATGTCGTTTACAAAAGTTGGTTTTTATCTAATGCACTTCTAGAATTAATAAAACGAAAAAACCGATGATACACAAATACTAAATTCTAACATTAAATATACCCCCTTACCACAATGATACACAAATACAGTCACATACACACACATCAATCAGGTTTGTGGCGATGACCGATCATTATGATGTTGGAAAGAAAATCACTCATTCCAGAAAACCACTGTCATTACGATTTTCTGTTTTTAGCATTTTAAAAACCGAAAAAAACAGGGCCGTTGGAAGCACTTGACAGGATTAAAAATGGTACCTTTTTTGTTTTTTATATTCTTTTTTTATTGTTCTAAAATTAAAGGTATACAGTTTAATTTGATGTTGTATTTGGGATTGCACGCAGATCTTATGGTATACCTGGGTTTATTTCATTGGTTATGTTGTTTAGAACTCTGTTGCATAGATTTGTATTTCTAACAAGCTTTTTGTGTTTCATGTTGATTTGATAAATTGATAATACTATAGAAATGATTGAATTTAGATGAATTTTCAAGGTGATCTTAGAAGCTATCTTCAAAAGATAGGAAAGTTGTCACTTGTCCCATCAAAAGCTCTTACATTTGCTCTGGATATTGGGAGGCAAGTAATTTTTTTTTAACCTCAGTTTATGTTAATCGGGAGAAAAAAGGTAAGTTAGGATTTTTTTTATAATATTATATTAATAACATGTCCGGTTGTAAACTTTTAGAAAAAATAACTAAAAAAGAAGATCAAAGAAACGGTGTAAAAGTTACCAATAATCCTAATGGATCATTATTATGATAATAGTATTTGTAATAATATTAAAATATTTATTATTTTGAAATCATATACTTAGTATTTGACACTTTTTGCTCTTTGATTGATAACAGGGGTATGAGTTATCTTTATGACTGTAAGCTAGATCCAATTATCCACTGTGATTTAAGGCCAAAGTAAGGCAGCTAATATAGGTTCGACTAATTATATAAATTTACTTATATAAGTTCATATGTTGACATTTTTTTTAATAATTAAAATATTGGTAGGGTGCTAGAAATAATTTGCTGGATAGTGGGGGCCAATTGAAAGTTGCAGATATATAGGCAAGAGTTATAATGACAAAGGACAAACCACCAGTTTTAATTCGTGTTCTTATATAAATTTACTTATATAAGTTCATATGTTGACATTTTTTTTAATAATTAAAATATTGGTAGGGTGCCAGAAATAATTTGCTGGATAGTGGGGGCCAATTGAAAGTTGCAGATATATAGGCAAGAGTTATAATGACAAAGGACAAACCACTAGATATATAAGCAAGAGTTATAATGACAAAGGACAAACCACCAGTATAAATTCTGTTGATTTTCTATATATTTTTCTACTGTTTCTTAATGTTCTGATTATGTTAGCAAACAACCACATATTTGTATTTATGGATATGAAAAGATTCCCAAAAAGCTCATTATTTGTGTGTCACTATCACCTCTTTGGAGATGTTATTTTCCAAATTTTGGGCTTTTAAGTAGGGTGAGGCTTCTTAAGGAGCATATGAGGCTACTTGGTGAGGAACATAGGAAGTAAGCTAAACTTCGTTAAAATGAGCGATTATGGTTTCTTTTCAATATGTCATTTTGCAATATATGGTGTTTTATCATTAGTTTTTCCAAAGATTGCTTATAAAGTTTTTGAGAAAATGATGAACATTTGGAGATATTGTTTTTCCAGAGATTGCTTATAAAGTTTTTGAGAAAATGATGAACATTTGGAGATATTGGTGAAAAAGGCAACATTTGAGAAATTTGAATATAGTTGGGTAAAGCTACAATTTCTCCTTTGTTTTCTTATATTATTTGAATTTTTTTTGAAGAATAAAGACAATAATGACATTTTGTTGTGTGATTGCATATCTTCATTGGATGACTGATACTTCACTTCATGCAGCTTACAATTATGTATCTGGATTGCACATGTGTCGTCCTGATAGAGCAACATGGGATTTGATAGCTATGGTGGAAAATGGGAAACATGAGGGACCTGCTACCTATTCTGTCACATTTGTGTGGAATGGACATGAGTGAGAGAATGTGGAATTAATTGGAGGTTTCACTGGGAATTGGAAAGAACCAGTTAAAGCAATCCATAAAGGTGGGCCACAATATGAAGCTGAAGTTCGACTTGCACAGGGGAAGTAAGTTTTATCATTCTACTTTAAATTTAAGTTGACTATTTTGGTCAAACTATGTGACGTGACTAATTAATTTGATGAGAAATGTTTCAGGTATTATTACAAGTTTATAGTGAATGGGAATTGGAGGCATTCAACAACTTCACCTACAGAAAAGGATGATAGGGGGAATGTTAATAACATACTTGAGGTTGGTGACATGGCAAATGTGAGGCCTTATATTCAACATCCAAAGAAGGTATACGTGAAATATATTTTTAGGGTAAAGCATACTGACATTGTATTTTTTTTTTTTTGGATGTGAATATCGTGAAAGTGATTGAGAGGGCATTGACAAAGACACCGTGCTGATGCTCAACATGTTCAACATGATGCAGGAAAACATGTCAGCAACCATCAAAATATGCAACAAGATCGTGCAAGACCATCCAACACCATAACAAAAGCAGCATCATCCACTTCTACAACATAATACGAACAAACAATACAATAAATCCTAAGAAATCAAACCTTTCTTCGTTAGTTTTATATTTCGAAAATATATTTATTACCATCAGATAACACATCTACCCTTACAGCACGCAAATCCAAATAACTCCAACAGTCAACGCATACAAAATAATGAACATACGTATACTTCAAGCGTAAACATCTACACCATCTAACCCCCGCATAGCGTAGCGGGGGACACGAATCTAGTTGTAATTAATATTTTTTTTATTTCTTATTTTAATTTTTTTTTTAAATGTTTATTATTTAAATTTTAATATTCAATTTTTTCTAGTAAAATATTCTAGTGTACTAGTGTTCATAAAAAATAATGTGTGTAATATTCATTATTTTAAAACAATATTGTTAACATATTTTTTTAATATTATAAAACATATAATTTTAGAATATTATATATATATTATATTTTTACAAACAATAAAATATTAAAATATTTCTTTATAAAAACTTGATCGTTCTCACAAAATTATCCGTTAACAACTACTTTTATTTTTTGAAGTCTCGATTATCTAACTTTATCGCCTTTATTTTTGCTGAACACGCCAAACACCAAAGTCTTGAGCATTAGTCCTATCATTTGCCAAAAAATCCCTTGAGCAATTCTCGCTTGAACCTAAAATACAGATAACATATCACATCACATAAGTATAAGGCTACGTACACTAATGAATCATGAGTTTAATGCATGAAAATACGTAACTTTGGAATATGTTGCAGGAATATTAAACAATCCGTAATTATCATTTCATAGAAATATAAATATTGAAATTTATGTTATTCTATTCAAAATTGTATTAGCATTCTGTAAATCATACGGTTATTTGATAAATTATATATTTAGTCTAGCCAAATATTAAATTTGGTTTAAAATATTAAAGCGTTAATTCAAGGGTGGATGTATTGGGTGAACGTTAAACCAACTTTGCCATGTGAGATAACGTATTTTAAGAGTATTTTATTGACTTGAATTAGGTATAGATATTAACGTGAAATTTTGATAAATTTCAATATTTTGTATAAATTTATGGTTTAATCATAGCATTTATTTTTTAAAGTCTTAATTATCTAATTTTATATGATAATCTGTCATTTTTTGTTAAAAAAAATTGAGTGTTTTGTAAATTTGGACAAAATATAGAATAATTGAGATTTTTTTGTTCAAAAAAATAAAAGTTAAGATTAAACTATAAATTATCCCAAAATATTGACCCATTTACTAATTTACTAAACTACTACATATTCACAGCATCAGTCTTGAACTGATCCTGTTTTATAATGATTCAGTGTTTTTCTGTCTTTTCTGAAACAATTTTTATAATTAAGAAATTAAATTACATTTCAGGTGTCTTTGATTGATTTGATATCCTTTGGTTCTTCCTCTTCGGCCACTGGATATATGAAGGTGGTGTAACATCAAGAAAATATCATGCCAACTTAAAACTTTTCAAAACATTTAAAAACTATTCATCATTACAAAGGTTGTTTCTAAAATAGTAATTATCAGAGTATCCCAATATCAATCCATAAAACATGTGCACATAATATCATACGCTAGCTCATATCATATAATAGTTAACCGATCTATTAGATCACTAATCATAGCAACGTCCCCAATAATCGGGGTAAAGACCTAATTGGTCATTAACATAGCATCATCCTATAACCAAAATATTGACCTAACCTGGTCACCATGCATAAGCATATCACCATCCTAACTACCAAGATGTAATTAATAAACATATCATGCCATAACCAAACACAATCCATAAAGGGTTGGCCTTAGTACCTTAGACCCTGTTAATATAGTGAGGATAACTCACCTCACAACTATCAAATTGTAAGATAAGATCGAACTCCCAGATCACTACCACGGGCTCCACCACCTATATTCATTGTAAACCATACTTGTAAGTTTCCAATCTTTCCAAACTGTATGTCATCTAGTTAACCCATGGTCGAAGTCAAAGTCAACTGTCCAGGTCAACAATCCATGTTGAGCTCAACTCGTCGAGTATCATCAGTTACTCGTCGAATTCCTTGCATAACTCGCCAACTTGCCAAGTCACCGGAGTGACTCGTCGAGTTCCTAGTGTCAGTGGTCGTAACTCCTTGTCCAACTCGGTGAGTTTTTCCCTTACAACTTGACGCGCTCATACGTGTCCAAAGGTTGAGAAAACCCTAGCCGACTCGCTGAGTCATCGACTGACTCGCCGAGCCCAAGGCATTCTTCATCGGATTGGTCTAGTTGTTCATCCAACTCGTCGAGTTCATGACCATCTTCATATGACTCGCCGAGTCGACCTTGCGACTCGCCGATTCCCTTCAATCCTTCATCCATACAGATGCTTTTTAAGCCATGCAAAGGCTCCAGATTACAGATCCAGCCTTCCAAGGCCTGATTATCACGTAAAGTTGCAAACTTTACGTGCATGCAAAGATTTAAGGCCCTTAAATGACAAAACTAAGCTTGCAATGAAGTCTCACACTTGAGGGAAGGCTCATACTAGGCATGGCTGATAACTTTATCGATCTAGAGGCCAAAGGGAGTCCAGATCTAAAGTTACAACTTCTGATCTTAGCTCAAACATAAGAAGCCTTTCATAAAACCCATCCAAAAGAGGTTAAAAAAGAGATGAGCCAAGGAAACAACTTAATACCTTCCAGAGAGTGAAAACTGATGAATCTCTAAGCTCCTCACGAGTTCCTAGCCTTGATTTCCTTGCTTCCCCAAGTGTTTCCTCCTCCAAAATTCCTCATCCAAGCTTGAACACACCAAAAGAACACACACACACACACACACACACACTCGATTTAGGGTTTGAGAGGGACAAGAAGCAGTAAAGGGGAGGCTGGGGGAGGCTAATGATCCTTTAAATAGGTTGAAATTCCCCGAAATCTAGGGTTTCATCTGCCAGCTCCTACTCATCGAGTCCGCTCTTGGACTCGGCGAGTAGATCATTAAAACACGCGGACCAACTCGCTACTACTCGACGAGTAGGGCGGCCAACTCGTCGAGTAGACCCAAAAACATAAAAGATTCATACATAAATCAATACCTGAGAATCGGGGCATTACAATTCTCCCATAATTGAACTAGAGTTTGCCCTCGAAGTCTGCTGGGGTAAACAATGCCGGGTAATGCTCTCGCATCTCTGCCTCCGGCTCCCACGTCCACTCGGATCCCCTCCGATGTTACCACTGCACTTTTACCAAAGGTATCTCTTTGTTCCGCAAAACATTCATCTTCTTCTTGAGTATGGCCACATGCCTCTCCACGTAACTCAGGCGTTCATCAACCTGAATATCATCTAATGGCACCACTGCCTCCTGATCCACAATGCACTTTCTCAACTGCGACACATGGAAAATGTTGTGGATCCGACCAAGCTCCTCCGGGAGCTCTAGTCTGTACGACACCTTGCCAAACTTGGCAAGGACCCTGAATGACCCAATGTATCAGGGACCCAATTTCCCCTTCTTCCTGAAGCGAATCACACCCTTCCAGGGTGAGACCTTCAGGAGTACCATACCATCCACCTGAAACTCTAACTCAGATCGGCGTTTGTCGGCATAACTCTTCTGTCAACTCTGAGCGGTTTGCAACCGTTGCCTAATCTGCTAAAATTTCTCGTTAGTCTGCATAACTACCTCCGTCCATCCCATCACCCTGTATCCAATCTCACGACAACAAATCGGGGTGCGACATTTCCTCCCATACAACATCTAGAGGGTTACTAAATTCACTGGTTTTCAATGTCACAAATAAATTCAAATCAAAATAAAGTTATTCGGCATCAATATCCGATCTTTCTTCAAACTTGAGTGCTTTTTCAAGAATATGGCAAGACGACTTAAGATATTTACCTTTAATTCCACTCAAATTATGTGGAAATAAAAAAACTAAATAATTTGTCATACTCTTTGAATTGTTCAAATCTTGCCTTAAGGGAGGCACTAGCTTGATCAACAATGTATAAGAGATAATTGACTCTGAAACTCTCTTCAGCTGTAAATGAAACCTCTTCACTACTTGAACTCTCATCAAACTTTTTTTCCTTTGAATCAAACGTTTTTGTGGAAATACTGAATCAATAACCATTTCAATAACAATCTCCTTAACTTAAGCAATCACTTTTAAATAACCAGTTTCTTTATAATCCTTGAAGTACTCAATCAATATGCTTATTTTTGTAATAGAATTATCAAGATGCATATCCTTTTATTGTAACTTTTTACTCACAATATTCACTTGGTTTAATACTTGATACCAGATAACAATAGATACCAAAAATTCAAACTCACCAAGTTTTTTTTTTTCTACTATTGAACTTGCTGCACTTGCAATTGCAACAACATTTGCCTTTTCTCCAACTTCAAGTAAAGCTTCCCGTACATCAACAAGTTGTAGTTTTGTGACAACCCAAAATTTTCCATCCAGTTCAATCAAACACTTCATTAAAAGTCAAACTCATTGCTGTTATCTTTTAGCACAATTAGGAGTTTATTTGAGCGTTTTGAGCCTTGTACACTTAAGGAATAAGTGTCGGGGTTTATCTGCTGAATCTATTGCTCAAAGAACAAGTCTGGAACACCTTGACCAGGAGTTCATGGCCACCACAGGGGAGTTTAAGGCCGTAAACTCCACGTGGGCCGTAAACTCCTCCTATAAGGTGAAGTTCTGGCCATTTGTTTCATTCCTCCTTTTCCTTTGGCTGAAATCCTCTCAACTATCATCCCGATCTTCGTCCCCGATCTTCAAATCTTGTAACTTTATTGTCTTAACTAGTTGATATCTTACATGAACTAGTAATCTTACATGATTTCATCCGTGAAATCATTCCATTTTGTAGTGATGGGTTTTGGTCATAAGACATCCTATGTGCTCATACAAACCCTAATGCTTGGATCTAGGTTTCTCTATTGTACATGCTTTGAATCCAAGACTATAAACCCTAATTCTAGCATTCAAGTAATCATATTAATATGTAATTAGGTTTAAGATCATACCTTGATTGTTATGTAGCAATAACAATCCCAAATCTCCTTGTAATGACTTTGGAAGGCTTAGAGTCACAAGTGTCACTCCTCTAATGGTTTACAAACACCATAAGCAAATGGAGAAGGTATAAAGAGAGAGGTGAGAGGTTAGAATTCGTATCTAGGACCTCTTGGGAAGGGATACACGAATTCATGACCCTAGGGGTGTTTATATAGGTGTAGAGATAGGGTTTCAGTCATTATCCTTATCTAGTTGATTATCCATTAAGCAACCAATAAGATAATCCTTGAATCCTTATCATACTCGAATTCTAAGGCTTTCCAACCTTAAATTCGTCCACCATATAAATAAGATAATCCTTACCTTATTTTGTAACTATCACATAATTACAAATCAGCCCCTCTAGTTTAATTAATTACATTTGATCACAAAACTAATTCTTAATTAATTATTGACCAATATTAATTAAACAAATATGATTTCTCCTTTAATATATTATTCTTATAACATATTAATTAATCATATTATCCTCTCTCTCTTTATTCATTTCTCCAATCAAGTTGCTTTGGTGAAGGCAACCCAAAAGGACCATGCACCATCGGGTCAAGTACATACCAAAATAGTTATGGACTTAGACACTAATCCAATAGTCTCCCACTTGGATAAGTCTAACAACTATTATGCGTATAACTTCAGATCCTGATCTGCAATCGTAGCTTTCCAAAGCCACTGTCAACTCTGATCATATCAGATACGCGTGTCCTTAGATAAGGGATCATATATTCCTCCATTCTAGATATCGTATGAGATATGATTTCTAATCATTCTCTTTGTACTATATCTCGATTTCCGATTTATGACGACAGACTAATTGAACAAATCAAATTAGCCCTAGCCCGGCCGAGCATTTACGTATGTCATCACTAAACCATCGAGGGGCCCAAAGATATCGCTTTTATCCTACCTTGGATAAAAGGAACGGATAAACTTTGATACAATGTTGCTTGCACTTACTAACCAAATCACCCACAACAATATGTTTTATAACACCAAGTTACTAGTGCGTTTACATATTATCAATGTGCAACCAATTAGCAAGATACAACTCACACATCTCGGTTTCAAGAATATAAGATGTTATCGTCTCACTAATCACTCGAGATAGTGATCCAAGTGAGCGTGGGTTTAATCCAATGCTCAAATCATATTCATAAGCACTCATGAACGTTGCAGCAAACATTTGCTTATGTCTAATACTCTTCTAGACAATCCACACACCAATTCACGACAGTCTTCATTCATATCTACTTCCAACATATGAACGACTGTGGCCTGTTTGAATAATTCGATTATTCTTAATAAACTCAATTATTCTGGAAGTCAAAACATGCAAGGTGAAACACAAGAATAATACTAATCCCATATGGCCTCAAACCTTTGAGTATAAACAAAACACATTTTATTTATCACCATATCGATTACTCATTATTAGTCGTTTCGGGTAATCAACTTTATACTTGAATTATTACACTTGTCCCATGCTCCTAGCATGCACACAATGTTTACCTATGGTTCTTACTTTTGTGAAATAGACAAATTGAACATGTTTCCAATCATTCTCATTTTACAACTCCAAATCCATTTTCTTAAGTGTAAGAATATCAAATTCTTGTTACTTGTAGAATATACTAGAGTCTAACATTTTATGCAACGATCCTTTTGTAATGTCACTGCACCAAAGTCTCAAAGACTATTGCCAATGATATTACAAAGTCCTCTATCGGAGATTGTTACAAGACAATTCCTTAGATATGATGTCTCTCTCTCAAAGTACATTCCTTTGAACATCCTTTTGCATAAAAGTTTCTAATCTAGACATAGATTTTCAGTATTTACTTCCTAATATGAACACGCTTCCATATTTTCCTCATGAAAACTCATTCATAATAGAATCTTTTCTATTTGTAATGATGTCGATATTGTCCATCCAATATGGAAACATTTCCATATTTTCCAATACTATACTTCCAACTACTCACAAGCGACCAATCCTCGTCGAACTTTGGATTGTCCTTTGATAGTTGTTTAATTATTTTTAGTCAAATCGAATTCTTGTCCCTTTTCCCTCTAAATGCACTAGACATTTGGAAAATTTTAGAATGGTCAAACATTAAAGCATTTGCAATCGATCCTATACCCGAAGCGTATGAGACACGACGCACAATGTTTTATTTGCTATGTTCTCAAAATTCGAATTGTGAAGAGGAATGCCGTAATCATAATCGAAACTTTAAGAACACACTATGTACCCTTGACTAAGTTTATTAACATTTCTCAACCTAATCCTTTAGATTTGAAATGAATCATAATATTCTCTCCCTTAATTATAGCAAAACAACTTTATAACTCTTACAACTTTGCAAAGTATGACTCTTGTTTTCTATAATTAATATTGCCAACTATGCAATACGTGCCTTAATAATCATATAATCATAACATTTATGCTCCCACTATCATGATGATTATTATAAAACATAACACTTATGCTCCCACTAGCTTCGACATGTATTCATAAACATCTTAACTTTCAGAAAAACAATACCTATTGAATTTCTTAAGTCCATGTTTCTAATACTTAGTGCTTTGATAATCTTTTATCAAGGCTTCTTGAACTTATACACCTTTGCCTTAGATAGTTCATATGTGTGTCTTAACAATTAAGACTAATTGCCAAACCTCACAATTCAAATTATGGAAAGGGATGCCGTAACCATGATCAAATTCGAGAATGCAATTTTACAATCACTATCTTCTTAAAATCTTTCTTAGTGAAAGCATTTTCTCACAATCATTTTCATGAAGGAGGAAATCTTATGACACTTAGATTTAAATGGTGTATTTGTTCCTATCCATGTGAATTTGTTAAAACAAATTTTACAACAAATTCAGACTCATATGGACCGAACTTTCTTAATCTTGATTTCTTGCCTTATGGTAGCACAGCTGCCCACCACGTCTTCCAAGTAGTTGAGCATCTCACCTTTTTCCTATCAATGTACCTTTCATTGATCAAGGTCCTTGCCTTTTATGCATTCAAATGAGAACTCATAGGACTCACATGCATGATTAACTTGATTAGATTGGCACAGAAACAAAATAATGTCTTCACGATAGGTTGTAAACCTCAACTTGTGTGCTAGTGATGATCGATAAGGTTTATTTGATTTGTTCTTGAAACCTTTCAAGACCATTAAGACTCCCGCTGACTCCTTGACATATAAGATTCTCTTGTCAATAAACATTTGTTGACAACCAAATATTCAAGAGTTAGTGTAGCTTTTATCAAAACACTTCATAAATTGGTCTTAGTTGGTCTCTGTCTTATCCACGACATCACAACTTTCCACAATTGATGAATGTTATACTATTCACTCAATGTCACAATCTTGACCTTAAGACTTGTTTTGGAACAAAGTATGATTGACTTCTTGATTTGACCATTTCTTCAATCTTTGATTCCTCTTCTTGGACATACAATTGTACCAAGACTCACTTAGAGGATCAATTGAGATATGGTTCTCAATCATTAAGACCTATCATAAAGCATAAAAGGTACTCTCCCTTCTTCTTAGAATGGAGAAACTTTTATCTCTCTGCCTACTTGATTCTTCTTATTCATTTTGCTATTGATCTAAACCCTTTAATCAATTCAAAATTACACTTAATCTTGTAAGTGTAATCATATTTACTAAGCCTTTAGTAAATCATGACGAATATCTTTGTTACTCTTATGGTAAACTCGATCAACACACAACTTTGTGTACTCGATCTCCTAGTCCTTCACTTGACACTTTGTCAATGAATTAGTCTAATTTCCAAATATGAAATTTCTCATTCATCGTACAACCAAGTTGCGTGATTCCAAGTTTCTGTCCAATTGAAACTTGGGCGATGAGAAACTCTCCCTATTTGGTAAATTCTTGACATTTCCATAACTAAGAATCATATCCATTCGTTGTAGAAATACGCAAACATCAATTTTCATAACGATTTCATTGCAAGGAAGTAAACAAATAAATAAGTCAAACAAAATTTATTTTATTTATAAAAGCAGCGGCAAAACATTTGTCCTTACAATGCAAAATCTATTGAAAACTATGTAAAAAGAAAATTTCTAACAACTCTATCATAACTATCTAAGCTCAAAATCCAATCTTCAAGTCCATGAGATCGAGATCCATCTCTTGTGATTAGATTCATCTTGCTCTCTTATCAAGCTTCCTTTCTTTTCACCGATCCTTCAAAACATTCAAATGCAATCTTATCACATCATGTATTAAGAATCAATGAATAGGAACTTAATGGAGTTAGATAGTGGATTCTTACCTAAAGCGTAGTCATACTTTTGACTGTCCCATCTCTTAGATCTCTTAGGTAAGTAGGGCAACTTCGTCTCCAATGCCCCTTCTCTTGGCAATAAAAGCAAATTGACTCCTTTGGAACAACACATGGAACTACTTCAGACATCGCCTTTCTCTTATGATCAAACTTTTTGATCATTGCATGTCTTTCATTTCCATTGTCTATATCCATAGAGGTCTTGAAGGCAGATTCACCAATCAACTTTGCTTTTCTATTGCGCCAAACCATTGTTGATTCAGCAGCAATAAGCATGTAGGTGAGATCTATAAGTGTCACGTCGTGGTTCATCATATAGTACTCTCTTACGAACTCACTATACGAGTTAGGAAGTGACTGAAGAACCCAATCAATAGCCATCTCTTCACCGACAACGGATCCCATCATTCTTAACCTATCAATGTGTGACTTCATCCCTAAGACGTGTGCACACACCGACTTGCCCTCTTTATGTTTACTTGCCAAAAGGGCTTGAGTGATATTGAACTTTTCAATTTTACAATCTTGTGGGTTTGGGAGAATAATTGGAGGAGGAGGAGGAAGTGAAGCATGATTTCTTGTTCCTCGATCGAATCGTGGAATATCATCTTCATGTGGAATGCTTGTTCCACGGGATTGAGAACACCATAGTTGTCGAACTTTGACATCGGGAGAAAAACGAATTCAAGTTAGTTGATTGATTGAGTCCTTGGTAAATCACCCAAATGAAATTCCAAGGCTAGGACCCAACACAATATCCTACAACTCGGGAGAGGGATGCCGTAACCCAAATCACAGAACATTTGAAGGTAAGTGAATGACGATTCACTAATTTCCACCATGAAAAACGAAAAAGAAATTTAAGTTTTAAATCTATGAAAACTCCTAGATCCTTTGAGATTCATTGAACATTTCAATGGCATGTTTAAATCTCGATATGCCCCTCTAGTTTGTGACTGGGATGTCGAGGATCACAAAGCGGGTGTGAATAACCATGCAAACTACATGGTGCCCTCACATGTTACAATCACCTATTCGATGTGCCGGTAAACCACACACGCTCCACCGAACTATGACAAACATTGAGTCACCCTTTGCTACCTTTGCTTAGAACCATTTAGTGTGCCGATAAACCACACACGCTCCACTAACGTCTTCGCAAGGGCACAAAGTGTAATTTCATGGAATTGCATCAATTCACTTTGCCTAAGTAACTAAGATTGGGAATTTGAAAAACATTTAGTTACTTGGTATTTCATTATACTTATAATGGAAGGTTTCATCCTATCCTACCCGTTCGGCTAACGACCCTCCACTAGTCAAGAGTGCGGTGGGTAAGAGTGGATACCCATTCAATCGCCATTTTATAGGCAATTTCCTTAAACACCCCTTATAGACCAGCTTCGTGAATGAGGCCTACTAACGGTAAGACTGACTTTTACTCATACATATATATAATGTTAGACTTTTAATGTTATATATAGTATAGGGTGTATTTTATACTTTTAAAATACTATATGGTTAACTTTAACAATTACACTTTTAATTCAATTAAAAGGTTAACCTAAACCTTTATGGATTTATTAAATCTCTTTTAATTATACTCCTTAATTAATTAATAAAACCATAAGGGTGTGATTTGAACTTTTCAAAACATTACTAGGGTTTTAGAATTTAACATTTCTAATTAAACTTTTAATCAACTTTTAAATTCCAAAACTTGATGGCAAGTTTTGAAACATTTCAAAACATTAGGGTTTTAACTATTTAAATTTCAAAACTTTAAAACTTTTGGGTTCAAATTTAAACTATAAAACCTAAAGGGGAAAATATGAAACTTTTCATAACAACAAGGATCAAATAACAAATAGTCTAAACTAACATTTAGTTACATAATTATTATTTGATTTGTTTAATGATTTCTTGCCAAACAATTTATCAATTTGCTCAAAATAATTAATCAATTATCTTATAAGGAAACAATTATCTTGTTAATTGATAATTATCTTTAATTAGATCAAGAATATAGTCATATATATCATAAAATTGGATTTATATTGATCTAACATGATAAGGTAACTATCCAAATGCAAAAACAGCAAGAAATCCCGAGATAAGCATTATCTGACGCTCGAACTCGCCGAGTACCACACTGTACTCGCCGAGTTGAGGTATACTCGCCGAGTTCCTCAGCCATAAAGCCCAAAAAATGATTTTTCAGTTATACAATGCATCAATACAATTGAAACCAAGCTAGGCTCTGATACCACTGATGGGTTTTGGTCATAAGACATCCTATGTGCTCATACAAACCCTAATGCTTGGATCTAGGTTTCTCTATTGTACATGCTTTGAATCCAAGACTATAAACCCTAATTCTAGCATTCAAGTAATCATATTAATATGTAATTAGGTTTAAGATCATACCTTGATTGTTATGTAGCAATAACAATCCCAAATCTCCTTGTAATGACTTTGGAAGGCTTAGAGTCACAAGTGTCACTCCTCTAATGGTTTACAAACACCATAAGCAAATGGAGAAGGTATAAAGAGAGAGGTGAGAGGTTAGAATTTGTATCTAGGAACTCTTGGGAAGGGATACACGAATTCATGACCCTAGGGGTGTTTATATAGGTGTAGAGATAGGGTTTCAGTCATTATCCTTATCTAGTTGATTATCCATTAAGCAACCAATAAGATAATCCTTGAATCCTTATCATACTCGAATTCTAAGGCTTTCCAACCTTAAATTCGTCCACCATATAAATAAGATAATCCTTACCTTATTTTGTAACTATCACATAATTACAAATCAGCCCCTCTAGTTTAATTAATTACATTTGATCACAAAACTAATTCTTAATTAATTATTGACCAATATTAATTAAACAAATATGATTTCTCCTTTAATATATTATTCTTATAACATATTAATAAATCATATTATCCTCTCTCTCTTTATTCATTTCTCCAATCAAGTTGCTTTGGTGAAGGCAACCCAAAAGGACCATGCACCATCGGGTCAAGTACATACCAAAATAGCTTCGTCCCCGATCTTCAAATCTTGTAATTTTATTGTCTTAACTAGTTGATATCTTACATGAACTAGTAATCTTACATGATTTCATCCATGAAATCATTCCATTTTGTAGATCTTCAAGTTTCACCAAGAACGCACACTAGTGTTCTTGGCCAAAAACAACCATTGAAGCTCTTAGATCGTAAGTGCCCTTATTCTAACTCATTGTACACTAGGTTTAACATGTTTAGGGCTTATAAAACATAAAGAATCACATGATTCAAGGATTTTACGGCCAAGACATGTTCTTGGGCCGTAAACCCCTTTTAAGGGTGCAAATGACACCCTAACACCTTAGTAAGCCTTGGAACTTAGCATAGAACCTTACACCATTGATCTAGGGACTTCAATACACGAAATGGTACTTCATACCATGAGTTTACGGCCGTAAACTCATGGGGAAGTGCTCCCCAGGCCGTAAACTCAATACAAGGCCATTCTTGGATCTTAAACCCACCCAACCTCTTGTTTAAGCCGTTGAACACTTAACCACTTAAGTCATTATAGCTTTGAGCCTCATTTGGCGACCCAATTGAGAGTTTATGGCTAGGAGTAAACTCCCCTGGGTCGTAAACTCCAAAAATTAGGGTCCATTGACCATAAACTCCCTTATAAGGACTTGCACTCCTTTGTTGCAACCCAATGACCTCCTAACACTTTGACCAAAGTGTTTTCCTCACATTAGGATGTTTATACATGTCTAATTAGTGTTATAATCACTAGTTTTATATATATATATATATATATATATATATATATATATATGTCTTCATATGTTATTAGGATCATTGTGTGTGTTTAAGTCTTCACTTGACACCGAACACTTGTCCGACACTTCCATCCGATCCACTCACTGCAGGTGAGCTCATACCCCTTAATTAACCTTTCAAATGTTTTGTAAATTTTTATAAATGCTTTATGGGGGGGGGGATACAATTTGAATCATGCTAGTTATTATGTCAATCACATGTGATTAATAACTAGCATGCAAATGGATTTACTATACGTTAACTGTTTTACCAAATAGATTTTTTCAAATGAATTTCATAAGCATTTTTACATGTTAGAACTCTTTATCAAACTGCTTTACATACTGTATGTTTCCTTTCAAACCCTGTTACAAATGTGTTTCAAGCAAAGGTTTTCCTTATACTTAGACTGTCTTATCAAACAAAATACTTTCAAATCGTTTTATAAACTGACATCAAGTCATTGTTTCTTAGTATTAAACTTTTCAAAGGTTTTACAAAACTTCTTTTATGCTTTTATATTGTCAAATGCATGCCTAGATGTGTATAGTTATATAAATAATGTTTAAAGGACTTAGGACGGTTAACTCGCTTTATTTCCTTTTCCTCTTTGGGATGTGGCCTTAGGGCATCGGTTGCTCGTCCGAATGTCGTCTAAATATTAGTTATATATCATGTATACATATATAGACATAAAAGTTCCCTCAGTCAGTTCAGTACCTTTGGGTAGCAAAGGCATACTTTCGGTTATACACGTACATTACTAGTAACTATAATAGGTATAGTTAGGAGATATTACTTACCATTCCAACTACAAGGAATCACACAAGAGTCAGTTCATTCATGAGTCTATACTAATATATTACATGTTACATGAATACGTTTACATAGATACGCTTACATGAATACGCTTACATGAATACATTTACATAGATACGCTTACATGAATACGCTTACATGAATACGTTTACATAGATTTACATGAATACGCTTACATAAATACAATTACAATACACGATAACAGAACAGACATAACAAGGTGCTATAGTATGGAACAATTACAGGATCTAACTATACCAATGAATCACTAATGGATTGTGATAGTTATATTGGGTCTACATGATCATAATAATGTGGATGTTCACGGCTTGCAATCATGCAGGGGTCGCGTTTGGTTCCCAGAATCTCTTGATAGGGGAGCGTTTAGTATGAGATCTAGCCATCACATTATGCCTTAACCCTCAATTAAGGCAAATTAGTACAAAAGTAGTAACTTATTACAAACACTACAGTACTTACACTGTATATACGCTAATTACAAAAGGATATAAAACTCTAGTTAATATATTATTAATACCTTTACTATGTGTCATATTCACATAATCGATGAGGTAGATTAGATTTGAATAATAATAGTCGTACAGTCAGGTCTTGGTAGAAGGCTACTTTCAAAACAGTTGGGTCTTGGTAGAAGGCTACTTTCAAAATAGTTAGGTCTTGGTAGACGACTACTTTTTATACTAGTAGGAAATATGATATTTTCTAGGGTTTTCAAACGTTTACAATTACTTACAAACATTTTCATACTTATACAAACTTTCTCCAAATGTTTACAAGTCTTTACTTTACAGTTTTACAAATCTGAGACACATTAATACTTATGAATTCACCAGCTTTATTACTGATATTCGCTTTCAAAATAACTTTTATTCTCAGGTCACAAATAGACATGTACGACGATTAGGTTTTGTGAAGATGGAGCAGTCAAGACTCGTCTTTTATTTTAAACATTCATTTTGTTGTCTTATGATATGAAAGAACACACATGTATTTAAAATTATACTATTAATGCAATGGATGATGTTGTTGGTTGTTTACTACTTTACATTGTTGTGATACATTACATGACGTCCTCCACTCCAAAGTATTTCCGCCGTTCTCGGTTTTGGGGTGTGACAAGTTTAATAGCTTTTACACTCTCAACCTGACTTTCCCAATGAGTTTGACACAATGACTTAAGACTCCAAGCTTTTATATTATCTTTTAAAATTTCCCAACACTTAGTAGAATTTGCAAAGATAATACAAATGCGTTGTATGATTCCAAAAAAGCTATTTCCTTTAACACACTTGTTATCTATATCACAGTTAGATTAAGAGAATGACAACCACAAGGAGTGTAAAATGCTCTAGGATTTAGAGCTAAAAATCTTTTTTTCACTCCTTGGTGTTTTTCTTTCATATTTGCTCCATTATCATAGCCTTGACCATACATATCATCACCTTCATGACCAAGATACTTTAACTCCTCAAGTGTAACATTAAATAGTCCTTTTTCGGTGGTATCATCAACATTCAAAAACCCTAAAAAGGACTCCTCAACTGTAACATAGTTAGATGAGAACTTTAAATATGATTGAGTAGTACTTTTCTTCCTTTATCTTCTTGATAAGTTCTTTTTTAATTTCTTGAGCTATCAAAAGTATTATTTCGTTTTGGATCGCTGCACATGCTCTTTGATAATCGTGTCAAACTCTTCCCACATTTTAATGATACACAAAAAGAAAATCCATTACTTGTTAGATACAGTTAACAAATAAGAAGTTGAATCAATCATAATAATTAACAAAAAGGCATTAGGTGGAATTAGAACCAAAAAAAAAAAATACAATTTATAGTTACCTTTTTTGATACATGTTTTCATTTGATCCATGAAATGCTAAATTATGTTTATCAAGATACTTCACTACTACAATGATTCTTAAAAGGACATGTTTCCATTAATCTCTTTCTTTCTTGATTTTTTATTAATTGTTGTGTATAAGTTCAATCTTTTATGCATATCAAACCACTTATTCATATTCGTGAGATAATCCAAGGAAATTTAGTGTTCTTTAACTCTAGTGGTAACATGGTGCTAATCTGCATAACCTTTAACACCCAATTTACCTTTCAAAATCCTTTTTTTCCAAACACTTTACAACAGAAACAAAATACATTGTTTAGCTCTTTCAAATATACTAGCGATTCTCTATCATACATCTCAAAATTTGATAAAGTTCTTATATATAAAGCTGTAGAAAATCAGCTACCAAATTTATCGTAGGCACCATACATAATACTAGTATCTCTTTTAGGACCTTTTTCGACCAAAAGTTTAATCTCCTCGTAATTAAGTTTTTCCCACCTTCTTGGATCAAATATATCAACAAGCTCTTTAATGGGCTCTTTTGCATTTTCTACTGCTACTTCTACATGCTCTTTCTCTTCAACATGCTCCTCATGCTCTTCAGCATGCTTTTCAACAGGGTGTCTATGGATACACTTATCTAGAGCACCGATATCAACCTTCTTGTTTTCTTCATCTAGTTTTCTCTTTTTATGTTTCCGAATTCATCACTACAAGTTCATTAGTTTCAACTTTCAACATTCAAATTAAATCAACTAATAAACATAAATTGATAATCTCATTCACAATTTCAGGTTTCAACATAATCTTATTTATAATCTGATAATGAGATAATCTGATTTCTGATAAACAATTAAACAATAAAAATAATTTGATAATCTATAATCTGATCAGTGGAGATTCTGATAACATAAATATATAAAAGAAAACTATTAGTCTGTTCACATAAATATATTCAAGTATTCAGATATAATCTATAATCTGATCAGTGGAATTTATGATAATCTTATTCTTTCAATTTCTGAATTTTGATAACATAAATACATTCAATTTTTGAATTTTGATAACATAAATACTAGAATAATCAATCACCTGATTAGCAGGACTCGGGAGTGGATGACAGACGACTAGTAATCGACCATTGGTGCTCGTTGGATGACCGCTTCTCGTTCTCGACTTTTGTCCCCCGCCTTCCCTTCAGAGTATGAACTATCCTTTCCCTTACATTTGGGTCTGATTCATGAATGTGGTATATAAAAAATTAGGACCCTGAAAAAAAATGGACCCTATGCACATGCCTATGTTGCCTCTGCTCTGATGTTTTTGAAGGAGTGTTTTATGTCTCTTGGTGGTATATTTGGATGTTAGAAATAAGATAATTTTTGGTAATTTTCTTCCAAAAAGGGATCGTATTTTTGATGACATTGTCTCCCTGTCCTACTTTTGGTGTTCAAATAAGTCTAATGGTAATTTTGATTGGGTTGTGAGGCTTCAAAAACCAAATTTAGCTTTCTTGTAATGATATTTGTTGTTTTGTTTTAGCTTTATGTTAATATAATTTTTGTCGTTCTAAAAAAAACTAAGAACTTAAATTGCATTTGGTACCGGTGTCATCACCAATACACATTTTATCAAAGCCAGTACTGTTAAATTTGAGCCAATATTCTCCAATACTCCATCTGTTCCAAAATTATAGTCTATTTTTCCTTTTTGGTTTGTCCCAAAATAATAATCTATTCTAAAAATAAATAAGATTTTTACCAAAATACCATCATTATTACTTAACCAATTAAGCATTTAATTGAACATTAAATGCAAAGTAAAGATAAAACTGTCATTTTATTGTATAAAGTTAGTGGTAATTAATGTTTCCTTAATCCGTGTGTTTTTTTTTTTATCCATGAGCAATAATTTTGGGACGAATGGAGTATATTTTTGAAATGTTTTTATTGTTAAAGTACTAAAAAATAAAGGATTTTTATTAGAGAAATTAAATATTCTTCTACTTTTTGTTCTTACAAATTTTCTTATCCAATTAAATGATAACACATCACATTTAATGACCATTTAATGATATTTTAGTATATTAAAATAATACATGTCATCATTTAATTTTTTTTAGAAACAACAAAATATATTAATAGAACCCGAAACCTAGCAAAAAACTAAGCAAGCGGCAAAACAAGATAACAAAAGAAATAATTTTTAATGGAGTAAATTACGCGAATGGTCCCTATGGTTTAGGGTAATTTACGTGTTTGGTCTCTAACTTGTTTTTTTTTTAACTCGGAAGGTTCCTACTATTTGTTTTTGTTACGCGTTTGGTCCTTATCTTACTTAAAAAGCAATTTGCCCTTGATTTTTTAATTTATTTAAATAAATAGACCCGCAACCACACCCCCTCACCTTACTTTACCTATCCAAATATTTTTTCCTATTTAAATAATAATATTTTTAGGTAAGATAAGAGACCAAACTCATAACAAAAACAAACAGTAAGGACCAAACGCATAACAAAAACAAACTGTAAGGATCTTCTGAGTTAAAAAAATAAATTAGTGACCAATCGTATAAATTACCCAAACCATAAGGACCATTCGGGTAATTTACTCTTTTTAAAGTTATTACATATGGGAAAGAGGGAAGGAATTCCAATTTATCCAATCTACCATTACCCCTACACTTGAACCATAACGATTTGATGTTATTAATCCTCCTGGATGTTATGGTATAAGAATTTGTAGGAAAAAAAAAAGTAAAAGAATATTTAATTTGTCTTCTTATTACCTACATGCATTGCGATTATGTTCATCACTCGATGTTCAGTGGGACAAGAACAAAGGAGAAGAACAGTGATAATAAACTTTAAGACGTAAAGACCTTTTGTCTTCATATGTTCGTAGAGAAAAATAGTTATTTTTGTTAAATAAAGAAAAATATTGGTTGAAACAGAATATATGGAGTATAATATAATAATTTTAGTGAAGTATTTTTATTATATTTTATATTTATATTTAATATAATAATTATTTATAAAAATAAATAAATAAATGTTTGTTGTCAAAGCAACTGACCCACTCTAAAATAGTTACTTACTTTAGTTACTATTTTGTTATATAGGGCCATTATCACCGACATAAAATGAATGATTTCATAACTGATGAAGAAAGATAAGTGTTTCTATATGATTATAAACCAAACATAGGAAAAACATGAGTTGCAACTTAAGCAAACTACTTATTTTTCACAATTTATAGTGAATCAGTTCAATTAAAACATGTTAAAAACATAACTTTTTATGAATTTTTAATTGCATATATTTATAAACACTATACTTTTTTCCTTTATCAACTTTGATCAAACTATTCCCCTTAATTCATGCAAGGTGTTTACGAGTCGAAAGAAATGTTAAGTTTATAAACTAGTAAACATATTTTTTGTTAAAATTGTGGTATTCAAATATGAGATTGTTAAAACAAAGTTTCAAGTATTGTCCTTGCATTAATTATTGAACTTAAGAACATGCTTATATCCTCAAAATCATCTTTCGTTCGATTATAATCTAAATTAACATATTAAATTCAAATTTGAGGGAATTTAACGAACAAATAAACAAAAATTTATCTTTTTTGCTTATAATGTAGATCATGATATTAAACAGAAAACACAATTTAATACAATGGATCAAGGGCCTGTTTGGGATTGTTAAAATGTTTATTGATTTTTTAGAAAAGCAAGGAATTCATGGTTTTTTTTTACAATGGTTTTTTCTTTATAAAGTTAGTATTTATCAAACATTTTTTTATTTTATTGACTTTTCAAAAACCCAATAAACTAATAAGTCATTTTAGAAAACACTCTCAAACACCCACTAAATTATCACGAGAAAAATTGATAAAATATTCTCTTTCACAAAAAATAGTTTATAAGTTGACTTTTAATAAATTATTTTAATATCATTTTTTATAAACTTATAGAGATTTTTCATAAATATTTGAAATATGTTTTTAATTATATTATATTATTATTATTTTAGTTATATATCTAGATTATCTATTTATATTATTTTATGATTGCAACCTAGCTTATAAATTATTTTTTATAAAATACAATTATACTATAAACTAATTTATCAACAAGAGCTGATTTATCGATTGACATTGAAGTTGTACATGAAAGTACAAGTAAAATAAGCACAGTTGGGTTGTGTAGAGAACTTCGGTGATTCCGCCGGAGTTCTTTTCCTGCCATGCTCATCCATCTGTCGTCGCCTACACTGTCATCATCTCTTCGGATTCTCACTTTCACTCCTTCACTTCGTTACAGGTGCTTCTCGATTTAACCATAGCTAATTTCTCGATCTAGATTCATCCGAAACTGACACATAAACACCCCATCTTTTCTCCAATTCAGTTTCATAAATCAGCCATTACAGACTTACAGAACTGCAATTCCATCCACCCCCACCAGACTTGTTCAAATGGGTCACGAAAAATCACAACTGGTTTCGCAGAAATCGCACGCTATTTCTAATTTCAGATTGTGCAATGTTTCCGGGTATTTGATTTCACCTCTCTTCTTCATTCTATATTCATACATACATCTATTGTTATCTCGATTGGGTTTTTGATTACTTTCGAATTTCATCATGATTTGGGCAGAACAGTAGGAAGACTGAATTGGTGGAGATTCATGCCACAAATCCCAGATTTCATGTTCTATTTATTCCTGGAAATCCAGGTAATTCTGGAATCAAATTTGATACGAACCCTGTTGCAAATTTGAATTTCACGAATCAAGACAATGTCAATACAGAAAAAAGTGTATTTTCTTTCTTGGAATGGAGGGAATGTTTAGTTTGAAATTCTGATTACTTAATTTGGGTAGTAATAAGTTGTTGTTGTTGTTATAGGTGTTGTTTCATTTTACACTGATTTTTTGGAGTCTCTTTATGAGCAAATGGGAGAAACTGCTTCCATAACAGGTAAGAATGGTTGCTCCTTTTTCATGATTTTCAATTGCTAAAAGTAGTAATAGTTTATAACATTTTGTTTTAAAAAAGTTTTTTAGAGATCAAGTTTGTAATTTATTGTGTGTTTTGTGTTTATGAGCAGGAATTGGGTATATATCACACTCAGAAAAGGTACCCCTTATATATTGTTTATCTTTTATGAGCTCTAAATCTATCCAATGTATACAATTTTTTTTTTTTTATCTAAAATCACAAAGTTTGTTATACTATATAGGGTACTCTTTATTTTACGACTTCTTTTGTTTATTCTTTTGTAAAAATCTGCTATATTGCACTTTAGTTTCTTCTAATTTATAATAAGATATAAGAAATAACCCAAAACTAGTAACTGCCAGCTTTTTATACTCATTCTCCACCTTCTCCTTTAGTACCAAAAGTCTGAAATACCCTTTCCCAATTCTTTATTTACGAAACTCGAAAGTAGCAACAAAAGTCAACTCAATACTATGTAGAATTTATATATGTTAGAGTATTAATCAATTAATCATACTTCACAAGTCTGTTACCAATGTCACAGTTAATCATGCATTAACAGAGTTAACAAGATAACATAAACAATAGTTAGCATGTTAATCATACTTCAACACAATCACAGTTAGCGAATAAAATGATTAAGCAATTTGACAGTTAATCACACTCCAATTCTTCAACCCTTCAACACGATCAGTAAGACAAGACATACATGGTTTCAATTGAAATCGTCACACACCCAAAAGTTTAATCAGTTTTTGGTTTGGGCTAAGAAAAAACAATTTTATTCCACGGAACGTAACAAAAAACGTTTTCTTTATGTAAAATAGCCCAAAAAAGATTGTTTATTTTTCAAAAGACAAAAAGACAAAGTTTTTTTGAAATCTTTTTTCCAAAAAGACAAAAAAATTACTTTTGGTTTTGGAAGACGTCTTTAAGTTCTAACCTTAATGTGATACTTCTTTTTCCACCACCACCGTCGTTGCCAACTCCTCCTCTCTCAACACCACCGTCGCCGCCAATACCACCACCACCAGGCCGTGGACTTTAAAAAACAAACAGTCTTTTTTATAAAGACCGAAGACATGGAAAAAGACTTTTGGTCCACGTCTTATTCCGCAGACATGGAAAAAAACTGAAGACATTTTACCTCTTTAAAAACAAAACCTAAGTGTTTGATTCGGATATATAGATAGTGAATAGACACTCTCCAAATAATAAGCAAATACAAAAAGAGTAGGAAATTACATGATATCAAGAGCTGAAATATAAACATGTCACAAAGAGTTGTGTAAGAAAAGATGTTTAGACAAAGTACTTCATATTAAGCAAAAATATATAGATGATACTTTATATATATATATATATATATATATATATATATATATATATATATATATATATACACATTTTTTAATATATAGATTGTGTTAATTTTATTTATATTTGTTTAGGATTGGGAGCACGGAAGGTTGTTTGGACTAAAGGAACAAATTGATCATAAGGTATAATGATCAATTATTTTTGGCGATTTTCAAATAAAAAACAATATTCCCTTATTTGTTCTTATAATTTCTTTTTTCATATTTTAAAATCTAAACTCCATTCTAGTTCATCTGTTCATATTCCCCTCAATAATTATAAAGAATCAATAGTTACATGATTTATCTCTTTTCTTTTCTTTTTTTTTTTTTTTTTTTTTTTTTTTACTTCAGATAAATTTCATCCAACAAGAACTACAAAGTATTGAAGTCCCTCTTATACTGGTGTGTTTTGTTGCTTCTTATATTAAGTTTTGTTCTATCTTATATTAAGTACTATAAAATAAATATAAAAACTTTGATACTTATGGGTTAAACTCATTTTATATCTTTTGTACAGATTGGGCACTCTATAGGGTCGTTTATGTCATTGGAAATATATAAAAGAATTCCTGAAAAGGTGATTACAAGAAATATCAACCTACTTTCTTCATTTATTTCCAAAATGGAAATATATATAAAATAAAATAATGCTTCGGTATAATAAAACAGGTTGCATATATTTTTGCCCTTTATCCATTTTTAGCAGTGGACACAAAGTCACAACAACAGTCGATTATAAAGAAAATTTCAAGGTAAAACTATTTTTTTTTAAAATGTTTTAACTTTTAAAGATGATTATTTTTCTTGATCAAATAATATAATATTAAGGTTTTTGTGTTTGGTATGATGGAATCGAATCATAGATGAATGAAATGAGTAAGGTAATGGAATTGATCATTACATTCCATTATCATGTTATGGAGAATTAAAAAAAGAAAATAGTAAATTACACGAATGGTTCTTTTGCTTTATAGTTTTTCCCTGAAATGGTCCTTACAGAAACTTTTTTCCATGAGATGGTCCCTATGGAACAAACCTTGCACACAAATAGTCCTTACTGTTAATGTCACTTACATTAATCCGTTAAGATGAATTTTTTTTTTTTGGATAAAGACTATTTCTACAATTTTGTGAAACTTGCTTAAGGACGATTTGTGAAATTTTACACAAGGATCATTTGAAATATTACAGTTTTAGTCTCTTACTTTTTCTTTTTTACATTTCGGCTTTTTTTTTCACAACTTTGTTATTATATATCTTTTGAATATATAAATAATTTTTGTTGTCTAGATTTTATCTAAAATATTTAAATTACAATATATAATTAAATATTTTCATTTTCTATTTTTTATCTAAAAAATAGAAAACAAAAATATTTAATTATGTATTTTAATTTAAATATTTTAGATAAAATCTAGACAACAAAAATTATTTATATATTTAAAAAACATTTGTGAAAAAAGAGGACCAAAAATTTAAAAAGAAAAAAGTAAGAGACTAAAATTGTAATATTTCAAATGGTCCTTGTATAAAATATCACAAATGGTCCTTAAGAAAGTTTCACAAAATAGCAAAAATAGTCCTTATCCAAAATTCTTAACTTAACGGATCAATCTAATCAACATTAACGGTAAGAACCATTTGTGTGCAAGGTTTGCTCCGAAAGGACCATCTCAGGAAAAAAAAGTTTCGGAATGACCATTTCAGGCAAAAACTACAAAGCTAAAGGACCATTTGTGTAATTTACTCAAAAGAAAATGAAATTAACCTGATAAATAAACAAAAGAATGCTATTTTATCTAAATAAACTTTATTTAAATAAGATATATTGCTAAATAAATTGCATATAAACATATTTCATGTAGTTTGAAGTATATACAATATGTATATCTCAAATAATCATTATAAAAGGTTTTACAAAAATCAAATTAAATTAAATACCATAAACTCTTAAAATATACTTGTAATCAAAACACTACGTAAGTGCGATACTACTTGATGCATCTCAACATCAAACCGATTTTCGGTTTTTATTATTTCATAATCTTAATTCAATATTATTTTATGGGATAAATTATTAAAAATATTACAGGTCCCAATTTACATCTAATGTGATAAGTGCTATTGTGGCATTATTCGGGTTTCTACCAATTTGGGCATCAAGATTTATTGCAAAAATCTCATTGGGAAAATCATGGTCAACTTCTGCTCTTGATGCTCTTTGTACACGTGTTCTTAAGGTGAAACTAATTACTTATGTAACATAAAATTTATTTTTTGACCACATTACACAACGGAAAATGAAAACATATGGATTTATAGTTTATTTGGCATTTTTTTTACCAATAATCGCAATATGTAACTTGAAACTTGTAAATTGTATTTTATTCTTTACCCATACTAGCAATTTGCTTACATTTCTTTACTTTTTACAACAATGTACTTACATTTTTGTACAAATAATAAGCAAATATACAACATGTAACTTGTAAACAACTTTATGGTTTTTAGTATCGATCTTTCTATCATCTGCGAACACCTAAAATTATTCATACGATTTCTCAATTATTGTGTCAATTAATATGGGGCCTACTCTGTTTTACTAGAGTGGTCCATTTAGTCCTTTCTGAATCCATTTTTTCATCCCAAAAGATAGAATCTTGCTTATTATATATTTGTTAAATCACTTAAATGAATATATATATCTAGTCTTGTATTAAATGTTTATTATTATTATTATTATTATTTTTGTTTCAGTATCATACGATGCGAAATGTACTTTATTTGACCATGACCGAATTCGAAGAGGTATACAATCTTTTACAAAATAAAAATAATTACTCATTATATATCATATTTTAGTCGGCATTGAAAAATAATTTGTGTTTATTAATTACTTTAAATCTTTTTCTTTTTTTTTTTAATGTGTAGCTTGTAAAGGTACCCGATTGGGATTTTATGAGAGAAAAAAGAAATCGGATTGCATTCTTGTATGGTGATGATGATCATTGGGCTCCATTGCACATGCATGATGAGGTCAAATATTTGATGTTATCCATGCATGCATATACTTAAAGAAAATGTTTGGTATCATGGAATCAGAAAATAAATGGAATAACTCATTCCATCCTTGTTTTATGTGATGGAATGGAATTGAATCATTTTTGAAGGAATTCGATTCCTTTCATTTTCTTGATTTTTTCATTCCATGTACAAAATGTTGTAATACAACCCATTTTTATTTATTAATTTTAATGAAAATCTTTAATTAGAATTTCATGATTTTCATTAAATTATAATTTTATCTTCTGAAAATAACTCCAAAAGTTTATTTTTTCTTACTATAAATTTATGTGGGTTTACATGAGCTTCCTATTATGTTACTTTTTACAAATTTTATAATTATAACTAATATATATATATATATATATATATATATATATATATATATATATATATATATATATATATATATATATATATATATATATATATATAACGGAGTTAGGATCAGGAACCTTTTATGTTTCAAAGTTTAGCCACAAAAGTTTTAAGAAGTTGACACTTTTGGTCCATTTTGAAAATGGTTAGCAACATAAACCTTTTATGTTTCATAGTTTAGCCACAAAAGTTTTAAGAAATTGACATTATTGGTCCATTTTGAAAAAAAAACGTCTTCAGCGAACTTTTTATATTTTATAATTTCGCCACAAAAGTTTTAAGAAGTTGACACTTTTGGTCCATTGTATTTTATATTTACCACCTTGAGTTTTATTTTAAGAAGTCGACACTTTTGGTCCATTTTGAAAAAAAAAAATCATCTTCGACAAACTTTTTATGTTTCATAATTTCGCATCTAAAGTTTTAAGATGTTGACACTTTTGGTCCCTTATATTTTATGTTTGCCACCTTAAGTTTTATTGTATTATGAACTTGACACTTTGGTCTATTTTGAAATAATAATAATAATAATCTTCGGTGAAGTTGGGATCACCTACTAGTTATAATTAAATAATATACAAAATAGTGTTGAAATTATACCTTCAATACCTTGTGTTTACATATAAAATAACAAAAAAAAAAACTTTTTTCACAAATTTTCTTACATAATTCATATTTCATTTTGTGGGTCCCACCTCAATTTCTAGTAAACTTTGTGATCTCAGGTCGTGAAGCAGGTCCCGAATGCGATTATAGAAGTAGAAAAAGAAGGTCACACGCATGCTTTTTCCTGCACCATGGTTGGTTCAGTATGGGTGGCTCGCCACGTGGCAACCTTGATAAAGAAAACCCTAATTTGAACAGGTATTTACCCAATCTGCTTTCTTTCATGACGTCAGCTTTCATTGTACAAGTCATTATTGCACGTAGATAGAAGTAGAGTACAATCTATATATAGCATTATTAGGCTTAGCTCACGTGAATCTTTTGAATTAATTTGTACGATCCTTTCTCTTTAATTAAAAAGCGACGCAAAGTGTGTACCCTATTATACCCTTCATAAACTCACACTCTACCCTATATGTTAACAGGATCCATGGAATTCCCATTTCCATCATTAACAAGTTGTACGTTATGCATAAGAAGTTGTACGTCTTTGAGATTCAAGAATAAGTCTAAAGTTTGCGTTTTTAGTTGAAAACATTTGTGGGTATGAAGTATGTATTAATTTGAATTCAGAATTTGGTAGAAATATATATATATGAGGATGAGTATTGAATGAACATGCTAACAAGTAACAAGTTGTATCATATGCATAAGAAGTTGTACATCTTCAATATTCGAAAAAAGGTCAAAGTTTGCATCTTTATTTGAAAAGATTTGTGTCGTATGAAGTATGTATTAATTTGGATTCAGAATTTGGTAGAAATATATATATGATGATGAGTATTGAATGACCATGCTAACAAGTTGTATCATATGCATAAGAAGTTGTACATCTTCAATATTCGAAAAAAGGTCAAAGTTTGCATCTTTATTTGAAAAGATTTGTGTCGTATGAAGTATGTATTAATTTGGATTCAGAATTTGGTAGAAATATATATATATGATGATGAGTATTGAATGACCATGCTAACAACTTGTATCATATGCATAAGAAGTTGTACATCTTCAATATTCGAAAAAAGGTCAAAGTTTGCATCTTTATTTGAAGGGATAATGACTTGAAAGGGTAACAAAGTTTTGATTTTTATCACATTTAATCACTAAACTTTTTTTCGTTATCTATTTGCCATTGAACTATTGAAACTGTTCACAATTTACCCTTATGACCGGTTGTTGCCGGTCATAAGGGTAAAATGTGAACAGTTTCAATAGTTCAATGACAAACAGATAACGAAAAAAAGTTTAGTGACTAAATATGAACAAAATCAAAAGTTCGTTTCCCTCTAAAAAGTTCAATGACTAAATGTGAACAAACCTTCTCTTGTATTATGTTTTAGCAAATTATTTATTTTTGTTAAATTGTAGCAACATTTGTTGATGAATAAATCTATGAAATAAAAAAAAAAAAAAAAACAAAACCCTGAAAATATATTAAAAAAAAACAATAAACCAAAACCGAAATAAAAAACCAATGGTTTGACATTTTTCAAAATAAAAAAATCAAAATTTCCAATCTGATTTTGGTTTTACAAAAAAATGAATCATTCTTACTGATGTGAATTATGACCATTGGTTTGGCATGCGAAATTTGTGACATCCCATGAATGTGTAGTTACAACATCGTTTGAAATCGTAATTCATAGTAAGGGGTTAGAGTATCATCACATGAATACGTAGTTACAACATCGCTTGAACTCGTAATTCACCACCTACAGGTTATGGGTCTGCTGGTGTTTCCACTGGGTTGTCTAGAATAGTCCGTGATCGCCATCTATACTCTGGTAGATGACTACATCGCCACATTGCTGGTAAAGGTTATGGTATCTCCTTTCATCATACATCACATATTCATCATCATCTATTTACCTAATTATCACCACCTTTCTTTCATCACCTATCTCTCATCATTTTATTTCATCACACACCAACTATTTCATCTACCCATGTTTCATCCGCAACATATTTGTAGATATAAAATAAATATACCATTTAAATCTTTTAAAACATGTATAAAATCGTTCATCCAACATAGATAACAAGTATTCAAATAATATGCGCACATAACACGTAATTTATATAAAATACTTCATATCTATGTGTAAGATGAAAGTAACTATATATACCATGAATGCTTCCTAACTTTGAACCCCAAGGTTTACTCAAGTAAATTTTCATATTCTTGGCTCTCTGAACCTAAAAGGGTCCAGATCTATCACACCAAAAAGCTCAAGATAGCTCTTCCTCTCACTCTACACACTCAAGCTCGCTAGGGTTCTCACTTATGGGAAAGGTATTCGCAATTGAAGGCCATAAGTGCCTTTAAATATGGCTCGAGCCCAAAGATTTAGGGTTTCTGCCAACAGCGCGGACTTGTCGAGTCGCCTCACCGACTCGTCAAGTCCATTCATTAATCCGAGTCATCATTTGCGACCTTACTCGACGAGTTGAGGCGTCAACTCATCGAGTCTCTCTTCTTAACTGAAAAGAAAAATACTTAAATGATGATACCTGGAAATCCGGATATTACATTTTGTTTTTTCATTTCATAGATTTCTTCATCAACAAATGTTGCTACAATTAAACAAAAATAAATAATTTTGCTAAAACATAATACAATAGGAAGTTTGTTCACATTTAGTCATTGAACTTTTTAGAGGGAAATGAATTTTCGATTTTGTTCACATTTAGTCACTAAACTTTTTTTCATTATCTATTTGCCACTAAACTATTGAAACTTTTCACATTTTACCCTTATGACCGGTAACAGCCGGTCATAAGGGTAAAATGTGAACAGTTTCAATAGTTCAATGACAAATAGATAACGAAAAAAAGTTTAGTAACTAAATGTGACAAAAATCGAAACTTCGTTACCTTTTCAAGTCATTATCTTTTATTTGAAAACATTTGTGTCGTATGAAGTATGTATTAATTTGGATTCAGAATTTGGTAGAAATATATAAATATGATGATGAGTATTGAATGACCATACTAACAAGTTGTATCATATGCATAAGAAGTTGTACATCTTCAAGATTCAAGAAAAGGTCCAAAGTTTGCATCTTTATTTAAAAAAAAAAAAAGAAAATTGTGGGTCTGGAATAATTTTTAATGTGGATTCAAAATTTGGAAGAAATATATATGATGATGATGATTATTGAAGGACGATGGTAATTAACAAGTTGTAACATATGTACAAAAAGTTGTACATCTTCAAGATTCAAAAATAGTGTGTAAAGTTTGCATCTTTAATTAAAAACAGATGTGGGTCTGGAATAGTTTGTAATGTGGGTTCAGAATTTGGAAGATATGATGATGATTATTGGGTAACGACAATGTTATCACATTGTATCATATCCATAAAAAGTTGTACATCTTCAAGATTTAAGAATGGTGTATAAAGTTTGCGTCTTTATTTAAAAACAGTTGTGGGTCTAGAGTAATTTTTAAGGTGGATTCAAAATTTGGAAGATATATATGAATGACGATGTTAACTAATTGTACTATGTGCATTATTACTTGTACAACTTTAGGATTCAGGAATAATGTGTAAAGTTTGGAAGATATATATTATATGATATTGATGATTATTGAATGACGATGTTAACTATTTGTACTATATGCAATTACTTGTACAACTTCAAGATTCAATAATAATGTGTTAAGTTTGCATCTTTAGTTAAAAACTATTGTGGGTCTAGGATAAATTTTAATGTGGATTCAGGATTTGGAAGATATATATGATGATGATTATTGAATGGTGATGGTAGCTTGTGAATCTGAAAAATCTTTAAATGTTGAAATTAAATGCATATTTATATAAGTTTCTGAAGGGGTAATGATACTCGTTTTTTTTCAACAGTCTGCAGGTGGATGAAATGTTTGTCATGTCTTTCAAATGCCTTTAATTTCGACTGTTGCCTTTTTAAGGTGACCTCTTTGTGTAGGGTAACGGAGAGTACAAGTCTTGATGCATTTGGTACAAGATCGTGATGAACTTTGTGGTATTTAGTTATTTATATAGTCCTTTGTTTTGGAAAAAGAAAATTAAGTTCGTGTGATTTTGTACTTGAAAATGAGTACTTTTAAGATGAAAACAGTGGTCTAGACTGAATTTGCTTTTATTTTTGGTACTTTAGTGCATCATAGTTTAGAAATAGATGGTTTATTTGTTATTAGGGAGAAAATCATAGATTGATGAAATCAGAGAATGAATAGTTTAGAAATAGATGGTTTATTTGTCATTTGTTCTTACATAATTTCTTCATTGGTCAGTCCATGATCGTACTATCCTTTTTAGGGCTAGAATTTTTGAGTAAATTTAAAATTTTTACTTCAATTAAAAATAATAAATAAATAAACAAGTTGAATGATGAGAATAATTAAAATGTATCGTAAAAATGGTTAAAATGGTACTTGGAAAAGTTAATTGTTGAAATTATAACAAACATGGTTGAAGGGTTAAATGTGACAAAAATATGAAAGTGTGTTTAACCAAGTGCTGACTCACTTAGGTGGTATTTGGACCATTAAAGCCATATTATGGAAGGGGAATGACTAATTATGGAAACTATACAAGTTTAGTGAAACAAATATGTTGAATGAGGTTGTTTCGGCAAAAACATGTAACTTTATGATGGGATTTGAAAATTGGGCAATTAAGAGGCATCAACTCACCATTTCCTCCATAGAAACAGTTTACTAGCTCTAATGGTGATTTTATGCTCTTTCATCATCTAGGGTTTATCGAAGCAAGTATCAATCAATTAAAGCAAAAAGTGAAGGAAACCAGGGCTTGCAAGTAATAATTCCTCACCATTGATCATATTCAAAATTGAGATTGTAAAAGGGTAGAAACCCAAATTTATTTTAGGTCAAATGGATGGTTAGGGTTTTGTTTTCCATAAGATTCTAAGCTTAAATCTATCATTCACTTGATGGATTTGACGTTTGTAACACCGTAAATTTCCAAAACAATATTTCGCAAACATAATTCATTTGTAAATCATAAAAACATATTTGTTTGAAACTCAATGTATAATATATATAACAATCCCAAGATCTCTTAGCATAAAATCCCGTGTGTGTACTGATCAAGTTGGTGCCTTTCCGCGATCATCACTAGTACCTGAAACACATAACACAAAACACTGTAAGCATAAAGCTTAGGGAGTTCCTCAAAATACCACATATAACACATATTAGCCACTCGAGACTATAACTTTGTGGGTCCGTGCACCCAAACTCTGTGAACCCTTAGGTTCTAACTCTGCAAGCATGCATATCATAAATCACATAGAAGAATGCAATGCAACAACAATATATATAAAACACTGTATCACATAACTCTATTTACATACTCAAGGTAAAGTATAGTGGGAAGACTCACCTTGCGTATCTCGGTAACTCGTAAATCCCTGAAATCACTAGTGCTGGATCTCCCGAGCTATAGTCCTCCTATAACACAATACATCTCTAATTAACACTTTCCCAACTAAGGTTGACTAACCCTATCAAGTCAACACCGGTCAACTCTGGTCAATGGTCAACGGTTAACCCCAACTCGCCGAGTCTGGCGTGGACTCGCCGAGTCTCTATGGGGACCCGATTCCTCTGAGTCCCTTCTGACTCACCGAGTCACTCACCCAACTCGGTTACTCAAACCCTGGTTCGAAATCCCTGAACAATCCGCACCAACTCGTCGAGTCTGCCAATGGACTCGGCGAGTGCATTCCATGCACAACCCCAAACGGCCTTCTGAGGTTAGATCTGTTCCACTAACTCATAGATCCAGTCCTTCCAAGCTTATTTATCACATAAAGTTCATGTTTTGGCGCTCATATCACACCTAATGACTCATAAATGGTGTTTTGACCTCAAGCACAAAGATCCCAAACCAAAACCTCCATGGATTCATAAAAAGCTTGGACAAAGGGACACTCTGGACCTCCAAGGGTCCAGATCTAGAACCTAACTCACTTAAGGGACCATGGGAGCACTAGATCTAGCCACAAAAGGGCTCAATAAACCCTAAATCAACATGAACATCACCTTAACAGAAAATGGTTCGAAAATAGTACCTCAAATGTGATGTTTTGGACCTCAAATCTTCAGGAAGTTAACCCTCTTGCTTCCTCTTGGCTAAAGCTTCCTTTCCCTTGCTAGACAACACCGCTAAGGTTGATAATGGCTCATTCTCTCACTCCAAACGCTCAAGTGCACTAGGGTTTTGCTCTGGGGGCTGGTGAGCACAAATGACAGCCATAAGGCCCTTTAAATAGGCCCCAAACCCGAGAAATTAGGGTTTCATTAAACAACGCGGACTCGCTGAGTCCACCAATGCGACTTGTCGAGTCCAGTCATTAATCCGGATGAGAAATCGCGTCTCTACTCAGCGAGTCTACGCACCAACTCGCCGAGTTCTTCCTCAAAACTCAAAATAAAATGAATAAATATAATACCTGAAATTCCGGATGTTACAGCGTTTGGATAAAAACATAACCATAAAACCTACAATCTCAAAGTGTGGTGATATAGTTGTTAGAATATATTGGGTTAGATTTTATGATCATTAATGAGGTTTCGTTACAATAAATCCATCATGGATGTACAAACTCAATGAAAAAGATAATCAAAGTTTAGATAACTGAAATTATGGATTCAATGGTTAAATGAGAAGTTTTTACTTGGATTTTCAAATCTAGTTATGTAAATGATATTATACTTCATGAATTTATACATTAGGAATGATTTGGATGCAAAACATGAAGGATCACTTTATCTATAAGTGGTTCCAAGGATTATTTAGACATAAGGGAAAAAATTGGAATTAAAGAAATGAAACAATGATTCTATAGTTAGATTTTAAGTTTACAAATAACTAAATGAACTAGAAATGGTTGAAATGCATCTATTATGATCAAAATGTGGTGTAGAATGATTGGGAAGGCTACATGGTTCATTAGTGAGTTTATGGGCATTTTGAGCACTTGATTCCATAAGTAGAGTTTGATGATTAATAAAACTATAGAATTAGTACGATGAACATAATGGATTAAGTCAAGTGATTTAGCATGTCTAAATTCCTTCTAGATAAGTTTGGGAACCCATATTGGATGTACAAAAAATTACTATAAGAAAACACAAGTGTATGCAATATAAAAGGGTTGAATATGATTGAAAACTTGAAATAGTAATTTATTGAACATAACGTGATGTGTTATGAAAAGTAGGATGCCCAAAACAGGATGTTGTAAGGAACGTCACACGTTCTTAGAATGAACACGACATATATGATAGAAGCAATGTGTAACCCAACGCATTAAAACCCATTGTTTCTATTCAATAATTTTCATTCCCAGAGTTTGGCTAATCCGTTGACCTTATTTCACTTCAAAAAACCCTAAATAGGTTAAAATTAAGCATTTTTGAGAGTTCACGATTTTTATGACCCTAGGGTATTTTGGTTATTTAAGTAATTTATTCTATGTCTTATAGGAGATGATTAAAGAAGGATCTTTAAGGCGCACACTAAAGGAAGGGATTTTTTATTTAGCTAGAAGTTGAGTTGAGTTGCCTTACATTGAGTTTTATCATTTTTTTCCTAAAATGATATTGCTTGCTGCTTGTCTACTACACATATTGTTGCATTCATGAAATGCCATTATAGAAAATGGTTTGTGAATCTTCCCAAAATTTCCGAGTAAAATTCTCATTTTAATTAAGTCAAAATCATTCATTCCTTATCTCAAAACACGATTAAAGTGAAAATTTTCTCAAAACATCAGAGTAAAATCATAAACAATCATTGCGGAATAAATCTACAGGGGATACAGTACGATCAAGATACAACATACAACATACATATAAACGGGGCCCGCCCACTAAATAACAGACCCCACCTAAACTACATATGGGCCCCGCCCACAAAATAATGGTCCTCGCTCATAATGATATATAACAGGCCCCGACCACAACATAATGTGCCCCACCTAAAATGATATATAACGGACCCCGCCCAAATTGCATACGGGCCCTACCCACGACATAACAGGCCCCATCCATATAAAACATGCATACACATGAAAGAGTCGTAAAGTCAGCTAAAATCCTACAAACATAATCCAATGGGCCGACATTGGTGCCTTTGACCCATGAGTACAGTGAAGAGACTCATATAAACTACTCAACGAAAGCCCAACAACCACCTTAGCATCAGAACAGCCAAACTAAGCTTCCTAAAACTAAACCGAGACCAACCCTTAGTTAAATACTCAATTATACCAAAGTTTAACAAAAAGTAAAATTGGTTATAAAGTCAACGATCAAAGTCCACAAGGTCAATGGTCAACTTAGACAAAATCAACGTCACGCCGTGACCATTCCTTGGTCACGTCGTGAGAATGCAATGACAAAACAATTGTGATTTTGGGCACCGTCATGTTGTGACACACCCTATGTCATGTCGTAACTTCTGGTCAGAAGGCCAAAATCATCATTAAGTGCTTAATCTCTTCAGACCAAGGCCCATAACCTTAGATCTAGTTCCTAAATAGCTTCATAATTCATAAAAGTTTCCAACTTTATCCATTAGGATGGTCCAAACAACCAATATCTAGTCTTTAACTCTTAAAGGGACCAAGAATGCATCTTTCTCAACTTAATTCATTAAGTCTAAGTCTCCAACCTTCAGATCTGAATCACCATGATGTGTAGATGGATAAAGTTTCCAACTTTATCAATAATAATGTTTCAAACTTTCAAGATCTAAAAGTTAATACACCCAACTGACCTAAAGGACCAAGATAACTTGCATGGCTAAATGGGAAGGCAAAAGATCACAGCTTTCCTAGTCCATGAGGTCCAAGAAGCACCTAAAACTAATCAAAAGATATTGGAGTTCACTTAACTCCAAGATTACCCATAAAATTAACTAAAAGTGCCAAAATCCACAAATGAAGAGACCTAAAGAACTAAAGAGCAAGATATGAACTTTATACTCACTATGGTCTAGAAATGGAGTGACTTTGTTGCATCCAAACTTGAAACAATATTCCTTGCAACTGAAAGAATCTTCTCGATCTTCAAGATTCATCAAATATCACCAAAAGCATCCAAAAGAGGAGATAGGAGTGGGGAGGCGCTCAAATATTGAAGATGGAGGCTATGATTTCTCCCAAGGGTTCTAAATATAATGGAGGCTAAGAAAATACCCTAAAACATGAATCCTTACCTTTAAACACCTTGAAAACCCAAAAGGTTATGTGGGCTTGGGCTGTACAGTTTTCACCTTGTGACAGGTTGCTTGTCGCCCCGTGAGGGCACTCACGTCGTGACAACATTCCTGTCACCTCATGAGGACTCTCACATCTTGACAACATTCCTGTCACCTCATGAGGACATGGTTTCACCCAATTTCACTCCAACTTCAAATAGTCATAATTTCTTCGTTTTAACTCCATTTTCGACGATCTTTATATGCATGAAAAGGTATTTACAAGCCCTAAAACTCTATCTATTTAGTTTTGACTTAAAACACACCAAACTAAAATCCCTAATTCATGAAAGAAGTCTAGAACATTACTTTTCCCATTTTACCCCTTGACTCTAAGATACAAACTAAGGGCTTAGATCACATAACCAATATTATCAACATCCAATAGAGTCTAAACCCTATTCCATTGAAGCTAAATGCCTTTACTTGATCCATATATTATCTACAAATCCCAAAATAAAAAACTTCTTGAATTAGGATGCTACAACTCTCCTCACTTAAACTGGATTTTGTCCTCGAAATCCACTTTGATTAAGATCTCTGAAAACAACGCCAACATATTCCATAATCTTCCTCTAGAAACTTTGAAATCAAGGAATATTATAAAGAAACTTGAGAGACCACTCATAACACCACAACTGCCAACAAACAACCTAATAACTTGAATATTTAACTACAACAACTATCTTTCTCTCGCTTACTGAAAGACCCAACTTCCAGTGAGAACTAATCAAACCGGGAACTATCAAAAATACAAACACCAACCTACTCCATCAATATACTTCCTGGAATCGGAGACCCATCAGTCTAAACTTCAGAAACCATACCCTAAGGCTGATGATCATCCGTTTTGTTGTACCTACCCCTAATTCTCGGGTAGGAACACCACCAAACCATTCAAGAAAAATACTAAAAACACCCATACCGTGGTTTTTGCCTAATCTCAAATTTGGAAATTGTGCCCAAAAACCTTCAATATACACTTGACTTCCTGAAAAGTCATCACCAAACTGCAACTCCTACAAGCATAATGATGGTCAATCCAAGAATTTAACGTTGCATGCAAACCCCTCATCAGTACTGGTGTACATCCACCTGAAAAATCACTCAAGATATTTACAATGATCTTTATGACTTAAGATTTCAGAACTGATACCCAACATTGGTAACTAAACTCCTAATAAACAACCTGTAAGCAAACGGGGTTCATAATGCAACATTTTGCAAAAGACTTATGATGCATAATTAATACTCCCAACAACCTTTTACCATCTACATGATCCAAACCAGCTGTTCATGAGCTGAGGCCCGGAGTGGGCATACCAGACTCATGCTATGGGCTCAGAGGCAATCTAAACCTATGTCAAGGACCATATAAGTGTATTCCAGTCAGAGGCTGTGGGCATAGAGATTGTGTTGGTTATGTCTCTGGTAGGAGCGCGTTCAGATTGGATGTATTGTTGAGATTCAGGAGAGTTGCACTCGATTGTTTCAAATCTGAGGATGGTGGATGAGATGCAATGATAGATCCTTGGGTCTCAAGTTATGAGTAGACTCGAGTTATGTTCATAGAGATAATACAATCAAGGGTATTCTATCCTAAGATGACCAGACCCTATGATTGATTGAACCTAATATGTTTGGTATTCCAACCCTATGGTTGATTGTGCCAAACATATGTGGGGATACGAGGGTATTCCATCCTAGGGATGACTGGAACCGTCATAGGCATGCCTGGTATTCCAACATGATGCTGATTGGGCTAGGCATGAGTGTTCGTGTTATTAGTGGATTGATTTTGTATGATATTATGGAAGCTGAAGGATGTATTATCCTGTTAGCACAAAGGATCTGCTTCAGGAAGAGGGAAAGTTGGGTTTCGATACGTTGGATCATCAGGATTTTGTGTCACACCCCCAAACCAAGGATGGCGGAAACGTTCGGGGGTGGAGGACTTCATGTAAAGCATCATAACCACAATTTCAATAGTAATTCAAGCAAACACAACCAACATATATATAATTGAAAAGTTACATCACTTGTATGAATTACATGTTTCAAAAATCAATTACAATATGTTGTCAAAATATGAAAAGTTTGACGCCTCAACGTCCCATCCTCAAAAGCACTTGGTAACCCGATTAATGTTTTCCTGTGAATACAAGTTGTTTGAAAAGTGTCAACACAAGGGTTGGTGAGTTCATAAGCTTTTATTAATAATCTTATTAGAAGTCTTTCACATGTAAATGTCGCGTTGTTTCAGAAAAATCCGATATTTTCCTTGAAATCCGAAGAATGTAGCCTTACAACCAAAGACTAGAATGTATGAGAAGTCATCGTTTCTTAGTAGAAATGTTGTGAGTTTAAAATGAAATGGAAAGTAAATTTATTCTATCAACCTAAAACCTACCTTGGTTTTTATGCAACCCCGTAAACTTTATGAATTGTTGTCTCCCTAAGTGAGTCGCTATAATCATACTGTGACTATGTGAACCTGCCACAACGTTTCTCAGGCGTCGCGAAAATGAAATGACATTTGTCACCCGTAGACCTGCAGGTCCAACTGTAGCTAGCAGCAAGGTGTGGGGTGTCAATCCCAATATAGATCTATATACAAGTATCACGTTCTCCCTCAAGGAGATTCTGATTATAACTACCAGGAATTATATCCCGCACTCGGACGTACGGGGAGATAGAGAGATAGAGATCGAAAAAAATAGAGAAACTCACAATATAGGATAACAAGTTTACGATAATTGTGTGTGAATATAAATATTTCTTGTATGAATGTACCTTTCTTGTACGAGTGCGTAGAGTGATGTATCATAAACTATACCTATTATAGTTTATCTAAAATGTATGTACTATGTATGAACCCTTTTTATGGAAATGTAACTAGTGTTGTGAATTTATCAAACTATACCTCTTATAGTCTAATAATACGTGTTCCAAAATGAATGAATAATATTTAATATTTAATATGAATGTCTTAATTCCAGTTCATAATGATAAACTAACATGGAAACACATTCAAATATTAGAACTTATGATTATACACTTTGCTCAACATAATACAAAGTGTTATGATATTTACATGCTGTTGGCTAACTTTAGCCATTCTGCCCTGTATTTGGAAAAATCATAGAAAAATCATACGAAGTCGAAAACTAGATCCGTAAATTTTGAGAGTTCACAAGATGTGTCTAGTTTGCTCATAAATTTTATCTCAATTTATAATGACCTCTAACTTGGGTGAAAAAGTCCAAAATCACAGACTGGTCCGGATTGTTGTTTGAAATGATAGGCAGTTTTGTAAAAATCACCATAAATTGTAGAAAAATCGTATGGAGATGTGCAAGTAGCCATTTTAAAGCTAAAAACTCGAACTATTTGCACCTTGTACAGTTTTGAAAACAAAAATGTTTAAGATGCCCAAGACAGTCCGTGAATGGAGTTGAACTTTTCTGATGAAGGCTGTTAGAAAAATCTAGTTATATTCTTAGTGTTTTAACTTGTATTCCCCCCCTGAAAACTTGAGAAATCATGAAAATGTAGGGGTATGAACTCACCTTGAGTGATTTCAGTAGATGATTGTTGAAGAATGGAAGTTTTTAATTCAAGAACACTTGGAGATGCCTTGAAGGTTTTCGAGAATCTAACATCATAGTTAGGGAGTTTGTGTAAGCAACCAAAGATTTGAGTAGAATGAAGCGAAATAATAATAGGGAGGATGAATTTTTACTTACTAAGTGTGGAAGAACACTTGAATCCAGCCTTGGATCTCGAAAATTTGTGTAGAAGAGTTTGAGAGAAAGAGTGATGTTTGTTACTTAGTGGGATGAGAGAAATGAGAGAAAATGAGGAGTGTGGTTGATTGTTCCAGCTCAAAAACGTGGGAGTGAGTGAAATTTGAGTGTAAGGGAACATTGAAGTGACATAGGTAAGGTGGGGAGGTATGGCTGGTCATAGAGTGGGTGTGGGGTGGTTGCTTGTGACTGCGGATCAATGAGACTGCTTTGAATGCGAAGTTGGATTTAGCTTTGCTATAAGTTTCAATCGATTTTGAAATTGAGTATTGTTCGCATTTGTATGAGTGTAGTCGATGAATCGATAAAGCAAGAACATATGAGTTTTGATTCGCAATTGGATTGATGATTGAGGGATGATTCGTGAAGAAAAAAAAAAACGCGAAGTCAAGGACTATGAAACTGTTGTTTGCAAGAATTTAAAAACTCGATTGTGGAGTTGTTGATGCTCATTTTGCGAAAGTAAAACAATCGAGTGTTCGCATCTATGAATCAATTTGAAGTCAATTGGGTTAATATTCGCATATGGGTTCAACATATGAATTTTTGATTTCGCAAGTTTAGAGTTCATGAACTAAACTGTGTTCGCATTTTTTTTTTTTTTTTTTTGGAATGAAAATTTTGTGAATCGCATTTGATTTATTTGGTTAAAATGCGAAGGTGATTAATGCGAAGGGATGCGAAAGGTGTAAAAATGAAAATGCGAAGTATTTCTCAGTAGAATGCGAATTGGGGAAGAAAACAGAAGATTTCAATTATTGTCCCTGGAGTTTCGCATTTTTGGAATGAAAATTTTGTGAATCGCATTTGATTTATTTGGTTAAAATGCGAAGGTGATTAATGCGAAGGGATGCGAAAGGTGTAAAAATGAAAATGCGAAGTATTTCTCAGTAGAATGCGAATTGGGGAAGAAAACAGAAGATTTCAATTATTGTCCCTGGAGTTTCGCATTTTTGGAATGAAAATTTTGTGAATCGCATTTGATTTATTTGGTTAAAATGCGAAGGTGATTAATGCGAAGGGATGCGAAAGGTGTAAAAATGAAAATGCGAAGTATTTCACAGTAGAATGCGAATTGGGGAAGAAAACAGAAGATTTCAATTATTGTCCCTGGAGTTTCGCATTTTTGGAATGAAAATTTTGTGAATCGCATTTGATTTATTTGGTTAAAATGCGAAGGTGATTAATGCGAAGGGATGCGAAAGGTGTAAAAATGAAAATGCGAAGTATTTCACAGTAGAATGCGAATTGGGGAAGAAAACAGAAGATTTCAATTATTGTCCCTGGAGTTTCGCATTTTTGGAATGAAAATTTTGTGAATCGCATTTGATTTATTTGGTTAAAATGCGAAGGCTTAGGAAATTTTTTTTTTAACACAAACTTTTCTCCTGTGATGTTTTCCCATTATCATAACAAGTTATACAATACGAACATAACACTTACCCTAATACATAAGGTTTAATAGAGTTGACCGGCTTGACTTGATGACTTGACTTGACTCAAGATTGACGATTGTCACATCTTCCCCCCGTTAGAGGGAATTTCGTCCCGAAATTTAAATTCGGCTGGGACTTCAAGGGTTTGGGAAAAGATGTGGATATTTTTGTTTCATTTGATCTTCACGTTCCCAGGTAAACTCAGGCCCTCGTTTCGCGTTCCAACGAACCTTCACTATGGGAATGCGACTTTGTTTTGTTCTCTTGATCTCTCGATCCATGATCTCGACGGGTTCCTCCACAAAGTGGAGATTCTCATTAACTTCGATTTCTTCGAGTGGTATTACGAGTGTCTCGTCAGACAGACACTTCTTTAAGTTGGACACGTGGAAGATAGGGTGCACATTACTAAGTTCTTGCGGTAGTCGGAGTTTGTACGCCACAGGACCAATCCTAGCAAGGATTTCGAACGGACCAACGTACCTTGGGTTTAGTTTCCCCCGTTTACCGAAACGTATCACCCCTTTCCAGGGGGAAACTTTTAGTAGTACCCGGTCTCCGACCTGGAATTCTAAAGGTTTGCGTCGCTTATCCGCGTAACTCTTTTGTCGATCACGAGACGCTTTTAGTCTTTCCCGAATTTGAATGATCTTTTCTGTGGTTTCCCTTATGATTTCCGGCCCCGTAAGGGTGCTATCAGGGACTTGCCCTCTGGCTAGCTGAGTATCTCCAACTTCGGCCCAACACAGCGGTGACCTACACTTGCGGCCGTAGAGAGCTTCGAATGGAGCGACTCCAATGCTAGTGTGATAACTGTTATTATAAGAGAATTCGATAAGCGGTAGATGGGTATCCCATGCCTTACCAAAATCTATCACACAGGCTCTCAGCATGTCTTCCAACGTCTGGATGGTTCTCTCGCTTTGTCCGTCCGTTTGTGGATGGTAGGCCGTACTCATGTCTAACCTGGTTCCCAGTGACTTCTGCAGGGACTGCCAGAAACGCGAGGTGAATCTACTATCTCGATCCGAGATAATGGATGTTGGTACACCATGTAGTCGTACAATCTCCTTAATGTACGTCCTGGTCAACTTTTCCATCTTGTCTGTTTCCTTTATTGGCAGGAAGTGCGCGGACTTGGTCAATCTGTCCACAACCACCCATATGGTATCCATCCCACCTGATGTCTTAGGCAGTTTGGTTACGAAGTCCATGGTTATTCGCTCCCACTTCCACTCGGGTATATCTGGTTGCTGAAGTAGTCCTGATGGCTTCTGATATTCCACCTTGACCTTGGCGCAAGTGAGGCACTTGCTCACATAAGTAGCAATTTCAGCCTTCATGTCTGGCCACCAGTATAACCTTTTGAGGTCTAGATACATCTTATCTGACCCCGGATGAATGGAGTATCGAGTCTTGTGGGCCTCATCCATTACAACGTCTCGGTATCCACCGAACTTCGGTGTCCAGATTCGATTCATGAGATAACGAGCTCCATCCCCTCTGACTTCCAAGTTCTTATCCATCCCCCTTAGTGCTTCGCTTGCCACGTTTCCTGGTTTCAGGGCTTCAAATTGGGCGTCCTTGATCTGAGTGGCCAGTTGGGAGTGGATGGTCATGGCTAGGGATTTTACTCGGCGATCCGAGTATTCTTTCCTGCTTAAGGCATCGGCTACTACATTAGCCTTGCCTGGGTGGTAGCGAATTTCACATTCGTAGTCATTCAGTAATTCCACCCATCTTCTTTGGCGCATGTTTAGTTCTTTCTGATTGAGGATGTGTTGAAGACTTTTGTGATCAGTGAAGATGGTGCACTTGGTGCCGTAGAGGTAGTGCCTCCAAATCTTCAGGGCGAACACCACAGCTCCCAATTCAAGGTCGTGGGTTGTGTAATTAACTTCACGTGTTTTCAGTTGTCTTGATGCATAAGCGATGACTTTTCCCCTTTGCATGAGCACACAGCCGAGGCCTTGATTTGAAGCATCGCAATACACCACAAAATCATCAGTTCCTTCTGGAAGAGACAAGACTGGTGCGCTGCATAGGGCTTGCTTTAGTGTCTGGAAGGCGGCTTCTTGTTTATCTTCCCATTCGAACACCACCCCTTTCTGAGTCAAGGTGGTGAGAGGCTTAGCGATTTTGGAGAAGTTTTGTATGAATCTTCGATAGTAGCCTGCGAGTCCTAAAAACTGTCGGATTTCTGTCGGCGTTGTAGGTGTTGACCAATCTTCGATTGCTTTGATCTTCGAGGGGTCCACATGTATTCCTTCTTTGCTTACTACGTGGCCAAGGAATCCTACTTCTCGGAGCCAAAATTCACACTTTGCGAATTTAGCGTAAAGCTTTTCGGTCCTTAAAACCTCCAGAACTAGTCGTAGGTGATGACTGTGCTCTTCTTCGCTCCTCGAATAGACCAGGATATCGTCGATGAATACGATGACGAATTTATCCAAGAAGGGTCGACACACTCGATTCATCAAATCCATGAACACCGCGGGCGCGTTAGTTAACCCGAATGGCATCACTACAAACTCATAGTGCCCATAGCGAATTCTGAATGCCGTCTTGGGGATATCCTCTTCTTGAACTCGCAGTTGATGATAGCCCGACCTCAGGTCGATTTTTGAAAAGTAGCTGGCTCCTTGGAGCTGGTCGAAGAGGTCATCGATTCGGGGTAGGGGATAACGGTTCTTGATAGTGAGTTTGTTTAGTTCTCGATAGTCTATGCACATGCGAAAAGACCCATCCTTCTTCTTTACAAATAAGACTGGTGCTCCCCAGGGCGAGAAGCTTGGCCTGATGAATCCTTTGCTCAATAGTTCATTCAACTGGCTGGATAGTTCTTGCATCTCTGCCGGTGCTAAGCGATATGGAGCCCTGGCGACGGGGGTAGCTCCTGGGATTAAGTCGATCCGAAATTCGACTTGTCTTGCGAGTGGTACACCAGGCAGATCGTCTGGGAAAACATCAGGGAAGTTGCATACTTCTGGAATTTCTTTGATGTCCTTCACCTCCTGTTTTTTTATCTACGATGTGGGCTAAGAAAACATGGTATTGCTTTCGGAGGTACTTTTGGGTTTTAACACAAGAGATGATTTGTAGGTTCGCACTAGGTTTATTGCCATAAACGGTGAGAACGTTGCCATTCGGCAGATTGAGGCGGACGGCCCTTTCGTAACATAGAATGTCGGCACGATGAAGGCTTAACCAATCCATACCAATGATTATATCGAAGCTTTTTATGGTGACCGGCATAAGGTCGATTTTGAACAAATGGTTGTCTAGAGTGAGAGTACACCCTATGTAAATATCATTAGCACGCTCAACCTTTCCATTTGCCATTTCTACGATGTAAGAATCTTCTAGTGGTTGAGAATTTTGCTTAAGTATATGTTTGAATTGGTGACTTATGAAACTTCTTTCTGCCCCACTATCGAAAAGTACGCATGCATAAGAGTTATTGAGGAGGAACGTACCAGTAACCACAGAGGGATCCTTGACTGCTTCTCCCTGCCCTAAAGTTAGGACTCTCCCTACACCCCCAGCATTAGGGGCTCGTGCCTTGGGGCAGTTCCTCCTGAAGTGTCCCGTTTCACCACACCCATAGCAGGCTTGGCTTGCTCCAGTGTTGGCGGTCGTAGCGACTTGTGTGGCGGGTTGGGTAGTCGCTCTACAGAATCGTGCAGTGTGCCCCTTTTTGTTACAGTTATTGCAGTGTAACTCACGACAAGCACCGTTATGGTGGTAGTTACACTTGTTGCACTTGGGAAGAGTTCCTGTATACTGTTTCGGTGGCGCTGGAGCGGCAGCAGTAGTGGCGGCGCGAACAGCAACAATTGGTTGCTTTTTGGCGGGGTCCTGAATTGGTTGTTTCCTTTTATTTCCCCAGAACTTCCTCTTGTTGTTCCCTCCTTTTGTTCGGTCGGTGGTGGTTATCACGGTACCACGGCTAGCCCTGTGATCTATGAGTTGTTGTGCCAATTCCTTGGCACTCTCAAAGGTAGTGGGTTTCGAGGCCAAGACACTATCTTGAATCTGGGATGATAGGCCCCAGAGATATCGTTCCACCTTCTTCTCTTCTGGAGTGACCATTGTTGGACAGAGGAGTGCTAGGTCGTTGAAGCGGGCAGTATAAGTTTCAAGATCAGTGCCTGTCATCCTGAGGTTCCAAAGTTCTTCTTCAAGCTTTTGTATTTCGCCCCTCGGGCAGTATTCCTTTAACATTAGGGCTTTCAAATCCTCCCAGCTGATTGCGTTAGCTACTGCAGGAGTAAGTGACTTAACTCGGCCATTCCACCAAGTAAGTGCTTTTCCAGTGAAAGTGAATGCCGCATACTTGACCTTGCTCGCTTCGGGACAAGCGCAGATTTCAAAAACTGCCTCGGTCCTTTCGAACCATTGCACCAGTGTGATGACGCCCCCGCTTCCATTGAAAGGATCGGGTTTGCCATTTGTGAAGTCTTTGTAGGTGCACTCCCTCGTACGCCCCGCGCTGTCCCCATGAATGGAATTGGTAGCTCCGGATTCAGAACCGCCGGAACCATGGGTTCCCATTTGCGACATTGCTGCCGCCACGGCTGCCGTCACTGCAGCCTGGAACATTGCAGGATCAAACTGCGGAGGTGGTGGTGGAGGCGGCACTGGGTTGTTGGAAGGCCTTGGTCTTTTCCTTGGTGGCATGGTTCTGTCAAAAAAATGACTAGTCGGTAAGACTTCAATAGTGATAACGAGTCGAGTGTTACTGGTTTCATCCCTCTTGTATTTTATCATAACTTTATTATTCGTAATTGTTTGTGTGATCAGGTTATGATGTATAGTGTCCAACATTCAATAAATAAAATACATGCCAAATTTCATTGATAACTTTTAGTACATAATGCTTAAAGAGAAAAGTTTGACCTCATAAGGGTCTACATTACATCGTTACAAAAGGTAGTTTTTGGCATTACAAAATCCCTTTGAATAGTGTGATCACATAGTCGCAGGGTCGACCTACATACAAGGAGTAGCACCAACGCGTACTCATAAAATTCTACTACCTAGACGGGAGAATAGCAACGAGCTCTAATCACTGCGACCCTTCTTTGACGGAGGCTGCGATGATGTCGATGCGCCCTGTAGTTCCGCCAATTTGCGTTCGGCTGTAACCATTCTCTCTTCGAGTGCCATGTATCTTTCCCGATACTCTCTTGTTTCTGCTTGAGCCGCGAGAAGGTCTCTAATGAGTTGGTCTCGGTGGTGGGAGTCTCGTTCCAGGTTTCTGGTGCGACCCGTAGTAGACTGTACAATGGCACTTAACTCCCGGACCTGATCTGTCGTTGTCCTACCACGATCATCCATTCTTGCCATTCGTTGTATCGTGACGGGGAGAGCCCTATCAGCCGGTCCACCATGAGTGAGATCATAGTAACCTCGTTGGTAGCCATATGGTGACCGTTGGCGTTGTTGTCGGCTCCATCTTTCGATCATTGTTACCCAAGGGGGTTCGGGTCCATTGTAACCAAAACGGTGCGCGGGTACCCTCGCGATGTAGGGAGGGTTGAATACTTCTGGTGGTTCCTCCGCTTCGTTCCCAACCATGACTACCTCATCACCTTCCTCTTCTTCCTCTTCTTCCTCTTCTTCCTCTTCTTCTTGGTTGTCTTCCTCTTCTTCTTCTTGTTCGTCTTCCTCCTCGGGCCCTTCCTCGGGATCCTCTTCGGGATCTTCCTCGGGATCCTCTTCGGGATCTTCCTCGGGTTCCTCTTCGGGATTCTCCTCGGGCTCATCTTCAATCCATCCCGCGTTTCCCTGATTGGGAAAATAGGGGTCCCCGGGTATGTGAAATCCTGCCATGTCGTCTGCACGAGAAACGGGGTTAAGAAGTATGTATAGGAAAATAATAATTTGGCGCTATAGAAACGTACAAATACTCCTATAGTATTTTTAAATGTTTATATTTGGTTCTTAGCGTGTTCTTTATGGAGTGTTATTAGGTTTTCAGATTTGTCGCTCATTACGACTATTCCTTAATGTGCGTAAGTCACTTCTTGGACGGATATAGTTGATCAGGCTATATCCTTCCCAGAACTGATTACACATGCTAAGGCGTATTAATAATGTTCGACTCCTCCTCTTTCAATTTATGTTCTCCTAAGTTATGACACCATGCTATTATAGAATGCATGCAAGTATACTTTAAAACAAGAAATTATTTGTTTTCAAAAGTACAACTCTTTAATTCGCTTTAAGAATCGGAGACTTTTAGTCCCAAATGTGTTTATAGTTTGTATATCTTATGTGGTTGATATACTGAATTCACTATAAACCGTGCTCTGATACCAATCTGTCACACCCCCAAACCAAGGATGGCGGAAACGTTCGGGGGTGGAGGACTTCATGTAAAGCATCATAACCACAATTTCAATAGTAATTCAAGCAAACACAACCAACATATATATAATTGAAAAGTTACATCACTTGTATGAATTACATGTTTCAAAAATCAATTACAATATGTTGTCAAAATATGAAAAGTTTGACTCCTCAACGTCCCATCCTCAAAAGCACTTGGTAACCCGATTAATGTTTTCCTGTGAATACAAGTTGTTTGAAAAGTGTCAACACAAGGGTTGGTGAGTTCATAAGCTTTTATTAATAATCTTATTAGAAGTCTTTCACATGTAAATGTCGCGTTGTTTCAGAAAAATCCGATATTTTCCTTGAAATCCGAAGAATGTAGCCTTACAACCAAAGACTAGAATGTATGAGAAGTCATCGTTTCTTAGTAGAAATGTTGTGAGTTTAAAATGAAATGGAAAGTAAATTTATTCTATCAACCTAAAACCTACCTTGGTTTTTATGCAACCCCGTAAACTTTATGAATTGTTGTCTCCCTAAGTGAGTCGCTATAATCATACTGTGACTATGTGAACCTGCCACAACGTTTCTCAGGCGTCGCGAAAATGAAATGACATTTGTCACCCGTAGACCTGCAGGTCCAACTGTAGCTAGCAGCAAGGTGTGGGGTGTCAATCCCAATATAGATCTATATACAAGTATCACGTTCTCCCTCAAGGAGATTCTGATTATAACTACCAGGAATTATATCCCGCACTCGGACGTACGGGGAGATAGAGAGATAGAGATCGAAAAAAATAGAGAAACTCACAATATAGGATAACAAGTTTACGATAATTGTGTGTGAATATAAATATTTCTTGTATGAATGTACCTTTCTTGTACGAGTGCGTAGAGTGATGTATCATAAACTATACCTATTATAGTTTATCTAAAATGTATGTACTATGTATGAACCCTTTTTATGGAAATGTAACTAGTGTTGTGAATTTATCAAACTATACCTCTTATAGTCTAATAATACGTGTTCCAAAATGAATGAATAATATTTAATATTTAATATGAATGTCTTAATTCCAGTTCATAATGATAAACTAACATGGAAACACATTCAAATATTAGAACTTATGATTATACACTTTGCTCAACATAATACAAAGTGTTATGATATTTACATGCTGTTGGCTAACTTTAGCCATTCTGCCCTGTATTTGGAAAAATCATAGAAAAATCATACGAAGTCGAAAACTAGATCCGTAAATTTTGAGAGTTCACAAGATGTGTCTAGTTTGCTCATAAATTTTATCTCAATTTATAATGACCTCTAACTTGGGTGAAAAAGTCCAAAATCACAGACTGGTCCGGATTGTTGTTTGAAATGATAGGCAGTTTTGTAAAAATCACCATAAATTGTAGAAAAATCGTATGGAGATGTGCAAGTAGCCATTTTAAAGCTAAAAACTCGAACTATTTGCACCTTGTACAGTTTTGAAAACAAAAATGTTTAAGATGCCCAAGACAGTCCGTGAATGGAGTTGAACTTTTCTGATGAAGGCTGTTAGAAAAATCTAGTTATATTCTTAGTGTTTTAACTTGTATTCCCCCCCTGAAAACTTGAGAAATCATGAAAATGTAGGGGTATGAACTCACCTTGAGTGATTTCAGTAGATGATTGTTGAAGAATGGAAGTTTTTAATTCAAGAACACTTGGAGATGCCTTGAAGGTTTTCGAGAATCTAACATCATAGTTAGGGAGTTTGTGTAAGCAACCAAAGATTTGAGTAGAATGAAGCGAAATAATAATAGGGAGGATGAATTTTTACTTACTAAGTGTGGAAGAACACTTGAATCCAGCCTTGGATCTCGAAAATTTGTGTAGAAGAGTTTGAGAGAAAGAGTGATGTTTGTTACTTAGTGGGATGAGAGAAATGAGAGAAAATGAGGAGTGTGGTTGATTGTTCCAGCTCAAAAACGTGGGAGTGAGTGAAATTTGAGTGTAAGGGAACATTGAAGTGACATAGGTAAGGTGGGGAGGTATGGCTGGTCATAGAGTGGGTGTGGGGTGGTTGCTTGTGACTGCGGATCAATGAGACTGCTTTGAATGCGAAGTTGGATTTAGCTTTGCTATAAGTTTCAATCGATTTTGAAATTGAGTATTGTTCGCATTTGTATGAGTGTAGTCGATGAATCGATAAAGCAAGAACATATGAGTTTTGATTCGCAATTGGATTGATGATTGAGGGATGATTCGTGAAGAAAAAAAAAACGCGAAGTCAAGGACTATGAAACTGTTGTTTGCAAGAATTTAAAAACTCGATTGTGGAGTTGTTGATGCTCATTTTGCGAAAGTAAAACAATCGAGTGTTCGCATCTATGAATCAATTTGAAGTCAATTGGGTTAATATTCGCATATGGGTTCAACATATGAATTTTTGATTTCGCAAGTTTAGAGTTCATGAACTAAACTGTGTTCGCATTTTTTTTTTTTTTTTTTGGAATGAAAATTTTGTGAATCGCATTTGATTTATTTGGTTAAAATGCGAAGGCTTAGGAAATTTTTTTTTTAACACAAACTTTTCTCCTGTGATGTTTTCCCATTATCATAACAAGTTATACAATACGAACATAACACTTACCCTAATACATAAGGTTTAATAGAGTTGACCGGCTTGACTTGATGACTTGACTTGACTCAAGATTGACGATTGTCACATTTTGTCAGGTTAGCAAGTGGTATGTAGGATAGACCTTTTGAAAAGGATTCGGTTGGATTCGTATCGCTTTTCGCGATTGGCAGCTGCAAAGGTGCATATTGGATGAGTAGACGGTTGTATCGTTGGGTGGTGTTTAGGTCGGAGGGAACTTGAACTATGTAGGGAGACAAGTAGTAGAATCGGAAAGGATCCGAGTAGACTTGGGAGCCAGAGTCAAAGATGCAGGAGCATTATCCTGAATTGTTCGACGCAGCAGGCTTCGGGGATGAAGCCTAGTTTAAGTGGCGGAGAATTGTAACATCCCAAGATTTTTCATTTATAGTCCTTAGGGATTGAAGGGTGAAGCCATGAAAGTCTATGGGCTAAATTTCAATTATTTAGAATCAGGAGGAGTACGATGCGTGTACATAAGGGTATGCTGAGCATACTAGGCATGCCCTAGTACACTGGGCGTACACTGGTGTACGCAGGGCGTACTTATGGCAGAAGGAAACCCTAATATTTAGGGTTTGGGGACTATATAAGCAACATCATAAGCCCAAGACCCTCCCTTACCCCATCCTCCACTGCTTAGAGTCATTTCCCCCAAACCCTAGCCATTTCCTTGAGTGTTTGAGATTTTTGAGTGTTCTTGAGTGTTTTAAGAAAAGGGTGTTGCATCAAGGAGTTGGAGAAGAAGATCAAGCTTGTAGATCTTAAGTTGGTTTGTACCCTAGAAGCTCCAGAAGGTAAAAATCTTGGAACTTTATACTTGTATGAGTTAGATCTAGTCATTTTAGCTTTATGGAAGCATTCTTGTCCTAAAAGTCCCAAATGGTGCATGTTATGATTTAGATGAAATTAGTTGTCCTTTCAGACCTTAGAAGAGGTCTTAAGTGATAAAAATGGTGTCCCAGTAGCTAGATTTGTCTCATGCATGAAGTATGAAGGTCTTAATGGATTAAGACCATGTGTTAAGAACTTTTTGGACGTCCAAAGTGGTAAAGTTCGAGACTTTATAGTCCTATTGCACATTTGGTCGATGGATCTGGAGTTTAAGCTTAAGTGCTTAAGCCATTAAGCACTTATTAGGGTTTTGGTGAAACCTTGTGTACGCCCAACATAAATTCAGTACGCCCAACATACTGGGTCAACCACCCCAATGGTGGTCAACATTTGATGAGTACGCCTCGTGTATGTCCTCTGTTGGGCCTTTGGCATTTGGTCTTCGGGTTTTGGGTTGTTTATGGACTATTTGGATTTGGGCCTTTGCTGGACTTTATGAATATTATGTTTTGGGCCAAGTCTTGATAATGGATCTTGGAATTAGGCCCAATTAGGGGTGGGCCTAATTTGGTAAATTGGGCCAATAATGGGATTTGCATAAGGACTTTCAAGGTTATGGTATTGGTATTGGGCCTTGGCCCAATAAAGAGAATGGACATGATGGATTATGTAGAACCCTCCTTAGTCAAGATTGTTTTGTTGTGTAATGACTTCGTATTTATGCTTTGGATGGTTCGGATTGTTGGTGAGGCAGCGATTCGGGAGTTCGATTCTTCAGATCGGCATTGGGAGGTGAGTTATCCTTACTGTACTCAAGGGTCTAAGGCACCAAGGATGGCCCTTTGATTTGTTATTTAGGATTGTCACTGGTATGATCTGTTAGCTCGGTATCTTGGTAGAGAGGATGGTTATATGTTGTTATGATCTGTTAGTTCGGTATCCTGGTAGATAGGATGGTTATATGTTGGTATGATCTGTTAGATTAGTATCCTGGTAGATAGGATGGTTATATGTTGTTATGATCTGTTAGCTCGGTATCCTGGTAGATAGGATGATATATGCTGTTATGATCTGTTAGATCAGTATCCTGGTAGATGGGATGTTATATGTTGTTATGATCCGTTAGATCAGTATCCTGGTAGATAGGATGTTGTATGTTGCTATGATTCGTTAGATCAGTATCCTGTTAGAAAGGACGTTGTTATGTTGTTGCGATCTGTTAGATTGTTTTGTCTGTCTATAGACTGTTGTGTAATTACCTTTTATATGTGAACATGATTCATTGGTAGTTGAGGGTATTCCATCCCGAGGATGATAGGACCCTAGTATGTTATCTTTTAGACTGTTATATGATTATCTGATATAGGTGCACATGTTGGATTGGTTATGCTGGCATTCCAACCTGATGGTTGAGGGCCTGGGGTATTCCATCCCGATGGATGATTGGACCCATAGTATCGGTTATATATGTATTGTGTGTGGGTATTCCAACCCGATGGTTGTGGTCCAAGAGCATTCCATTCCGATGATGATTGGACTCGTAGTATGTTGGCATTCCAACCCGATGGTTGAGGGCCTGGAGTATTCCATCCCGATGGATGATTGGACCCATAGTATGCTGTTAGTCATTATATGTGTATTGTTGTGTGTACGGGTATTTTAGGGGTAACTCACTAAGCTTTCGGGCTTACAGTTTCAGTTTATTGTTTCAGGTTCAGTGAATGGCTACAGGAAGACGAAGGCGTGACCGTACACTTCCTTGATTGATGATTATGATTTCTGGGAACTCTAATGTTTAAACTATTTTGAAAACAAATTGTAATCACTGAATGGTTTTTAAATGATTTAAAAAGTTTTAAATTGGCTCAAATTTTATGGATGTTACAATTTGAAAGACGGATATACGACTAAGTTCGATTTGAGATAATAAGGACCTTTTTCCTTCATCACATTTTTGAATTTCTCTGTTTCCTTATAAACTTGATCAACAACAACTCTGAGAATAGTGGTTTTGTCCTCATTAATATCACTGTCATAGTCTTTGACTTCCACATAATCATAATCATGAGCTTTCGATGTTGAGGATTGGTCAGTGTTAACCTTTTCCAATGAATCAATAAAAATTTCTTTACCCTTGGCCATCGAAGTGAAATTAATGACAGATAACTTAGAACATTCAACAGTTTCATTTTCCTCAATCTCACTGATATTATAAGAATTATCTTCAATATCAGCAAAATTTTGTTGAGAGTGAAATGTTGAATTCTCAGTCTTTTTCAAAATTTTGATTTGTTCGGTCTTACTCAAGGTCTCATTCACAATATGTACCAGATCATTAGCATCTAAACATTCATCTATTTAACAATACAATATGCATAAGAATCATTTGGAACTTCATCAAATTCAGAGATCTTTATCTCACAATCATAGGATCTCGCATCTATTTTCCTCCTTTTGAATACCAAGAAGGGAAATAGTTTCCTATGTTGTTCTTTACTAATATCAGAGGAATGATGGATATCTGTTAGTTTATCATACAATAGTTTTGCACTATTGTAGTATATGTTATGCTGTTTCATTAAAACATAATTGTCTGCTCTAACATTATCCCTATCTAGAGTAATGTTTTTCAATTGTAATTATAGATTATCTACTATACTCCTCTTTGTCTCCAAACGTTTCTGTGTTTCCAGCAACTAAGATTTCGATTTTTCAGCTTCGCTACTAACAAAAATAAGCATGTCATTAACATAAGATATTGTATCGTCGAAGTCAGATAAAACAATATTATAAGAACTGAAAGGAATATCAAAAGATTCGAGAAGAGAACGTACCTTCAAATTCATTGGAGATATTTCTAATCCAGTCGACACGAAGCACTTGCCAGTTACCTTTTCCTCATCAGAACATCCTTCTCCAAACCTCGCATATATTGCACCGTGTGTGGGGTTCCTCACCTCCACATCATTGGAACTGGATGACTAGATTTGATACGTTCCTTCCCCATCACCACTTCCCCTTACAACAAGTGACATTCCCTTCATCCTAGCTCTTACTTCCTCCAATCTTTCGACATAGTAAGCCTCATCCTTCACTCTTTCTTTCTTTTCCTCTTTTTTCATTAACATGCAATCAACTGCCATATGGGTTGAACCATTGCAGTAATTGTAGTCGAAAACAGAATCTCATTTTAGTTTCTTATAAGCCTTCTCAACCACAATTTTGTTCTCATTCTTCTCCATTTTCGAATCCTCTCTCATTCCTTTCCCAGTTGATGAATTTCCTTTGAAATCAATTTTCCCTTTGAACTTCGGATTAAATGGCTTCTTAAAGAAATTCTTTAATTTATTGTTGGAGTAATACGCCACTGTTTCATCTTCTGAATTCACAAGAAAGTCATCGTCATCATAATCAACCTTCTCAACTACTTTGATCTTAGCTTCTTTGTAGACACCCTCTAAATCAAGACAAGAGGGCCTCCCAAATTCATTTTCCTCTCTTTAGCTATTTCGTTGATCTCACTATCATGAGCTTTTAAAACATTATAGAGATCTCCCAACAAGTAGTTATCGAAGCTTTGTTGGTCTTCATCATCAAGATAATGTTTCTCCATTACTTTCGAAGTCCATTAAGAAAGTGAGATTGTACTTGTAGAGCTAGTGACTCCATAAATACTACAATTGAAGATCAACTCGTTTAGACGATCGTAATATAATTCAATCGTCTCATTCTCCTTTTGCTAGAATTCTCCCAATTCGAGTCAACACTGCTTCACCGAGCTCTTTCTTGTATTCAAGTAAACATCCGTGATACTTCTCTTTCAAAGTATCCTAGATCTCTTTTGATGTCTTGCAACCATGAACATTATTATAAACCACCGGTAGAAGAGCACCACAAAGTCCACGCAAACATTTCTTGTCATTTTCCTTTTGTTTTTTAGCTTGCAATGCAACATCACCAGAGGAACCAGTTGTTCTAACTTGTTCTAGCCTTCCTGGATGATAGTCTCCACTTATAATACAACTCCAAATATATTCATCAATCCCATTAAGATACTCTTCCATTCTATCCGCCCATTTCTTGTAATATTCAGGAATCAACATAGAAATTTTTGTAGAAGAACCGAGAAGATGAGAGAAACCAGATATAGTATTCATGTTAAAGTTCGCCATTGTTGTACGGAATGAAATAATGAAAAGCTTCAGAAAATGATTCTTTTAGAAAAAGATCAGAGAGCACTAGATTTTTCAAATGAAATGCAGAATCGAATCAAATTAGTTGTTTAGATCAGGTTTTCTAAATCAAAAGCGCATAATACTTTTGAATCGAAAATAGCGATTCAAAACTTTTGAAAATACGAGAAAACCAAAAAACAACAGAATGAATCATGCTCTGATACCAAATGTATTTTGTATGAATCGAGTATTAAGAAGAAATCAAAGTACATAATGAATTAAGAACAAGGAAGTAAATAAGATCTGTTTGGCGCTTTAATTATATCTGTATGAGTACAAGAGTTCTGAAAGAGTAAAGTACTCTCGTTCTCTCGAGCATACAAAAGTTACCCTCACCCTTATACCTACCCCTATTTATAGGGTCATACATATACATACAAGAAAACATAATGACTGGACGTTAACGCTTCAAACTCTAAACAATGCCTTATGTAATACATATTCGAAATATAATACACAGACTTCGAATCTAATCAGGCCTAACTGTACTTCAACACCTCACAACATATTTTGAACTCAAAATATGTTGCCTTTTTCACAAACATGAAAGTCGTCCCAAATTATGTCTAGTTTTCATAACATTTTGAATCTTGTTAATCAGAGTTACGGTTCATGAGATATGGTCAAAATATTGACAGGGGGTCAAAGCTGCTAGCAACATCCTATATCTTCAGATTGTAGAATCTATCTTTGTGTAATCAATTTGACAGAATTTTTTCTTGACTAAAACATCTTCCCAGCATTACTCAACATACTCCTTCAGTTCCAACTCCATTTAGGCTCCAAATATGCATACAACTGCTCCCAAAGTACTGCTTCACTCGAACTATCTGAAATTGACACAAAAATGTTAGCAGTACGGGAATTCTAATAAAATACATAAGCTGAACATTATTTTAACAAATGACATGATATTTAAGCTTTATTAAAAGAATATGCATCCAGCTGCTCCCAACTTGAAACAATATTCCTTGCAACCAAAAGAATCTTCTTGATCTTTAAGCTTCATCAAATATCACCAAAAGCATCTAAAAGAGGAAAGAGGAGAAAGGATGAGCTTAAATCTTGAAAATGGAGGATAGGGTTTCTCCTAAGGGTTTTAGATATGATGGAGTCTAAGAAAATACCCTAAAACATGAATCCTTACCTTTAAATAACTTGAAATCCCTAAAAATTTTGTGGTCTTGGAGGCACAGTTTTCACCTCGTGATAGTCTGCTCATCAGCTCATGAGGGCTCTCATGTCGTGATGTCATTCATGTCACCTTGTGAGGACTCTCACATCATGACAACAATCCTGTTATCTCGCGAGGACGAGCTTTCACCCAAATTTCACTCCAACTTCAAACATTCATAACTTCTTCGTTTCAACTCCATTTTCGGCGATCTTTATATGCACGAAAAGGTGTTGACTAGCCCCACAACTACATCTATATACTTTTGAATTAAGTTTGGTGTGTTTAAGTGTTGAAATAGATAGTCGAGAGCATTTAATTTTGTTCTATAGGGTGAAAATGTGTTGACAAGCCCCAAGACTATATCTATATGGTTAAAATATGACCTAAACGAGAATTTAAGATCTTGTCCATATGATTCCTTTGATATAAAGACGGACAAGAACAAAATTCATATGAGAGAGTTATGATTTTTATATGGGCTTTAACAATCTAAGTATGAAAATAAATCAAAATTGTCCGACAGAGTCTAAATGAAAGTTGCAAATCTCGTTGATAGTTACGTGTGGATATAAGAAATGTAAAAAATGAAGCTCGTATGAAGAAGATATGATTTTTTGAAGACTATGACAATCCACACACGTAGGCGTGCATGCAGACAAGGTGTGTCAAACATTGACACCTAGATGCGGCCCACGAGATTTTTGCCACATGTCATCCTCTGAATGAAGCCACTTTACCAATCCCGACAAGATGTGCATCGCGCATCTGGCCTGTGTGACACACCTACTAAAAATAGAAGTATCTGGCCTCATTCATTGCACACATCTCCCACACTTTCTCTCCCGATTTTCTCTGCATTTTGCCTACTTTTCCCTTAGTTTTAAGTATCACGCGAAACACGAAGGTCCCTGAGTGCTCAACATTAGTAGCTATCGGGTCAGAATTCTGCTAGTGTAATTTCCGAACTTCTGTCACGAAAACCCCTATAAGTTAAGTTTCATTTCTAGTGTAACTTCAATTTATATTCATAGCCATTATTATGGATATATATATATATATATATATATATATATATATATATATATATATATATATACACACACACACACATATATATATATATATGATTTATTAGTAATTCTAATTTTAATTCTAATTGATCTACTTACGAGTTAGGTGTCTAGAATACTCATGTTGGCTTGGTTGTTGGATTTTAGAAAGGCTATATGCCTAACTGATCCTGCCTCCCAACTGTATGACCTGATTGATCCTTATTTGATAGAACTCTCGGTATTCATTAAGATTAGTGTAGGATTTGGATTTCATTACCAAATCATCATAGAAATTAATAGGTTAAAGTATTTTAGGTTAATACTCATTCAACACGTTACCCATCAGTCAGATTACCAACAAAATCACCCAGATAACTGTTAATCTTCCGAGCCATTATCAAAGTGAGTTATACTTGATGGGTTTTATACAAACAATCCTATGTGTGCATGCAACCCTAGATTTGGATCTATGTTTTCTCTATTAGATACACAACTTTATGAACACAAGAAGAACCCTATCATGCACCTAGGTATTTCAAAATCTATGTAGTAGAAGGGATTGCATACCTCTTGTTGTTATATTGTAATAACAACACAAATCTTCAATCTTTTTGTCTTGGAAAGTAAGTACCACAAGTGTAGTACCTCTAATGGATCACAAACACCACAAGCAAATGGAGAGGCAAGAGAGAGAGAGAGAGGGAGAGGAAAAAATCAGCTCTAGGTCTTCTAGGGATCAAGTGGCCAATTTCCCTTAGCCAAGGGGTCTTTATATAGGGTAGAGATTAGGGTTTCAGTCCTTATGCTTATCTGGTTACTTGCCCACCAAGCAACCCATAAGATAAGCTTTGAATGCTTATCATGGACAAATTCTAAGGCCTTATCACCTTGAATTCATCCACCACTTCCTTGGGAAACCAATGCCCTAATTTGCAACTATCACAACATTACAATTCAGCCCCTCTAGTTTAATTAATTACATTTGATCACAAAATTAATTCTTAATTAGTTATTGACCAATATTAATTAAACAAATATGATTTCACTTTTAATATATTATTCTTATAATATATTAATAAATCATAATAACCTCTTTCTCTATTATTTCTCCAATCGAGTTGCTTTGGTGAAGGCAACCCAAAAGGACCATACACAACCGGGTCAAGTACTTACCTAATATGGTTACGGGATTAGACACTAATCCAACAATACTCACTATATTGTATACTTCAATATGTATCCTTTATATGTTAGGATATAGTTGCATTATAGTATGCAAAATTAGGCAAGTAAACTAGGTTAGTTAGTTTCTTGTCATGTTGAACTATTTGTCTGTTATATATGTGTGTGGATATATTATGTGGGGAGTTGAGGGCGGAACAGCCTCGTGCTGAAGGCCAATAGACTCGGGCGGAGTAGCATTATGCTAAAGGACAAAGTGCATACTAACTATATACTCAAGGCAAAATGGGCGGACTAGCTTCGCGCTAAAGGCTAAGGGCCGATTAGTTTTATGCTGAAGGCCATTATATGTATGCGATGCATATGTATTATGGGATATGATATCTTAGGGAACTCATTAAGCTTCGTGCTAACCTAATTGAATATAAATGTTTTTCAGGAACTCCAAATGATTCGTAATAAGGGCAATGCTCGGCTGTACACATGCACATTCGTAATCTTGTTTCTGCATTATACTCTGATGTAATTGAATATTTTAATAAATATAAATGAACACTTTGGTTGAAAATTGGGACGTTACACTTATATCACATAACCAATATTATCAAAATTCGATAACGTCTGAACCCCATTCCCTTGAAGCCCAAGACCTTTACTTGATCCATTTATTGTCCGCAATCCCGAAATAAGAAACTTCTTGAAATAGGAAGTTACAGTTTGATTATAAAAGCAAAAGGCTTATATCTTTGGAAATGTTTTAAGCATTATATTGTGCATATCATGCTATGATAGGTTGTGGTTGTTAGGTATTAGGTACCCACATATCCCTTTATATGTTTGGTTTTTGTTTGTTGAGTAAATCTCTAGATAATCCTAACATACATAAGTAAAGGCTCAATACCCTATGTATGGCTTAGGTTGGTGGCCCTTAATGCCTATTTTGTGGATATTAGCGCCAAAGTTGACAGTTTCGTCCAACATGAGCTCTACATGTCCGACCATCGAGACTATTTTGTGGATATTATTGTTAAAGTTAGCAGCTTCATCCATCAGAAGCTCTACATATCCGACCATTGATGGTGAGTTGGACTTATGAGATTAACTAAATGGTAGGAATAGTTGCATAAGTTGCATCTTATTTTATGTTATAACATTGGTTTACCCTTTTATGTAAACCATAGGACTTATGTGTCCTTTTTCGAAATAATTTTGTTTGAAGTCAATCCTTTGGGAATGTAAAACCCTTTAATTTGATTTGGGTTATCAAAACTATTTTTGGAGGTTTGATTCGAATATGTTGGATTACCATCGCTTACTCTGAATGAATCAACCTCGGGTAACTCACTAGGCAAAGCCATTGCCTAACTTATGTGTTCTAATATTGAATAACTTGAGGGATTAGAGGTGTGAGACATTTTAGAAGACTTGACTTGTGGGAAACTTAAACCGTGTTTATGATACCTAATGACACCTAGCATTTTAAAACAAGTAAACTCTTGGAATATTTCTTTTTAGACCGTTTGTTATCCGCATAAACTTTTTAAACTTTGAAAGTTTAAAAATTTTAAAGTAAAAATGGTTTTAGATTGTCTATTTTCATTGTATCCAATGAGGAGTGATCGAGCTGAAGGATACCAAGGGGAATTTCTAGGAGTGAAGATCAAAGCGAACCATATGGTACAAAATTGGTATCGATTTTAGATAAATCAAGACCAAGAACGATTATAAACAAATCCTAAGAGTACAGGTTTTAGAGGGGTGTGAGGATTTGATCTAAAAAGTTAAAGACATCACTGGAAGTGGATGTTGGTAGTCGTTAGAACTTGATAAGGAATGGGAAGGATCGTGAAGGAAATGTAGGGATGGAGCGAACCTCGACATTTAAAGGTGAAACGCATGTTGACTCATTTTTATGTTGAGTTGAAAATTAAATGTGTTGAGATAGCTTGATGATAACACATTCAACACATTTAATTATCGTGTCGTGTCAACATGTTTATTTTAGTGTCGAGTTGACACGTTTAGGGTTTAGACATTATACATATCTTGTTTCGTGCTAGATTGAAACACCAAATATATTGAAATAGTGGGAAATTAAGAAGTGATAAAAGAAAAGGTAAAAGACAAGAAGGAGTATTAGTGTGGGAGGTGGATGGGTGAAATTCACAATAAATTTAGAGGATGGAAGTCATATCGAAAGGAAGAGAGCAGTGAAATTTTGGAGTATAAGATATTAATGAAAAAGTGAAAAACGAAAAATATGTATTGACTTAAGCAACCAATATAGCCAATATAGTGGCTTGCACACTACAAACCGACTCAACATAATTTATATATATATATATATATATATATATATATATATATATATATATATATATATATATAGGAAAAGTGAATATACCTTAAGGGTATATAAGCTTAGCTACCCAAATTCACCATAAAACGTTGTTTTGTGTCATATAATACATTTTAATTGTCCACTAATCTTATAATTTAACTTCTAACTTGATTTACTTCCATGATTTTTATAAATTACATATTTATCTTTCTCTTATATAATTTTTATTTTCAACTACAATATATATAGCCTAGTAGGTGGTCAGCAAAAAGATTTGATGTAAGAAGAAGGTAATAGTGAAATTTTGAAAACCTTGAAAGTAAATCAAGTTAGGGTTGAAGTTTAATAACATTATAATGAATATATCAAACAAAACGACGTATTATGGTGTGTTTGGGTACCTAAACTTATATACCCTTAAGGGTATATTCACTTTTCCCTATATATATATATATATATATATATATATATATATATATATATATATATATATATATATATTGGGCATGCCCAATTTGTTAGAGGATATATGAGTAGTGTGATGGTGAAGAACCATATTTCTCTTGGATCGTATAAGTTCACTTTTCAAACTAATATTTCCACCCTATGACTGGGTTACAGGAAATTTAGTCTAGGATAATCGAAAATGAGACTTGTGTATCTAGGCACAGAAACACAAACCAAATCGCCAGAGGGTCCAGAATTTGTATAGTAGAATGATAGCTGAAGAAAGGTTATCTACGGCTCAAAAGAGGAGCCGTATAAATACATGATAAATTAGGGTAATCTTCTATAATTGTTAGGGAAATCACGAAATCAATGGTATAGTTAAGGTTACCAAATTTGATAAGATTTATCAATTTTACCATAGTCATCTATTAGAATTTGGTTTTTCCATAATATAACTAATTCAAATTTCCAAAGACCTTTTGGGGCTCTGTCATTTGGACCCCGCTAGGGGATTTGCCACTAGAACCCTGCAAGGGGGTGCGACCCCCTTAACCCACCGTTTTTCTATCGTACTGGCTAATAATTTATATCTTATATATGCATGCACTCTATATTTATAATTTTATTTTATATATGCATGCACTCTACATTCACAAACATATAATATAGAGTGCAAATAATAATTTACTTAGTTCATATGTCAGTTTCAAAATATCAGGTGACATTAAAATCACCAACACAAATTACCTAAAAGATTTAAAAAAAAAAGTTGCATACAAATAAACTAAATATTTTCGTGTCGAAAGTTTGGACTCTAACCTTATCCATTTATTTGTGTGTCGTGTGGTATCAAACCATTTAATTAAACGGATTGAAATCCTTAACTCAAACATATTTATTTTCTTGTCGGGTCCGTACCGTGTCTAAAATTAACACCAATACCCGCAATAATAATATAACAATTGATTAAAGACTAAAACGTTAAGAGTGAAATAGTAAATTTCTATTTAACGGAAGAAATTAAACTTTGTCAACGATAAGCACTTAATTCAAACCAAACTGAAACCGTATAGACGAAATCAAAAAACCAAATCTTACAGGACCCAATCCATAACTTTCGCATAAGTATAGGGACTATATTGTAGTTTACTCCTAAGAAAACCCATAAACGGCTCTTTTATTTAAAGTGAAAAAAGAAATGGAGTGTATGAAATTGATGTTATCCAGTGGGATCTGCGATCCATTGGAGTTAAATCAGCCGGTTTATATGGGTTCTTTCTATTTTTTACTTGTGGAGATGCAATTACAATTAATACAAAAATAGATACTTAATTGTTTTAATTAATCCCAAAGATAAATGATCTGCTGTCATATGCCAGCTTCCAAACTCTTCCATTTATACCTTATTATCATTATTTTATTTTATTTTGGCAGGATCTGTGATATTTTGTGCTCTATTCCTTGGGTTTCCATTAAATTAATAAATTTCAAGTTTTTTTAATAATAAAACAAATTCGATTACAAGTATTTTACTACATTTTCATAAATGCAACTTGATGAACTACGAATCGATAAAATCATTTAGATTGTGGTGATTCTAATAGAACATATAAAAATATTGTGAACAACACTAACTCATATTCAAATCACGAAAGTATTTAAATTCGACTAAAGTGATTTTAGGAGATTAATTATAACTTTCTTATGTTTGCAGTGGGGACTAGTCGATGCACTGGTTCGGAAACCATTATTTAGTACATTCCCTAATTGAACTATGGATTTTATTTGTTTACAAAATAAGTTTAAAATTAACTCTTTTTTTAAGTATGGAATATATATATATATATATATATATATATATATATATATATATATATATATATATATATATATATATATTAAAAAAAATAAAAGAGAAAGGTTAAGAAGTACAACATAATTAAAGAGGCAGGGGGTGTTACAGTTTTCAAGTTAGAAAAAGTGTTCACATCTTCAGGTTATCTATCCATTGAAATTTACTTTACTTTCTTCTAGGTTTATTAGTTTACAAAACAAGGGACTTTTTTATTTGGATTTGCTTAATAGTGAGTGTTTATTTAGATAGTGTTTGGTATGTGAAACTGGATTGGATAAAACTATTAGATTGAAGAGAACTGGACAGACTCTTTTTATAACATTTGGTGAAAATAGAACATAAGAAAACAAAATATTATTTTAATCTTTATTATAAACGATTTTATCTAGTTAGAGTACATGTGATGATAAATAAAACACTTAAGACCCTATACACTTAATCGGATTTTCAAAAAAAAAAAAAAAAATCTGCTAACAAAATTTAAGAAAATAAAATAAAAAACTTAGTAAAAGATGACCAAATTTGTAGATCACTTGACAATTGACATTGACCTTCATCTATTTGATATAGTCGTGTATGTTTTAAATAATCAATGATTACTTAAAATACAATTAGAAATCTGAAACATATTTGTTGTTTATGACTTAATCCAAAAAAATAAAGTTTTTTAGGTTGTTGGTCAGTTAGATTATGCTGAAATCTATTAACTAGAATATAAATATAAATACCATTATTTTCAGGAAATCCAAGTATTTCTTGCACTTACGTTACCTATTTATTTACATAAAAAAAGTAATTGATTCTTCAAAGATCAAAGTCTCTTACTTACCGATAATGTAGTCTTTGTATTTTGTGAAAAGCAATAAACTTTACATACACATAACATAAATTCAAATACTTTTTAAATATATATATGAATTATTTCCGAAAACATAAATAAAAGCATCTTTTAACTCTTTTTAAATTCGGAGTAATTACTATATTTACTACAATAAACACTATTTATTTTTTAAACTCAAATTTTACTACGGTTACTTCATATTTTTCTGTTTTATAAATGTTAAAAGCTAACATGATTTTTCATTATATGTACTCTATTAAACATCCTATGTTTTTTTAAATAATTTTTTTATTTGTCCGTTTAACAGGTTATTATTTGTCCGTTTATTTCATAAATAGATAAATACAAGGTCAAGTAATCGCAATAAAAAATTTATTTCATAAATAGATGGCTTTTATAACTCAAAATTAAAATATAATGAATTTTATATCTATTAACCTATTATTTATTATGATTGAACTTACTGAATCGATTTTTTTTTAGAAAAATGTATATATATTTTTTTTTTTGGAGGGAATGACTATAATCTGTCAAACTCTGTGATTGGACTGTGACGAAAAATCAAATTAAGGTACTGTGACGTTAGTATGTACTTGTTGGTAAGAAAACAGAATTTATAGAGAGAAACAAAAACTTTCATCACATGAGTCAACTTCTTCTTCTGCTTCCCTCTTCTTCACCCCACTATGCCTACAATAAACAAAAAGCTCTTACTCAACACCACCGCCGTCAGCGTCGGCTGCGGCGGCGGCTGCCGGAGATTCAACCTCTCCAAAATCTTCAACCCAAAACCCAACAAATACAAACGAAACCACACCCACTACTACCCCGACAACCACCGCCGTCACCACCACCACCACCACTCCTCCACCTCCACCTCATGGAACACCACCCCAACAACCACCACCACCACGCCAACCGCCACCTCATTCTCACCCAACACCTCAGAGTCGACGCTGGACGAGTCTGAAGTTAGCTTGAGAGCGGTTCAAGGGTTTGGGAAGATCGGCGGCAACAGTCTGGCGGTGGAGAAAGATTCCGACGACCCGTATGTCGATTTCAGGGATTCAATGCTGCAGATGATAATGGAGAAAGAGATATACGGGAGAGAAGATCTGAGGGAGCTTCTCAACTGTTTCTTGCAGCTTAATTCACCATATTACCATGGAATCATCATCAGAGCTTTCACTGAAATCTGGAACAATGTTTTGGCTTCGAAGCTCATGCATGGGGAACGATCCATGTACATGTGAATCCATCAACTCTTTGCACGTGACTTCAACCAAGTCTTGATTATATGCCACTAATATCTATCTATCTATCTACTTTAAGTTTTGATTTTGTTATATTATGTGACACAAAATCAAAATATCGTCTAAGTATGTGATGTTATTAGCACTTTAAAAATGTCTACTTTATGTGTGCTTTCTGTTTTTAAGTCAAGTAGTTTTAGTTTTAGATATAGTTGAAGTTGTAGACTTTATTTTCAAGTGCTACTAACATCATTTATAATGTAATGTTTTAGTTTGTTTTATTATCTTAAAATGAAAATGATGATTTAAGCCATTTATTATGGTTATTTTCTACACCTTTTGTGTTGAGTGTGCCTTGAATTCTTTAACCTTTGGGTAAGAATACCCGACTTTCTGTGAACTCCTATTACCGTGTAAGCCTTTTGGTATGTATTTTGGTTATTAATTTTAAACTTGTTGCATAAAGTGTGGTATTTATTTAACTTTAATAATATTACTGTCTTAAAAAGCTTCTTTTAGTTTAGTAAATTAAAAAAGTAAAGAGAATTTAAAAGGTAATGACATTGATTCTTTTACTTTACATGTTTTTGTTATGTAGTATTTTTATGGGTCAAATTATTAAATATTAAAAAACTTGGTTAAGAATGTAATTGATCTAAATTCGTATACAATATATGTAAATGTTTATATCATTTTAGCTGATAAATCATATTCTTTACTTTTGAAGAAATAGTTTTTTTCTTTTTAATTTTATTTATGAAATTTGAACACATGAAAAAGTGTATAACAATCGACCCTACTCGTATTAGAAAACTATTTGCTTTGGCCAATTAATTACTTTACATCCATCTTAGCCTTTTATTTGCTTTGGCTTTGGCCAATTAATCACTTTATCAATATGAACAACTTTATATAAATTGTTAAAATAAAGTTACTTAAAAGACATCTTTGTTTAAATTGGATAACTATGATATTCTTGAAGTTTTTTACAAATAAAATGAAGCACGTTATCTACAAATGAAAACCAACTACGTAATTGGTAAATTGGTCATTAACTTAGAACAAAGTTCTCATTGAATCAAGAGAAAACAATTGTACGAATCAAATTGTGCTCAAAACCCAACCGGACAAAATTGTTGATATCCATTACCTATGGTTATTATAAATACATTAAAGACTGTAAATAAGTCGACGAGTTTGAGCTAGAATTAATAAGAATAAGTTAAACTTAAACTCAATTTGATAATTTGATAATCTTTAATATATATAAGTTCTAGCTTGATTTTAGAATATATGAATTTAAAACTATTGTATATTAATAGTTAAGTTTATCATGAGGTGTTTGATAATCTTAGAAGTCATTTATAAATAAGTTAACATTCACCGTATTTATAGCGTATTTTATACAAAGGAAAATGAATCAAATTTTTTTGAATGGCCTTGCCAGTTTAAAAGGTTGAAACACTCAATACAATATGGTCTAGTTTTATAAAACCGCCCATAAAATTGTAATTCTATTTAAAATAAATGAGAAAAATATTAAAGTTAGATTAAAAAAAATGAAGAAGAAGAAGAAGTGGGCCATTTTAGTCAAACGTCAAAGATTCACTACATGGGGTTTGGAGAGGCAACACTTGTTTGTGTCTTTAAGTGGGAAAAAAAAGACCATTGGGATTTGAAAGTTTTTAATGACTACATATAACATAAACCCAGTGGGGGTTTAATGCATATTTAATGTCCAAATTAAATAATACAATTCTCTTTTTGTTTTTTACTTGTGGGGTGATATTAAAACTATTAGATATCACTATATGTATATAAATGAAAAAGAGTTGAAAAGTGATATATATGTGATAATTGTTGAGGTGTCTTTCTTTGTTTCATTAATGCATGTTTCATTAATGTACATGCATTGCCGATTGTACAGCATATATAAATTATCAAACAAAACTGATGATAAACTTAAATTTCGTTCAATGAATTAACCTGTCAGTGAAATCAATAATCATAAGCACTTGCTTTGAAACTTGACAATGGGGTAGGTGCATTTACGTTTTTCTATCATAGCAAAAACAAACACACACACACACACACACACACATATATATATATATATATATATATATATATATATATATATATATATATATATATATATATATATATATATATATATATATATATATATAGCGAGACAGCCCGAGGCGGAGGGAAAAATACGAGGTACTTTATTGCTTAGTCTAGCTTTTATGGAAGCTTTAACCATTTATGACCTGGTTGTAGCATTAACACTTTTATTTGCGAATCCTTTTGTTTAATTGTTTAATATTCGAAATATGAAAAATCAAAATTTTTCATATTTTATTGCCTTGGACTTGTGCTTTGCTTTTTCGAATTAAATAAAGATTTCATTCCTAAAATTACTTATTCGTTGAGAAAATAACCCACGGGAAGGGCTGATTTGCGGATGAGGAATTAGCATACCAACTCGCTTTCATTCTTCCCGTTCGTGTTCGTAGGATATATATATATATATATATATATATATATATATATATATATATATATATATATATATATTCCATGAAGGTGTGCATAGAAAGTTCATGATTACACAAGAGGAGGGGTAGAATTTGACGACTCTGATTTATTATCCTCTTTAGAGGCTTAATGATGACATTTATACCGACAACAACAGTCATCACTAAAACTTAAGCTATATCGACGATGTGTCGTAAGTATAGGGTTGACCGAAATTCTTTTGACCTAGGTATCGATGTCGATGACTTGTTATCACCATATCTTTGGCGAGAAACGAAAAAGATTTATGACATTTTTTGAAAACTTATGCCAACATGTCGTCAATATATGTTACAAAAACATAATTTCCATTTATTTATAATTCATGTTGCAGAAAAAGAAAAATGATGTCGTTTGTGGAAAACTATCCTGACGACTTGTTGTCCGTATAAAAGACATGAGATCCGTGTGAACTCTATCCCAACGACATGTCATCGATACATATAATTGTTTTTGATTTACGAAAAGAATGAAACGACGTCGTATATTTTAACCCTATATCGACGACATGTCATCGTCATAGGGTTTTATCTGAGTCAGTGGACCCTCATCTACAGAGCTGCACCAAAATCTCTCTTCTCTCTCTCTCTCTCTCTCTCTCTCTCTCTCTCTCTCTCTCTCTCTCTCTCGATCGTTCGACGATTCTCGTTTAACGACACCTTCAACCACTTCCTTCACCTCCAACCTCGGATAACTTCTAGGTCACTCCTTTTATTATGATTTCACTCTTTTTCTGGTTGGATTTTGAGATTTTCGGTTTTTTTCTCTTTGTTTCCAGGTAAGGTAGTCACAGGAGGACAATTAGCAACACCGAGATCCAACAACTACCCACTTCCGGCCACCACCGTAGGAGTTGCATGTAAGGATTTTTTTTTTTTTTTTTTGATTTTATGTTTAGTCTGACGACCACCTCACATCCGAAGGACCACTATGTACAACCGACCACCGACCACCGACCAACAAAATATGGGCACCACAACTGAAAGAACATGTAAGGTTTCTAGCTTTTGTTTTAGTTTTGTCTTTGATTAGGTGATGTTTGTATCTATTTAAAATCTTTGATTAGATAATTGTTAATGTTGAGTGGTTGTTTTGGATGTGTAAAATGTGTAATATGTTATATTTGTATTAATAAGTTCTTAAAGTGTCGTTGTTTAATTTCATGATAAGTTCTTAGTGATTAATTGATGAAGTGTTAAATTGATAAAATGCTTAACTGATAAGTGCTTAATGTGTTTCTATTTTCGTGATAAATACTTAATTGGTTTTGTAAGTGAATGCTTAATGAATAGTTGTTATTGGTTTGTATTATAAAGTGATTAATAGATAAGTTGTCACACCCCCGAACCAGATGCCGGAAACGTCTGGCGACGGATGATGTCATTATACAGTATCATAATAATTGAATAATAGAGATCAAAACATTACAACTATCATATTGATAAATAATATGTTTACATTGTACTCAAAACATGTTTTATTTGATACCATATACATATGACTAAAAATAAATAATGTGATGTGTCTCATCCTCTAAAAACTCTTTGGTTACCTGTTTACTGATTTATGGAGAATACAAGTGATTTGCAAAAATGTCAACAATTAATTTTGTGAATTCATAAGTGTTTTGTATGAGAACGATTTTGTAACTGTTTTGTGTGAAATGATAGTTTATACTACTAGAAAATCCAATATTTTTTTAAATGAGTTGTAAGTCTTAAATCTCAAAACTAAAAATGTAAGTAATGATGTATTGAAAAATGGTGTTATGAAGTTTCATATTTATATAAAACTACTTGAATGTATGTGAACCCATAAATAAATTGTTTTGTTAATACGCTATGTGAGTTATTATAACCATGCTAATGTAACTAGTGGCCTGAACGACGTTCTTCAGGCATTGAAACTGTTTACAACATTTGTCACCCTAAACTGGTCGGTCTAACTGTAGCTAACAGCTGAGGGTCCAGGGTTGTCAATCACGTATAGATCCATATACAAGTGTCACGCTCTCCCTAGAAGAGAAATTCAGGACTTTAGTGTGTACTCTAGTAGATACAGTGAAGCCAAATGTCTCACAACCAGTATCAACTGATTTACGTGAACTGAAATCTCATTTTTCTTGTAAATGAAATAATTACACCTTGAAATAATTATATGTTTCTTCTGAAATGATAGTGTAGTGTTTGTGATTCTCAAACTATACCAGTTATAGTTTATCTTGTTTGTTGTCAAGAACATTTATATAATCATTTATATAAATACATAGTAATTATCTTGTCTAGTTTCAAATATAAGGTCAAACATCATATTTTTGGGATGTAACCCACAAAGTAGTGAAATAACTAGAATGTACTCATTTTTGTTAGAAAATTTATAATTTTGTAAAAAGCTTCAAAAATATGTAGTATAACAATCATAAATATTTGTATAAAGGGTAATGATAACTATATCTCACGAAAATAATGTCTTATATTTAACATAAGGTTGAAACATGCAAGTATTTGTGTCGTAAACCAAGTTTTTACTTGTATCCCCCCCCCCCCCCCCCCCCCAAGAAAAAAAATAAAAACTCGAAAATGTGGGGGGTATGAACTCACCTTGAGTGAATTTGTGGGTTGTTTGAAGAGATGGTATGAAGATTTCCAAGCCTAAACACTTGAATGTGGTTGATTAACTCATTCGAGTTGAGATTATCCTAAGAGTTTTAACACATAATAATGTGTGTAAATAGGATGAAACTATCATGAAAGTTTATCTAAACACTAGATTAACAAGAAAAGCTTACCAAAATACTAAGAACAAACTCGGAGAATTAAACTCTTAGAAGCTTGGAATTGGCTCTTGAGAGAAAATGGAGTTAACTGGAAGTTGTAATGGAAATGGTGGATGATTTGGCGTGATTTCGGCCTAGATAAGGAAGAAGGTGATGGGATGTTTACTTTGTTATTTGTTGGTTAATAACATTGATATATATTGGGTATTATATTGCACGAGAAAGGGGTGAAAGATCAATTCATAAAGTTAATTATCCTTATCTCTTTATTCCCACTGAAATTACCTTAGGAAAAGGATCATATTGGTGATTTCGGCCAAGACATGACCGAAATCACCTTGTAACCTTGTGATTTCAATCCTAATCCCTCCCCGATTGGTGTTTTCGGTCCTAGTGGTTTTTATCTTGGTGTCTTTTCAGCCTAGAGGTGTTCTAGGCTTGTGATTTTGGTTTTGATGTCACCCACCAACGGGTGATTTCGGCCTTAATTTGTTGACTTTCAAGGTTCTTTACAAACATGGTTTTCAATATATATATATATATATATATATATATATATATATATATATATATATATATATATATATCCAATCATAAAAATGATGCCCTTTTGGATTTCACAAATTTTATTGCAACAAATTACGTTGTGAATTCACTTGTACACGGTTACAATTTAGACCTTGCTTGTTCCAATATTTTCCAATTGTCACATCATCCCCCCATTAGAGGGAATTTCGTCCCGAAAATTGCATCTTGGATGGGTTCCTACAACTACAGGAAAAGTTGCAGGTATTTCTATTTCATTTGATCTTCTTGGATGGGTTCCTCGCTTGGCGTTCTAGTGGACCTTCACTATTGGTATTTGGCTTTGTTTCGTTCTCTTGATCTCCATGTCCATGATTTCTACTAGTTCCTCTATGAATTTTAGACTCTTGTTTACCTCGATTTCATCCAATGGGACTACAAGAGTTTCATCGGACAGACACTTCTTTAGGTTGGATACATGGAAGGTAGGATGTACGTTGCTAAGTTTTTGTGGTAGTCGAAGTTTGTAAGCTACAGAGCCAATTCTGGAAAGGATCTTGAGTGGCCCGATATACCATGGATTTAATTTCCCATGTTTCCTAAAATGAATCATTCTTTTCCAGGATGAGACCTTCAACATAACGCGATCACCAAACTGGAACTCTAAGGGTTTTCATCGCTTATCATCATAGTTTTTTTGTCGATCCCATGATGCCTTTAATCATTCACGGATCGGAACGATCTTCTTCGTAGTTTCCCGTATGATCTCTGGGTTGGTGAGAGTGCTATTAGGCACTTGTCCCTTAGCTACCTGTGTGTCACCCACCTCAGCCCAGCACAAAGGCGATCTGCACTTGCGCCCATAGTGGGCTTCGAATGGTGCGACTTTTATGCTAGTATGATAGCTGTTATTGTACGAGAACTCGATGAGTGGCAAATGAGTATCCCAGGATTTTCCAAATTCTATCACACAATCTCTTGACACATCTTCTAGCATTTGTATGGTTCTCTCCGTTTGTGCATTAGTTTGAGGGTGATAGGTTGTACTCATATCGAGTTTGGTCCCTAACGAATTCTGTAGTGACTGCCAGAACTGTGAGGTGAACCTACTATCCCAATTAGAGATGATGCATATTGGCAACCCATGTAGTCGCACTGTTTTTTTAATGTACGTCCTAGTTAGATTCTCTATCTTTTCGATCTCTGCTATCGGTAGGAAGTGTGCGGATTTGGTTAACCTGTCAACGATCATTCAGGTGGTGTTAAGTCCACCCGTTGTCTTGGGCAACTTGGTTATGAAGTCCATGGTTATCCACTCCTACTTCCACTCGGGTATATCCAGTTACTGAAGCAAACTCGAGGGCTTTTGATATTCCACCTTAACCTCGACGCAGGTCAAGCACTTGCCCACATATGTAGCGATTTCTGCCTTCATGTTTGACCACCAATAAAGTTTCTTGAGGTCTGGATACATCTTGTCTGAACCGGGATGGATGGAGTATATTGTCTTGTGAGCTTCATTCATGACTACGTTTCTGTACCCGCCAAATCTCGGTGTCCATATTCGATCCATGAAGTAATGAGCTTCATCATCATTGAATTCCATGTTTTTATCCATTCCTCGTAGTGCCTCACCTGTGACATTCTCGGGTTTCAAGACTTCTAGTTGCGCCTCCTTGATCTACATGGACAGGTGTGAATGGATGGTTATGGCCAATGAAGATTGTACACTTGGCACCATAAAGGTAGCGTCTCTAGACCTTAAGGCAAACACTATTTCTTCCAAGGTCAAGGTTGTGTGTAGTGTACTTGACCTTTATAAATCTTATGTTGTATCAGAAATCTCTTCCTCCAGAGCTCTAAGCGGATGGTATGCCGATATTGGCTCAACCTTTTGAGAATTAGCCCATTGCTTGAACTTGGATGAACAGATCGTCGATTCAGGATAGGGGTATCGGTCCTTGATGGTTAGTTCGTTTGGCTTTAGACAGTCAACGCACATATGGAATGATCCGCCCTTCTTCCTTGCGAACAAGACTAACGCTCCTCAAGGTGAGAAGCTCAGTCTGATAATTCCTTTTACTCATTATCTTGTTCCTTTGACTAGACAATTATGGGGAATTGGCTATGGGAATGACTCCCTGAATCAAGTCAATTCTGAACTTATCTTGGCGTACAGGTGGTATTTCTAGAAGGTCTTATAGGGATACATCGGGAAATTATAGATTCCTGGAATATTCCTAGATGTCCTTTACTTCCTGATTCATATTTCTATTGTGGCCTAAGGAAGAGCGTGGTACCTATTGCCTAGGCACTTCTGGTCCTTGATGCAAGGTACGATTCATAGGTTTGTGTTGGATTTGTCATCATAGATAACAAGGGTTTTGTTATTTGGTAAGTTATGTTGAACAGCCTTTTCGTAACATATGGTATTAGTATGATGAGGATTTAAACAAAACATGTAAATGGTTGCATCAAAGTTTCCTATTGTCACCAGTATTAGGTCTCTTTAGAAGGAATGCTTGCTTAGAGTTAGTGTGCATCCTAGGTATGTGTTGTGGGTGGTTTCGGTTCTCTCCCAAGCCATCTCCGCCGGAAATATTTTTGTGAATGTTTGGGGTTTTTGTTTGGGTATGTATTTATACTTTGTGACTCACGAGTCTCCTCTCTGCATCCCTATTGAAAAGTATGCATGCATATGAGTTATTCCAGGAGAAACATATCGGTAATCACAATGGGGCCCCTCGTCGCTTCTTCAAGTCCCGTTGTTGAAACTCTTCTCATGCCTCCAACGTTTCCGTTATGGGCTTTTGGGCAGTCCCTCCTGAAATGCCCCATTTCCCCACATCTATAACAAGCCTGACCCACCCTAATATTAGTGGCTTGAGTGGTCTATTGAGCTGCCACCCTACAGAAACGAGCAGTGTGTCCCTTTTTGCCAAAGTTGTTGCAGTGCCTCTCTCGAAAGAATCCATTGTGATGGACGTTACACTTGTGGCATTCAGGTAGGTTTCTAGAATATGGTTTCGTCAGCATTGAGGTAGTAGGGATAGTGGTGGTATGGCTTGCCACTATTTGTTGTCTTTTGGTAGGTTCCTGATTCGAATGCCCCCTTTTCTTATTCCAAAACTTTCGTTTCTTGGGTAGTACTCCTCCTTTGTCGTGGGAGTTCTTAGGTTTGTAATTTGGGGTGTCTTTGCAGCAACACACCCGTTGGTGTCCTTGGTTGCCACCATGATTGGAAATGCTAGCACCGTTCCCGTTTCCATTTGCATTGTTAGTGCTAAGTTGTAACATGACGGCTGTTATAGTGACTTGAAATGTAGTGGGTGTTGGGTTTTGAGCATTCTAACACTCTTATGGTGTACATGCAACCCTATAAACCTTGGATCTATGTTTTCTCTATTATACATGCAAATAAGAACTTTCCAAGGCTTTAATCCTAAATAGCATATTATGAAGATCTCATACTACAAAGTACTAGTTAGATGACATACCTTTTGATGTAGCTTGATGTCTTCAAGCTTTAAGAGCTTAGCCCCAATAGTGTGGAAGCCTCAAGTGTAATCACAAATCACCAAAACACCTTGGAAGACTTTAGAGAATATGGATACTTGGTTCTCTCTAGTGAAATCGGCTAGCCCTTTTTAGTGTACCACACTAGTGTCAATTTCACCAACCAAGGACATCCTTATATAGTGTGGAGGATTAGGGTTAAACCCTAATACCCATGACCTTTCATTTCCTAGGATCCATGGGTTAAACACTCCATGGACTATCCATGAAAGCTTAGCCCAACCTAAATGAACTTGGCCCATTCCATATATATAAGAGTCCATATTTAATTAGTTCCTTTTGATCACTTAATTAATTATAAATTAATTCTTGATCAATACTAATTAAATAATATGATTCGATAATAATATATTAGAACTTATAATATATTAATATGTAATCATAAACATACTATTCTCAAAAGATTATCCATATAAATTGTGTCGGTGAAGTGCAACCCAAATGGACCATGCTGGGTCGGGTCAAGTACATACCAAATATAGTTATGGACTTAGACATTAATCCAACATTCTCCCACTTAGATGAGTCTAAAACTATTATTGCGTATGACTTCAAACCTAACTGGCAATCGTAGTGTAACGTCCGAAAAATACAACCAATTTAAAATTTTCAAAACAACCTGATTTTCATTAAAATGTTTACAAAAAGGTTTTCAATACAAGTCATTAGAGTATTCCCAGAATCACATTGCTACAAAATCATGAGGAGCGGTACGATCGCGCCTTCACCTTGCCACAGTCTCCTGAGAACCTGAAAAACATTAAACCACAACTGTAAGCCCGAAAGCTTAGTGAGATACCCCCAAGATACCAACCATGTATACGCCCTTCCAGGCTACGACCTTCCGGTCCAAAACATATAAACATACATAACATAACAGAACATAGAACAACCATGCATATCGGGTCTACCGTGTGACTGGTCCGCCGTATCGGGCCTTCAGTCCAACGGATCCATCCTCCAGGTCTAGTCATGTCCTCCGAGTCTACAGTGGGGTTGGTCCGCCCGCATCGGACCTTCAACCCACCTGGTCCACTCTCCGAGTCTACAGTGTGACTGGTCCGCCCGCATCGGGCCTTCAGTCGGCCTGGTCCACTCCCCGAGCCTCGGCACGTCTGGTCCGCCCTCGTGGGGCCTACAGCCTATCCGGACCACTCGCTGGGCCTTCGGAACAACCGGTCCGCCCTGGGTATCTTGGCCTACAGCACAAAGCAGGACCCGCCTCAACCCATCTCCAGTCCAAACAACCATGTGCACAAAACATACATTCATATAACAGTCATAGTCAACAAACCGAACAAGCAGATCACATAGCATATCATTACTCTAACCGGGTTACCGACCTAACCGGTCACTAGCATAGCATCACTCTGTATATCGGGAAAACTGACCTTAACAAGGCCTCCTAGCATGTACCATCCTAGCTACCAGGATGCAGACACATCAAATAGTAACATAATAACCATAACCGAATCTCAATACAATAAATGGCCGGCCTTGGTGCCTTAGACCCTGTTGATATAGTGAGGATAACTCACCTCGAAACTGCCGGCTGAAAAGATAGGATCCCGCTGCTCCGAACTCTGACACGAACTCCTCCACTAAACATCAAAACATACAACTCAATAAATACCCTTAATTACCAAAATACCCCTGGAAGATAACTGGTCAACCTTGGACGAGTCAAAGTCAACCCCTGACTGACCCTACTCGTCGAGTCATCCCGATGACTCGCCGAGTCCTTATGCTCAGAGTTTCCCTCAATTAGCGACCCAACTCGCCGAGTCACCCCAAGACTCGTCGAGTCAACAACTCTGAGTCCACTCGCACCCAACTCACCGAGTCATCCCTTGACTCACCGATTCATCGACTCAACCAGAAATATTGGGACTTCCTCGACAAAACTCGCCGAGTCCAAATGGACTCGTCGAGTCCAAGGCCATCTTCAACCTACTCGCCGAGTTGTTCTTCCAACTCGTCGAGTCCCAGGCCATCTTCAAGCAACTCGTCGAGTCCACCCATGTGACTCGTCGAGTACCACCGTTCTGAATCCATACAGAAGCATCTCAGGCCATGCAACTATTCCAAAACATAGATCCAACCTCCTACAATCCATCCATCACGTAAAGTGGCAAACTTTACATGAATCTAACGAGATCTAAGCCATTTTCACCTTAAAACCAAGGTTTGGGACATGGTGACTTCACTAAGCACACAAACACAGGAACTTTAATGCACTCTAGGCCCTCAATATTCCAGATTTGAGGTAGCAACCTCAGATCTATTCTCCAAACTCCAAAACATTCCAAGACATATTCCCCACAAACCCCAAAATGATGAAACTAGGAATGCACAGCCTAAGCACCAAGATATTACCTCCAAAAGATGCCTCAATAGCAGCCAAACTCGAATCCAAGCAAAGCCCTTTGATCCAAGCCACTTCTCCTTCAAGATCTCTTCAAACAACACCTCTCCAACCTCTAATTTGCTCTACAAATGATTTCCCCACGAATTTAGGGTTTCTGGAACTCAAGGGGGGGATAAGGGAGGCTGTGGAGGAGTATAATGCTCTTTATATAGGGCTCAACCCCGAAAATTAGGGTTTTCTCCATACAGCACCTACTCGCCGAGTCCATCCTAGGGACTCGCCGAGTAGGCCACTTGACACGCGACCATGACCGCGACCTGACTCGCCGAGTCATCCTCTAAAACTTACACTTTCAGCCCTTCAACTCTACTCTTGCGATTCCGGGATGTTACACGTAGCTCTTAAAGCCGCTGTCGAACTCTGATCTTGTCAACGAACTTGTCCATTAGATAAGGGATCATATATTCCTCCATTCTAGATATCATATGGACTGAGACATGGATTATAATCATTCTCTCTGTCCATTTGTTGTTTCCCGATTTCTGATTTATGACGACTGACTAATTGAACAAATCAAATCAGTCCTGGCTCGGCCGAGCACTTCCATTTGTCATCATCAAATCATCGAGGGGCCCACAGATATCGCTTTTATCCCGAAGGTAAAAGGAATGGATAAACTTCGACTCATATGGCTTGTTCTACTACTTGTTGAATCATACACAAAGGCACGTTTTATAGCACCGAGTTACCAAATGCGTTTCGTGCAATCAATGTACAACCAACTCATAGTAACAACTCATATCTCTAGGTTTGAAGAATATAAGATATTATCGTCTCATGATCACTCGTGATTAAAATCCATGAAGTGATTCCAATGAGCGCGGGTTAAATCCAATACTCAGAACTTATGAGCACTCATGAGTGCTGTAGCCCTTTGTCCAACACCTTAGACCTCTACAAGCCAACCCATGACAGTCTTAATTCATATCTACTTCCAACATATGACTGACTGTGGATGGTTTGAATAACTTAGTCATTCCGGAAGAATAACCTAGTTTATTCGGGAAGTCAAAACATGCAAAGTGAAACACAATAATAATTGAATCCAATATGGTATCAAAACATATGAACATAAATAAAACACTTTTTATTTATCACCATATGATTACACATTATTCATTGTATACTGTTTCAGCTATCAACTTTATTCTTGAATTTAAAACAATAGTTGTCCCATGCTCCAAGCATGTACACTATGTTTTCTAAACACTACTCATGCCATACACCAAGTATGCATACTATGTTTGTCTATGATCTTTACTTTGTGAACCAGATCAATTGAACATAACTTCAATGATTCTCTTTTCACACTCCCAAATCCTTACTGCAAATGCAAGAATTCCAAATTCATGCAATTTACTGAAATCTGTTAGATTCTAAACTTATATGCATTGTTCCTCTTGTAATGATTATGCACAAAGTCAGAAAGACTTGACAACAATCATTACAGAGTATTCCAAAGGAAATCAGCTCCTTGGAAACAACCTTCTTGCATTAAGTTTCCTAATCTTAAACAGATTGAAAATTCTAACTTTGAAACATTTCCAGATTCCATTTTGACTATCACTTCTGAACAAGAGTTGCCTCCTTCCAGATTATGTCAATATGGTCCTTCCAGAATTATCACTATACTTCCAACTGTCCTTGAGCAACCAATCTTTGGTAAACCTTAGATTGTTCACGAAAATTGTTTAATCCTTTTAGTCATATCCAGTTCTAAACCTTTTCCCTTCTTAATGCCCCAGGCATTTGGAAAATTTTTAGAAAGGATGAATATAGCACATGTAATCGATCCTATATCCGAAGCATATGGGACACAATTCATGATGTCTCACATAAAGACTAAACCAGTCTTTTGCCATAATAGTTCCATTTCAATTTGCCAAGTTCTCATAATTCTGATTATGAAAAGGGATTCCGTAATCATAATCGAATTTTAGAACTCAAATAATCGACCCATATACAGAATTTCCTTATGTTGAGCCATTCCAACATGAAATTCATATATATATATATATATATATATATATATATATATATATATATATATATATATATATATCCTTGACTAAATGATTAAAACCTCACGATCTAAGCTTATAGATTTGAGATGAAGTATAATTTCCTCTCCCTTAATTATAGCAAAACAACCTTTTTCCCAATTGAAACCTTTTGTTTTTCTATAATTAACATTGCTAACTTGCAATACTTATCATAATTATCATGCTCCCACTAACATGATGATTATTAGCACAACACTTAAGTTCCTACCATCTTTGACATGTACTCAGAAATCAACTGACTTTCTTACCAAAGTTCAGATTTCTGATACTAGATTGTTTTGATAGAACTTTATCAAAATCATACACCTTCCCTTAGATAGCACACTTGTGTGTCTAAACAATTATGAAGAGGGATGCCATAATCATAATGGTTAGACCTTTTTGCCACTTCTCACAAGTCCAGGTTAGTGTGCCGGTAAACCACACACGATCCACTAACAACTTTGAGAATGCGAATATCACAATTTCTATCTAACTAAAATCTACTTAGTGAAAGTGTTTCCTCACCATCATTTTCATGAATCGGAGAGAAACCTTATGACACTTAGATTTAATTGGTGTATGAGTTCCTACCCATATGAATTTGTCAAAATCATAATCACAAGACAAAGATAATGACAAATCCAAAACCATATGGATTGAACTCAATCTTAATTTCTTGCCACCCGGCAGCTCAAGGGCCTGCCATTGGTTCCAAGTTGTTGTGCAACAAATTGAGAACTCTAAGAACTTATATGCAAAGCCAACTTTAACTGGAATGGGCACAGAATATGTCAACACAATAGGTTATAAACCATAAGTCGTGTGCTAGAGAAGAACTTCATGTTTTATTCTTGATTAGTTCTTGAGACTTTCAAGACCTTTAAGACTCCCACTATCCTCTTGACCTATAAGACTCCCTTGTCAAATATCCAAGAGATAGTGTGGATTCTAATCAAGACAAACACTTCACACAATTGGCCTAAGTTGGTCTTTGTTTTATCCAAAACATCACAACCTATCAATTTCAAATGTACAAGAGTAGAAAACTTTTACTCTTACATTTGACAAGTGTATTAAACCTTATTTAAGACATGTCACTCAAATGACAATCTTGGAGTATGACTCTAAGACTTGTATTAGAACGAAGTATGACTCATCTTCTTGATTTAACCATTTCAACAATTCGAGATCCCTTCTTCTTAGTCATAAGAATGCACTAAGACTTCCTTAGAGAACTAATTTTGATATGGTTTCTTAATCATTAAGATGATCACAAAACTGATACTAAATTACTCTCCCATCTTTTCAGATTTGAGTAACTTTTATCCTTCTGCCTAATCTGATTCTTCTTATTCGCTCTGCCATGCATTGGAACCTTTTCCAATGTCTCAGAGTTACACTTAAGCTTGTAAGTATAATCATATTTACTGAGCTTTAGTAAACTATGATGAATAGCCTTATATCTTTTGTGGTGGACTTAATCACTGCACATGACTATGTACTCGATCCCTTAGTCCATTACTTGACTCACACATCCATGTGAACAAGTAATTAGTCTTAATTTTTCCAATACTTGAAAGTTCTCATTCATCATGCTATACAACTTGCATGATTCCAAGTCCCGGTCCAATTGAGACTTTGGATGATGAGAATCTTTCCTTATTTGATAAATTTAGACATTACCACAAATGAAGGAATCAATTTCATATTTCCACTCTTGCTATTAATGGAATCATATAAGCAACAATTTTTCCTCAAATGCCATTGTAAGGATATTTTAAAATAAATAAAATCAAGAATTTTATTTTATTTTAAAACTATGCGGAAAAACTTATCCTTACAATCCATATGAAAACTTGTTGTTATCTATTCCTAAGCAATATCTCATAACTCCTAAGAAGTAGCTCAAGAATCCGATTTTTCAAACTACGCGATAGAAATCCATCTATGCGATCAGATTCAGCATATTCTTTCTTTGATTTCCTTTACTTTTCTTTGATACTTAAAAACATTACCATGTGACCCAGTCACATCATGTATCAAGAATCTCATAATAGAAACTTAACAGAGTTAGATAGTGGACTTTACCTGAAGTAGAGTCAAACTTATTGACTTTAACATCCTTAGATATATCTGGCAGCTTCGCAACCAATGCCCCTTTCTTTGGCAATATAAACATATAGACCCTTTGATGATGGTACACGGGACTTTCACAGACTTAGTTTTTCTCTTTACCATTTGGTCAACCGAGTTGACTATGGCCGATCCCTTTCCACTGGGAAGAGAGAGCTTTACTGGATATCCAATGTCATCATTGTCAATGTCCATAAAGTTTTAGGAAATTGATCTTAGCAAATAGATAAGATCATTAAGGGTCTTGTCATAGTCTGTTTCATAGGTGTTCCAAAAGAACTCACTATGTGACTTAGAAAGCAGTTGAACCACCAACTTTCTCAAGACTTTGACACCCAACTCTCCCGGCTTGTCAATATGTGACTACATCTCCAAGATGTGATCACACCTAGACCTTGCCTTGCCAATAGGGCTTGAGTGACCTTAAACTTTTCAATAACTTGTGGGTTAGGGAGAATAATTGGAGGAGGAGGAAGAAGTATGATTTCCAAGGGACATCATCTTCATTTAGGAAAGCTTGTTCCAAGAGATTTGGGAAGATCATAAATGTCTAAACCAGACATGTTGTGGGAGATATTCAAGATAGTTGATCTTAAAGTCCTTAATATGACACCCAATATGAAATATTAAGGCTAGGACCCAACAAACTATTTTATAACTTAGAAGAGGGATGCCGTAATCCAAGCTATAAAATATTTGAAGGTAGGTGAATGACGATTCACCAATTTCCACCATGAAAAACGAAATAATAATTAGGTTTTAATTGGTTTTGAAACTCCTAGATCTTTGAGATTCATTGAACTTTTCAATGGCATGTTTCAATCTCGAGTGTGCCCTCCAAGTTTTGTGACTGGGATGCCAAGGATCACAAAACGATGTGTGAAGTAACCATGCAAATCACTTGGTACCCTTAATAAATTACCCCTCAATCGATGTGCCGGTTAACCACACACGCTCCATCGATACTATGATAAATATTAAGTCACCCTTTACCTACCTTGTTAAGTCCAAGTTAGTGTGCCGGTTAACCACACACGCTCCACTAACGACTTAGACAAAGTGTAAAGTGTAATTTCATGGATTAGCACCTTGTTCACATTTTTTCCTAAAGTAACTAAGATTGGGAATTTAATAAAACATTTAGTTACTTTATAATATTCATCATACTTTTAATGAGAATTTATAAGTCCTTGTCTTACCCGTTCGGCTAACGACCCTCCACCAGTCAAGCAAGCGGTGGGTGAGAGTGGACACCCATTAAGTTGCCATTTTATAGGCAACAACCTTATACCCACCTTATAGACCGGCTTTGTGAATGAGGCGTACTAGCGGTAAGACTGACTTTACTCTTATACATATACATATATATATATATATATATATATATATATATATATATATATATATATATATATTATTAACTTATAATATTATAAAGTATAAGGGTTGAATTTTAACTTTTTAAAATTCTAAGGGCTAACTTGGAATTAAAGTATTCATAAATGAAAACTTTACACATTCCAAAACTTGAGGGCAAGTTTCGAAACTATTCAAAACTAATTAATTCCATAACTTATGTGTTTAAAGTAGTTTTAATCCAAAAACTCTTCAAGTTCCATAACTTGAGGACAAGTTATGGAAGACTTTAAACTAATAAAATAATTAACTTTTCTTTATTTTATAACTTATGGAATTAATTAAGGTTACATTTTTTTTATTTTTTTTATTACTTAATGAAGTAACTCTTGAACTTCCATAACTTGAGGACAAGTTATGGAGTCATAAAACCATTCAATGAGACAAGACTCTTCATTTTTTGTAACCTTTGCCAACTTTTATGAGTTTTATGAAACTTAAATGTGACTTTTCATATAACTTGAGGACAAGTTACAAAAACACATTTTAGAATCAACTCTTAGATTAATTTGGATTGAAAACAACTATTTCACTCAACTTTACTATTAATCTAAGCAACTCATAAGAACAAGATAATTCAAATCAAACTTTTTCATGTAATTAGTCTAAACCTTAAACTAATACAAAACATGAATCTATTGACAATTATCTTTGAAATTAGATTAGCATGAACATTACCTTTTCAAAAAAACAAGTTTATAAGTTCAAAACAACTTAGGGTAATGTTCCTAGTCCATTTCTAGCCAAAAACCTCGAAAATATGCTGTCTGGGGGTCCAACTCGTCGAGTGCATGAACCAACTCGGCGAGTTGGATTGATTTGATCAATTTTTAGGCATGGACTCACCGAGTCCCTTGATGGACTCGCCAAGTCTGATGATCAGACAACAACAATTTCAATTTTTTTAAGCAGTTTTGCAAGTATAAGAAGAAAACAAGCCTAAGCTCTGATACCACTGTTGGGTTTTGAGCATTCTAACACTCCTATGGTGTACATGCAATCCTATAAACCTTGGATCTATGTTTTCTCTATTATACATGCAAATAAGAACTTTCCAAGGCTTTAATCCTAACTAGCATATTATGAAGATCTCATACTACAAAGTACTAGTTAGATGACATACCTTTTGATGTAGCTTGATGTCTTCAAGCTTTAAGAGCTTAGCCCCAATAGTGTGGAAGCCTCAAGTGGAATTACAAATCACCAAAACACCTTGGAAGACTTTAGAGAATATAGATACTTGGTTCTCTCTAGTGAAATCGGCTAGCCCTTTTTAGTGTACCACACTAGTGTCAATTTCACCAACCAAGGACATGTTTATATAGTGTGGAGGATTAGGGTTAAACCCTAATACCCATGACCTTTCATTTCCTAGGATCCATGGGTTAAACACTCCATGGACTATCCATGAAAGCTTAGCCCAACCTAAATGAACTTGGCCCATTCCATATATATATAAGAGTCCATATTTAATTAGTTCCTTTTGATCACTTAATTAATCATAAATTAATTCTTGATCAATACTAATTAAATAATATGATTCCATAATAATATATTAGAACTTATAATATATTAATATGTAATCATAAACATACTATTCTCAAAAGATTATCCATATAAATTGTGTCGGTGAAGTGCAACCCAAATGGACCATGCCGGGTCGGGTCAAGTACATACCAAATATAGTTATGAACTTAGACATTAATCCAACAGTGGGGTCCATTCGTAGAACCGGTGTGGTGTTGGTATGCTGGCTACTTCCGCGTTGCGGCATGATTATGTTATATGGTATGAAACGAGTTCATAAATAACTATGGTTATTGCTAGTTGTATCCCATTTATATTTATATATACATATAAATTACATGTTTTGTTGTACGATTGCCAATGTTTCGAACAAGATCATCGAAATGTACTTATGGTAGTAAGTAGTAGTAGGTATTGTACAAATGTTAAGTTACCAAAATAGAACATAGATGTCAAAACCTTAAATTGATTAAGATTACATTGGTTTTGGAGGGCGTACCTCGCTTGATTTACTACTACTACTACTTGTGATGAAAGGTGCAATAAGCCTAACACATATTGTGAGTAGTGTAGTCACTAACTCATTAGGCTATACTAGTCTATCATATACAAAAATGACGCACAAGGTATCCCGCCATCTCACACATCTTGCGAGAGGCCTCCTCCGCTCTTTGTTTCTCTATGACTGCCCTAGCTTTACCTGAAACTATTTGTCGTCTCATGGAGACCACCTCCTCCTCTAAGGAGTGTAGGCGGTCCATATTGTTTTCCTGATCCGCTTATAGGTTCAGCATGGCATTCGTATGATGTTCTTGTTTCTCGTGGATGTGTCGAATTCGCACCGTCGCGTTCCGGGCTTCGCCACCGATCTCTATTACCTCGTGATGGAAAGCCTAAACTTGAGGGTCTAAAGCGTGACAACCGGAAAATTTTGAGTCGAGCAAAGTCTAAAGGGTTTTGTATGATTTAAATATATATGCTTTGCAAATTTTGAGTACCCACAACGTATATATGTTGCAATAAAAATCATTCAAAGCCAGGAAGGCATCATTTGTATGATTTAAATATATATGCTTTGAAAATCATATTTGTAACAAACACTTAAAGGTCAATAAGATAGAATAAGAATTTCGAAAATTCCAATTTCATTTAAAAGTGTTTTAAGCCTAGAACCGAAATCATGCCCAAGACCGAGAACCCTCTCTATGCCGAGAACCCCGCCCCCTAACCGAAAACCCTTGCGAAGGAATACCACTCGGACTGAAAACTCTTTGTTTTGGGAGTTCTCGGAAAGGACCGAAGACTCTAGTATTCTCGGCCTCTCTTGGACCGAAATCCCCTCATGTTCTCGATGGCACCTTTGGACTGAAGACACATATTCTCGGTAGGGATAGGTGATTTCAGCTGGAAATAAAGATAAGGTGTTAAACTTATGACTTGATGTTTTCCTCTTTTCCAATGCAAAATTTTACCCAACATATATCCATGCTAACAACCAACGGTTAACCAAGCAAACATCCCATCAATTTCTTTTATATACCTTCGGCCGAGATGGCTTTCTTCCACCTATCATCATATTTTTTCATCATTCACTCATCTTTTCTCTTAAGAACAAGCTCAAGTTCTTCCAAGATCATCACCTCCAAGTTGGTTCTTAGGATTTTTGGTAAGAAATTTGTGATAATCTAATGTTTTAATACATTGTCATGTCAATTTCATCCTATTTACACACATTAATATGTGATAAACCCTTAGGATAATACCATTTTCAAGAAGTTCATCAACCTCATTCAAGAGTTTAGGCTTGGAAATCCTCATATCATCTCTTCAAACAACCCACAAATCCACTCAAGGTGAGTTCATACCCCCCCCCCCCCCACTTTTTTGAGATTTTCATGTTTTAGGGGGTTGGGGGGTATTACAAGTCAAAATTGGTTTATTACACAAATACTTGCATGTTTCATCTTTATATTGAAGTATAAGCCATTATTTTCACAAGATATGATTATCACTAGTTTTATACAATTATTTGTGATATATTTGTTTTGAAATGTAAAGCTAACAAAAACAAAACATATTTTTGTTATAAAAATCATAAGAAAAATTATGATTTGAAAATTTACACAACCCAACACCTAAATTGTTAGCTATAGTTAGACCGGCAGGTCTGGGGTGACAAATATCGTAACAGTTCTGACGCCCGAAGCACGTCGTTCAAGCTACTAGTCGTATTAGTATGGTTATAATAACTCACATAGGGTATTAACAAAAGCAATTGGTTTATGGGTTCACATACATTAAAGTAGTTTTAAATAAAGATGAAGCTTTATAACACCATTTTTCAGTACAACATTTCTTACATTCAAGTAGTTTTATATAAAGATGAAACTATCATGAAAGTGTATATAAACATTGGATTAACAAGAAAGTCTTACCAAAATATTAAGAACAAACTTGAATAATTAAACCCTTGGAAGCTTGGAATTGGCTCTTGAGAGAAAATGGAGTTAACTGGAAGTTGTAATGGAAATGGTGGATGATTTAGAGGTGATTTCGGCCTAGATAAGGAAGAAGATGATTAGATGTTTACTTTGTTATCTGTTTGGTGAAAAATATTGATATATATTGGGTATTATATTGCGGGAGAAAAGGGTGAAAGATCAATTCATTACAAACATGATTTTCAATATATATATATATATATATATATATATATATATATATATATATATATATATATATATATATATATATATATAATCATACAAATGATGCCCTTTTGGCCTTCACAAATTTTATTGCAACAAATTATGTCGTGAATTCACTTTTATGCGGTTACAATTTAGACCTTATTTGTTTCAAAATTTTCTAGTTGTCACATAAGTGCTTAATATGTTTTTATTTTCATGATAATATGGTTTGAAAGTGCCTAATATTAGAAATGACTTAATTGTAATCATTATAACTTTAGCTTACTTAGATAATATGATTGTTTAAAGTACAATGTTATAATTGAAAAAAAAACAAAATTAAATTGTTATAATAGAAAAAAAAATATTTAAAGTACAATGCTATAATAAAAAATGCTATAAATAATATAAATATGAAAAAGTATAATGTTATAACTGAAAAAACAACATAGTATTTAAAATAAAATACTATAATATAATAGGAAAAAAAACAAAAAAATAAAAATAAATATAAGACGCTAAACCGGGTGAAATTGTGTCACAGAAACCGTATTTCCTTAACTGTCACATAAACGTCACGTCAACTTTTACAAAAAAAGTATGGTTCCTTTCCACACCCAATGAGTGATAATATACTTTCATTTTTAATAATTCAATTTAAATAAAACTTCATTTTTGATAAAAATAACATAAAAAAATGTTATTACTTAAAATTAAAAAAATGAAATAAAAAAAAATCCTGAAAACTTAAAAAACACACATAAAACGATTAAAATAACTTACAAACATGATTTTCAATATATATATATATATATATATATATATATATATATATATATATATATATATATATATAATCATACAAATGATGCCCTTTTGGCCTTCACAAATTTTATTGCAACAAATTATGTCGTGAATTCACTTTTATGCGGTTACAATTTAGACCTTATTTGTTTCAAAATTTTCTAGTTGTCACATAAGTGCTTAATATGTTTTTATTTTCATGATAATATGGTTTGAAAGTGCCTAATATTAGAAATGACTTAATTGTAATCATTATAACTTTAGCTTACTTAGATAATATGATTGTTTAAAGTACAATGTTATAATTGAAAAAAGAAACAAAATTAAATTGTTATAATAGAAAAAAAAAATATTTAAAGTACAATGCTATAATAAAAAATGCTATAAATAATATAAATATGAAAAAGTATAATGTTATAACTGAAAAAACAACATAGTATTTAAAATAAAATACTATAATATAATAGGAAAAAAAACAAAAAAATAAAAATAAATATAAGACGCTAAACCGGGTGAAATTGTGTCACAGAAACCGTATTTCCTTAACTGTCACATAAACGTCACGTCAGCTTTTACAAAAAAAGTATGGTTCCTTTCCACACCCAATGAGTGATAATATACTTTCATTTTTAATAATTCAATTTAAATAAAACTTCATTTTTGATAAAAATAACATAAAAAAATGTTATTACTTAAAATAAAAAAATGAAATAAAAAAAATCCTGAAAACTTAAAAAACACACATAAAACGATTAAAATAACTTAAATAAGCCCAACAAAAATAAAATAACTTTAAAAAAAACAAACAAAAAACTTTATTAATTAAAGTGCTCTTGTGGGAACCATGACAAATATATATCCTTTTAATTTTATAAAACAATTTACTTTTAGTAAAAAACGTAAACCTCATTACTTGTCATATTTTGTTCAATATGTTAGAATAATTCAAATTAACAAAAAAATATAATAAATTAAAAAAAAAAAAAAAAAGCACAAGAGATACTCCCTGGATTTGTTTCATGTGTATGTGTGTATTTTGTAGCCAAATGAAAATGATAGTCCATTTGAGAGAGAGAGAGAGAGAGAGAGAGAGAGAGAGAGAGAGAGAGAGAGAGAGAGAGAGAGAGAGAGAGAGAGAGAGAGAGAGAGAGAGAGAGAGATGTTCAAACCGCAAAATAGGAACAATGTTCTTCATTGACACGATGGCAAACCGCAAGAGAGACTATATCTATTTCCGTTGTCTAACTCGTTTTAGTTATCTAATAATTCTTCTCTTCAGCTATCTAAATCATTATTTGTAAACAATATAATTATTGTAACTTTTATATGTTAATATTTTATTAATAACATTTACAAATGTTTTTTTGTAAGTTATCCTTGTACATTACATTAAATAAATTTACATAACTTATATGTAAAAATTGTGAATATAGAGTTGAGAAAAAAAAAATCGAAACTAGATCGAAAATTTTGAACCCAAACAAATAACAAATGTAAAAATAGTGGGAAGGAACTAGTTTAAATAGGATCTGAAAAACACTGTCAAAAGACTGTTTCAGCAAATACTGGAAAAAAACCGAAGGTGCAATTTTGACTCTGGGGGCGATATATATATATATATATATATATATATATATATATATATATATATATATATATATATATATATATATATATATATTAAATTGTAATAAATACGTTTTTTTTCTTTTTTTCTTATTTTAAAGTTTTACATTAAAAAAATATTTTTTTACATTTTAATATTTAATTTTTTTTTTAAATCAACATGTATTACATAGATCTCACATATATTTATAAATAAATATTAATTTAAAAAGAAAATCCATAACAAAACTTTATTATACATCGTTTGGTATCTTTGAACACAAAACTTGTTGGTACCATTCTAATGATGAGGCCATGTAGAACGAGGTTGAGCACGTGCTCCGTTGGTCAAAGTCACGTGAGTCCTAAAATGTAAGGAGCGTCCCTTTTCTTTTCGTGACTAAAAAAAAAGCATAATCAAGTAATTTGTTACGAGTGCTCAAGAATTTTTTTGAGTGTTCCCAATTTTCTTAATTAAATTTTATAGAATTTAATAGATTATTGCATAGTATTTTATCTGTGATATTGTTTTAACCCATTAAATTTTATATTTTATATTTTTATAAAATAAATTAAATATAATAATAATATTTGTTAAGACATTCAAATATCCATGTTTAAAGTACGATCAATCTTTAATACAATAATATTATCTATACTATATCTAGTATATCTCCAAGAATATCATTAGTCCCTTATCTCCTCCTGGTATATCAGATGCCTTCTCTCTGTTTCTTAATAAAATTAAATTAGCCAAACTTTGTTATTTGATTTCCCATGCCTTTGTTTAAAGTAGCTTCTAAAACGAGGAACTTGACATCGTCTTCTCCATCATTTTCAATCTCTCAAAACCTAATTTCTCTCTATCTCACCGTTTATCATCGTCACCATCACTCCTCATATCAACTCTCTCTAACATGTTGATCATTCATCACCATCTCCACAACACCGCATCGACACCACCATTGTGGTCTCTCTCCCTCTTACCGCCACCTTAAATCACTGGTCACCCATGTCATCGACGTAAGGAAATCAAAACTCTATATTTTTTCTCCGGAACATGGTTGATTCTTTAGAGTAGCGCTACAAGTTATTAAATAGGTTCGTCTAATCGTATTAGCGAGATCAAATGTTGAGATAAGATATTGAAATCACCACCATCGTCTCCGTTTTGTCCTCCAGCTAACAGACCCACCCCTTCTATTTGTGGATTTTTTTAGACTAGCGATACAATTTATTAAACAGGTTCAAATCGTTTCCCATTTCGGTTTGTGATCAGTGATTGGGTATTAACAGCCTTAGGACCCTTGAAGAATTAAGATTTGGGCACATTTTAAGGTGGATGATGTAATTTGGATGATTCGGGTATCCGGTTTGTGTTTTGGAGTCAAAGGGTATTTTGATAATTTGTTAACTCGGGCTTTTATGGAAATTGGATGTTCGTTCGGATATTGTAAGGCGGGTATCGGTTGATTAAAGTGTAGAGCTTCTCATTATCTTTTCATGGATAAAAGGATCGTCAGAATCAGATTTATAACAAAGAAGTTATGACCTTCAGAATATGTTAGGGTTTGAGGGGAAACCCTAGTACGCGGGGCGCACTTATGGAGTATGTGGGGTGTACTGATGTGAAGGGTATTACGTTGGGCAAAATGTTGTGTACGCTTAGTGTACTTCGAGGGCTAGATAAGGATTATGAGACCTTGTACATTGGGCGTACGAGGGGAAAGAAAAACCTTAATATTTGGATGCGTACCCTATATAAACTCATTAAGTCTTTATGGTTGGCCTCTTTCCCAGCCTCCACGTCCCCGAAACCCTAAAAATTGTCCTTTGGCCTCCATGGTTGTGCTTTTGAGCTCATAGTGTGCATCTTGGTGTGTTTTGGCTCACATTCAAGATGATGGAGTTTGGTGCAATGTTGGGGATCAAGGAACAGCTTGTGGATCTTGATTATGTGCTTCATTTCCACTTGTTTGTGGTAAAAAGCTCTGATCTTGTTCATTTTTGGCTTAGATCTATTTTGTATGAGTTTTGGTCCCTTTTGGCCCCAAGAATGAGATCTAGTGGTTTGGTACCACTCTAGGAGCTATGAGTTGCCATTATTGGTCTTTCTAAGGTTCTTGATGCATATAGTTGTCTCCTTTAGGGTTTGGAATCCCCTGTGCATGAGATGGTATCCATTTGGTGAAAGTACACTGCTTTATTTTGAAGTTAGGGTCTTTTGAGGCATGCAAAGTCACCAAGTCAGTGACTTTATTGCATTATTTTCAACTACATTTTCAATTTTACAGTTTGCATGGATGAGAATGACTAATATGGTCCTTTGTGAGTATATTTTAATGATTAATATGGACTATGGTGTTGGGAAGTGTGTGATGGTGGTCCAAATTTGACAAAGGCAATGTGGTCCACACAAAAGAAAAAAATTATATATGCTCCACTATGTTGATTATATAAACTAACAATTGTCATTAGATTAGATACACTTTACAAAATGCCCATATACATGGGTATTGACACTATTCAACAAAACTTGCATACTAATGTTGGGAACAACATCCAATCTACCATGGCTGTCAAAACATGGTTGGAATACTAGCTACACTATATCCTATTACATATACTAAACACCCTACCCCTGAAACTTTCATTGATTGAACTTAAAGCACCAAAATACCACAACCAACACATTGCACACAAAAACAATCTTCGACCTAAAAGCTTCATGCATGGAATCATCTTATTTCTTCTCAACCTTATCCATAAGTCCCTTTCCTATGAAACCTTATTCTCAAGCTTCTGAACCTCCTCCTTCTATTTAAATGGAGAAACTTGAATTCCATTACCTTTTTCCCAAGGCTTAATAATTCATACATGCCCTACATGTTATCTAGCTTTATGCTTTAATGAGATAATTCAGATTTTATTGTACCCATCCTATCGCTCCTCGTCCTTCCAGAGAAAATAACCACATTTTCTCAACATAGTTTTTAATATAAAATCATTGTCAAACATGTTACTCCAATGTAAATCTGTTATAATACTAGACATTTGGTTGTTAACAAGATTCTCCAAAACCACTATCAACGTCATCACTTTCACTCAAATTACACCGTTAGGGTTTTATTAGGGTTATCTAAACTAATAAAACACAACATATCAATTTTTTTCTTGGAAACATAAAATATGGACAAACAGAGCTTACAAGCTATTGTGGTAGTTTCAAATTGCTTGCATAGATATTCGAATTTCCATCTAGTATGTTTCTTAACCAACTTATCATAGTCATGGGTCTTCACGTTGTTAGATTCTTGGAAATTAGAAAGTTGTAGATAAGGGTTTCTTGAGGACGGAATCGAAGAAAACAACATTACGATATGAATGGTACTTGATTGAAGCTTTCATCGAAAAGGGAAATAATGAAAGTGATGGTGGTCCAAATTAGGATGGGAGGCATTTTGTAGAGGGAATTATTTACTTGGAGCTGTCGTGGAGTCAACATGATGATTTCTCATCTGCTTCCCCAATACACCAGATGCCAACTCGGATCTATAACCAGCTAAACTGTTTAAAAGGGTCAAACTCACTTAATTGAAATGATCAATGTAAGTTAAATGACCTATTGCACAAAAACTACTAATGATCAAATCGAATCAAACACCTTACTTTATTGTGCTACAGTGACATTTCCTAATGTTTTAATTGACAATCTCTTCATACTTCTCATGTTTTGATTATAAGGGTGAAAAGTTATATCGAGATCAAACCAAAAGCATTAAAAGATCATAAACTGTTAAACGTGACTTGAGGATTGAAGATTAAAATGCGAGTTGAAGCATTTGACAATTCAATGGAGCATCTTAACATGATGAAACTCTTTCAGTATGATCGAACTCGTGGATACGATGGCACTGTTGGATATGGTGGCAGTTTTGTATATGATGACACTTTTAAATATGATGGAACTCCTCGAATATGATGGTACTATTTGAAATGGAGCATCTGACAGGAGACTTGAGTATCAGAAGAAGTGTCATGCACAGAATGTGCCACTCAATGGCACCTGTTATGCCATCATGGAACTTGATGTGCTAATAGTGTCACACGATGCATTATCATATGAACATATGGTGCCAATTCAATGTCTCTCAAATTTGAAGGTTTTAAAAGCCCATACATGGAAGATTGTGATTGGTTGACACCTTTCATGGGCATATAGATTGATGGGTTTGGCCCATTATTTTTGTAGGTCTAATCCTTAATCTACAAATAGGGATGTATGCTGGTTTGTTCTTTGTATCTTGTATCCTTAGTGAGTATGTGAATCTCTGTTGTTTGTACTTGTAATCTTTGTTTGAGAACTCTATGAATAAGAATACTCACATGTTACCTGTGGATGTAGGTCACCTTGTTGAACCACATACATACTATGTCTTTGTTTGTTTTTTGTTTCTTATGTAATCCGTATTACTTCCTAACGAGGGTCATCAAATCTTGGCAAGTGGCATCAGATAAGTTTTGATTCTTTACAAGTGTTGTCTGATTTCCTAACAAGTGGTATCAGAGTTATTTTGATTTTTGACAATTGTCATCAAATATCCTAACAAGCTGTATCAAAGTTGTGGTTGGTGTTTTAATGATTGAATATGACATCTCAGAAATTTGATTTGGAGAAGTTCAATGGTTTGAATGATTTTACTTTGTGGAAAGTAAAGTGAAGGCTCTTTTAGTTCGACAAATATGTGCAACATCATTGGAAGGAGAAGCAAAACTGCCAAAAGACATGACAGCTGAGAAAAAGATGAATATTCCAGTGAGAGTGTATATCGCTATTCTGTTAAGTTTGGAAGAAAAAGTACTAAGAGAGTTTGTGGATCAAGCAATTGTTGTTGGGCTTTAGGAGAAATTGTACAACAAGTATTAGAAAATTTCCTGACGAATATGTTGTATCAGACACAATGTTTGTATAAACATTTGACAATTCCATGGAGTATCTTAATATGATGACACTCATTAAATATGATGGAAATCTTGAACATGATGACACTCTTGGATATGATGGCACTCTTGGATATAATGGCACTCTTGGATATGATGTTAGCACTCCTCGAATATGATGGTACTCTTGGAAATTAAGCATCTGGCAAAAGACTATAGTATTAGAAGAAGTATCATGCATTAGAATGTGTCAGCAAGTGACAAGGTGGGCCACTCCATGAAACCTGATGCGTCATCATGACACTTGATGTGCCAATAGTGTCATATGATGTGCTAACATGTGCATGGATGGTACCAATACAATATCTCTCAATGTTTAAGGTTCTAGAAGTAGTTTCATGATAGATCGTGATTGGTTGACACCTTTTATGGCTCTTTGGATTGATAGGCTTGGCCCATTATGGTTTTAGGTCTGATGCCTAATCTATAAATAGGTATGTCTGATGATCTTGTTGTTTGTATCCTATATACTTAGTGAGTAGGCGAATCTTTTTTGGTTGTACTTGTAATCTCTATTTAAGAATTCATTGAATTAGAATACTCCCTTCTTGCCTGTGGATGTTGTGACATCCCCTAAATCTCGGCCAGAAAAGACCGATTTTCATTTATGCTTTTAAAATAAATTCAGAGTAAATCCTTTTGATTTGAAAGAGTTGCGGAATTCGTTCCCAAAAACAAAACATGATAAAACAATGTTTACCAAAGCATTTCATAAAAGAAATGTATTTTTCATTATATAATCAAAACTCGGGGTGTCATGTTCCGATATAGACCAATAAGCATAAACGATAACATTACAAGTCATTCAACAAATATTTACATATACAGACTTGTAAACAAAACAACTTGATGGTTCATCCATCTTACGCCCTTGCGCCACTTCCTGTAATACAAATAAAACTGAGTGGTTCAGGCTTGGGAGCCTGGTGAGCATATAGGGTTTTCAACCCACAATAAATAATTAAATTAATTATTATCAACCAACAATAACCCAGTTACCCATTCCTGTTATTCTCACTTTACGCCCCTAAAATAACTAACACAAGGGACCTAATCTAAGAATATTTTCATCGGGGTGACAACACATGCTGCGGGGTTTCCTCAGCAATATAAGTCAAATAAGGCAACCATGAGGGGGATGGAATACAACGAATGAACACCCAAGTTCATTAACACCTACAGGTTATGAGCCTGCTAGCGTTCCACTGGACTATCTAGAAAAGTCCGTGGTCGTCATCTAAATTCCGCTAGATGACTGGATCAAAACAACAACGAGGCCTCTCATCTGTTTATTACACACCAACTATCTACCCATGTTCTACCCAACATATTAGTAGATAAAAACATACATTTTTATACATATTTTCAAAACTTGTATAGCATGTTTGATCAATACATTTTCCATATAACAGATGAGGCACACACACATAACACGTATTTCATATAGAAATAATCAGATCTGTAAGATAGAAGAAAGTGAATATACATTCACACACATAACAACAAAATATACACATAACACGTATCTCGTATAAAATACTTCATAGTTATATGTTAGGAGAAAGTAACAACGCATTCACACGTATAAACGACAATAAACTTAATACACTCAAACCATACTTGTATTATTATTGCGTTTATGAAAGGTAGTATACACTCACTTGATCAGAAGATGATCGGACAGCTCTACGACTTGCAGAAGTCGTAATCCTCAGCAGATCTGGAAGATATCTACGAAAATCGAACTTCTCGCGGGCAGAGCTTCGACTCGGAAACCGCACTTCTCGGGATCTTCGGGATCTCGGGACTTGCTTCGGGACTCGGGAATATTACCGGGGCTTCGGGATGGCTTCGGGGGTAAAAACGCAGAGCTTCGGCACAAAAACGAGAGGAAATTAGCAATTAAACCCGGACCCCTCACATCCTATTTATAGGAGGCTGGAACCCCCTCGTACGCGGGGTGTACAGTAGTACGCAGCGCGTACTGCTTCCGAAATGCGTCATCGCATGCGTCATCCGAAGTGTCGACACTTTGGTTGTACGCGGGGCGTACTCGAGTACGCGGCGCGTACCTCGGATCAGATCTGTGACTCCCCCTTCGGATAATGCCGGATTTTTGATTTAAAAATAAATACAAATTATTTATCAAACTTCGGAAATTCATATCTTCTTCATACGAACTCCATTTTCGACGTTCTTTATATCCACGGAAAGGTGAGACTACGCTCTACAACTTTCATTTAGACTCCGTCGGCTAATTTTGAATTTATTTTTATTATTTATTTTTAATAGGCCGGGACAGAAAATTCTGTTATAAATTCATAACTTCTTCGTTTGACGTCTGTTCTCGCCTAACTTTTTATCGCTTTGATACTAACAACGAGATCTTCGATTCTCATTTAGATCACTAAGGCTAAATATCGCTTTAACGTAAATCTCACTTTTTACGTTATCCAGCGTTGCCGGTTCTGTAGCGAAACTTTGACAGGTCTAACTTCCTCGTTATAACTCGGATTTCGGCATTCTTTATATCTCCGGAAACCTTGTGTCAACTACTACAACATTATCTAAAGATATCAAGTTTAATTTACACTTAAATTTTGACGCTTATTTTTATTCTTAATTAATCAAACCACATAATTAAGCAATTAAGCACAAAACACATAATACTCAAATAATACAATCTTATTATTTTAAAACGGGTTACAAAGGTTAACCTAGACGATTACATTGCTAAAAATGGTAAGCCTGGAAACACAGGCGTTACAGATGTAGGTCACCTTGACCGAACCACGTAAATATTGTGTCTTCGTGTGTTTTTGGTTTTGTGTGGTATCCACATTACTTTCTAACAAAGGTCACCAGAGCTTGACAAATGGCATCAGGTATATTCTGATTTTTGTTAAGTGTTGTTTTTATTTCCTAACAGAAACCAACTGTTTTGAAAAAAATGACAACTTGATTCTTAAATTTTGATTGAAAACTTAAACAATGGTGTTGTTGTATAATTTTAAATAAGCAATTAAGTATTTGAAAAATTAAAATGTTGAACATTTGTTAATAGGTTTTTATTGAAAATTAAAAGAGTAAACATACATCAATATAGTATATATATATATATATATATATATATATATATATATGTGTGTGTGTGTGTGAGAGAGAGAATGACCATAATAGCAATTTTGAAAACTTTTACCATAAAATAGCCACAAAAAATGACCTAAATAGTCATAATTTTCACAAATGAGCATCTACGAATTTCTTTTAATCCAAATGGAGGTGGTGTTGGAACGTTGACTGCTGAAATTTCATGTTGACCACAAAAATTTACTTAGATTTTTGCAGTTGTGACTTATTGCTGAAAAGTCCCTGCTAACTGCTAAATAATCTTTGTGATTGCCAGAAAATCTACTTTTTTCCTTAACTTTGAAACTTCATAACTATTTTATACGAACTCTATTTGAAGAGATATTTCTCATTGTGTTCTATTCTGTAAGAGATATCCATGGATATATCACACTCCAAATTTGGATGACGGAAAGACATGCCTTCTAGGGCCAAAGTAGTATACTCATTGAAAAATATAAAAAAGACTCAACTTTAAACATTCATAACTTTTTCATACAAGGTTTGTTTGAGGTGAATGTTTTCCATTGTTCTCTAATAACAAAAATATCAGATCTGCTATGTATTATATACTTATCTATATCATTACTTAATATACAAAATATTACATAGAATAATTATACTATGCGCTGACACTAATAAGGTTGATACGTTGGCGCTGATAGTTGAGAATACATTGATGTTGACAGATGTGTAGAGTGTATGACTCATCAGATCATAAGGTGTGACCTTACACAATCTGATCAAATCTGGTTATTCAAAATGTGTTCTATCTAAGTTGGTACTGAGAAAAAATAACAATCTCTATTATAATCTCGTTTACCTAGTTAAATTAACCAAAACAAGCTCTTCAGTTAACCCTAACTATTTATTGAACTAATTAAACAAGCTCTTAATTAAATTCAGAAAAGTTGCATTAAGATCTGTGTAAGATTCCCGATAATACTCAATACTTCTCACAAGCTCAGAAGTATAAAGATATGATATTTCAGTTTATAATAAAGTCAAATCCAAACATAGAATTGATTTATTACATGTTACTTGTTACCAGAATGTCAAAACAATTATGGATTTCAACAACTGATCATAGGAAAAATACTAGTGAGTTGCAAAAGTGAAAACTAGGGTTTTAGCTAGACATGGCTAAAATCAGATTAAAACTAATAAAAAGAAATACTAACTGATCAATACTTCTAAACTAAGTGTAGGAGACGATCGACGGTCTTCAAAACATCAGAAAGCAATGAAGAGTATCAGAAATCGCCTTTGGTAGGATTTTCTGTCGCCTGGAATCATATGGGGTTCAATTTGATAAGAAGGGTTGTATTTATATGCAAGTCACAAACTTCCGGAAGATAAAAAAAATGCAATGGTATATATGCAAAAATGCGATCGCATTTTTCCCCAAATTCTCCAAAATTGTCGTTTAATGAAGTATGTTGCTATTTTTGGCCTTTTTTGAACCTCAAAGTGAAAATGAGATCACATTTTTCCGTGATCACATTTTTTTTCTTTTTTTCTTAGGCTGATATTTTTCGACCCACAAAAACCTCGACCAATTTATGTGATCGCAGAAGTGAGATAATGCGATCGCATTTTTGCTTTTTGTTGTGATTCAGTCGTAATTTTTCATTTGAGCAGCTTCTAGTCATTCCTCAGCATCCTTCTTCAGTTCCAACTCCAACTAAGCTCCAATGCTTCCTTTAAACACAAACAAACCGCTCCTAAATTATTGTTCCACTTGAATAATCTGAAATTGACATAAAAACATGAGTAGTACGAGAATTCTGACGATAAACATGAGTTGAACATTATTTAAACTGATGTCAAGAAAATGTGAAAATTATGATGCTAAATGGTAATAAAAACTACCCTAAAAGATGCATAAAAAGGAATCTATCAAATCTCTCCAAGCTTGAACCTTATTTGCACTCAAGTAATAAAAAGATTAAACATTATAACTGAAATCGAAAGTCGTAGATGACCTAAAAAGAACTTAGAATAAAAACTAAATAACTTGAAACTAAAACACTTCACTCTTTTTTTCACATGATCAAACCTAACACTGAAGAAATCTCCGATGGAATCACTACCTAGAAGATCATCACGATGCCTTCCATCTTTCATAGTTTCCGAAAGACAAAATAAAGCTTGACAGTGTGAACCAATAAACCAATTGTAACTTTTATTAAACTTTATACCTTAATTAGTCTTGCAAGAGAAAATAACATATTTCATAATTTCATGTCCTCAAGACTAGATAATTAAGAACCAAGCTCACGCATCCTTAAGAACCCGACATGGCCAAATCAACTTTCGCCGATGCAATCAACCCTCCTGTAGGGGTAAGAGCTCTATGCTTCCACTTTTTCTGAGAACGGAAAATATCATATCACATAGGTCTTCATTTTCCAGATCTATCTTTGTGATGACTTCTTATTTGATTGAACTTTAATTTTTCTATCTTTATCTTCAGCTTGAGTTCTTCAATCATTTTTTTTGAATTTCTTGAGATTTCTTCGATTAAGTGCTTGAACTTTAACTTGGGTATTAGATATGATAGTTGTACCCATCTTTTCTTTTTTACTATGTGGATCTGATATAAGGTTCTCTGTTATCGTGCGGATAATGCGTGACAATCAAATAGGGCCATGTTCTTATGGTTCAAACTTTTCGGTCAATGTTCTTTGTAAACAATCCAAAGCAAATAATTGTGAAACTGTTATTACCGCCCACACAGTGTTTCGGTACCCCATTCTTTTTATTTTTTTACAGTCGGTGTCTCAGATCACGGTGTTTTGCGACCCCTAGTTATGACAACTATTATTGAACTAACCACTATCGATCTGATCGTTTTGGACTTTTTTTTTTCCATTTATATAGAGTTGTCGATTGCAAGAATGTCACCGTATCACGTACCCTTATTTTGCTTTTTTTTTTCCCAATTTTTTAAAGTTTTTTTTAAGTGCATGCAGAAAATAAAAATAAAAATCTATTTGGGTTTTTTATAAATGTAGAAAAATAAAAACATAAACATAAAATATTTCTTTGACTTTTTCATATTTTGAATGTAAATGCAATGCATAAAATAAAATACAAAAAGGGAAATTGAAAATTTCAACTGAAAAAACTAAAATATTTAAAGATTTTAACAAAAAATGCTAATTTTTACACTAACCCCCTCCCCAAGCTTAAAATGACGCGTTGTCCTAAATACTTAGAGAGGAATGAACAACTCAATAAAACATATAAAAGCAAATGGTTGCAGCTAGGAAAGAATGTACCTGATAGGTTTTTGTAGAAATTTTTAATTTTGACGAAGATGTTGGTGAAAATTTTGAATTTCAACAGTGTTGAAGATCCTCTGGTTTGCCCAAGCTTGCTTGGTATTGCGACCATCTCTTTGTTGAAAGAAACAAAATAAACTAAGACTACGCGGGTTACCTCCCGGAAAGCCGTCCTTTTTAAAAGTGATTGGCTCGACTTTATCCTACCAGATTGTCAACTAGTGTGGTTTGGACTTCTCTGAAGCTCAATTCTCTTCTTCCTCGCTCCTGATCCCTTCAAATGCGACATAATGGGTGGTTTCCCCGATAGAGCTCTTCCGGTTATAGTAAATCGAATTTCCTGTCAATCCAATCAAGCAAGGATTTCGATCAACCGAGTTCTACAAGTAGATGTTGTTGCGCAGGTTAACACTGCGGATATCCTTCGTCTTGATGAACTTCAGGATGACACAAAAAATCATACCGAAGCCCTTCAAAGGTAAGTCAATGCGGCTCAATCTGAAATAATAGAATTGAAAGAGCATCAAGCTGCACAAGAAAGGCGTTGGAAAGTACAAGATGAAGCAGAATCTAGCAACCGACATAATACTCGCTGCAAGTAGTGTTTACACTACTTCTACTTTCTATTTTAAATATAAGTTAAGATATCGAATGTATATACTACTTTTTACTATATCCTACGATTAAGTGAATACACTACTCGTATGTAGTAATACTGTCTAATTTTCCTTTTTAATAGTGTAATATAGACCTATATCTAGGTCGAATTCTCCCAACTTCATGTATAATATAAGCGTTTTACTCCAGTAAGAGTTATTACAATTTTCATAACCATCTTATTTCATAAATCTTGGTTACAGATTTAAAACAGACTCGTTATGTTCAAATTAATTACAAATGTTGCTATAAATGAAGTTAGCGATTATTTACTTATATTAGTAAATCTTTATCGTTATGTTCAAATTAATTCATAAAATATTACTTTACATATGTGTTCAAATGATTGTATATTTGACACCAAAAAGTATAATTCACAAACATAATAATATAAAACTGTGTCTGCCTCAAAACATGTTGATATCTGTTTAATGATTTCCTAAAAATACAAGTATTTTTGAAAAGAGTGTCACAATTAAGTTGGTGAGTTCATAAGTATGTTATAAAAGTATTCTGTCATTTGTTCTCTGAAATGTAAATATGTTCATCTAGAAAATCCTATATTTTCTATTGTATATGTATTTGTATTCTGAAATAGGATAGTTTTAAATTCCCATAAAACTATGAAAAGTATGTTTTCTTTGTACTAGAATAGTATTCTATATTTTACTTGTACGAAATTGTAACTATTGTATTATAGTTTTAATTTATTAAAACTATACGAAGTTGCTTACTAACATTTTTAGCTTAATACCAAATTGTGAGTAATCATAACCATGCTTGATGACCTAAGCCTCGCCGGAAACACGACGTTCTTTAGGCATTGTAATATGGTACAACAATTGTCATCCTAAGTCTGCTGACTTGACTGTAGCTAACAGTTGGGATGTGGGATTGTCAGTCCCGTATAGATCTGTACACAAGTATCACGCTCTCCCTCCAGGAGACTATTGTTATAACTTTCAAGAATTTTGTTTTAACACTTAAATATGTACTTGAAGCGTGTCTCACAAAAGTTATATTGATAGTTATGTGTAGAATAATGATAAATATCTTTGAAATAGATATATTGTAAATATTATATTAAATATAATTTATATATTTATTTTCATAGTTACTCTGAATATCTAGAAAGCATATGTAGTTCCATAAAATGTATTGATAAATATGCATGAACCATAAATTATACCTATTATAATTTATATTTTTATTGTCCTAATAAGATCCTCACCGGTAAAATAGTTTGTTTATAATAATCATAAACTAGATAATCAAAATTTTCTATTTATATGAGAAATCTTTATATTTTACCTGTATTTGCCCCCATAAAATATTATAAAAATAGTGAAAATATAGGGGGTTTAAACTTACTTGATGTGAAGAATTGAGCAGTACTTCGTTGCTAAAAAGGCTTTATTTCTGAAAATTATATCTTGCGAGGTTTCGTATTTGGAAACCGAAAGACTCTATTTTTGTTGACTTTTTGTGTCTCAGGGTGTCTTTTAAGTGTTGAATATGCTATCAAGGCTTCCGCGCGTGCGCGCGCGTGGGGGGGGGGGGGTTGTAAATAAGTTTGTGGGGGTAGAAAGTGTGAAAAAGTGTGAAAGTTGTGCCAAAACCGGGAAATATCGCACCCAATATAGGGGCGAGAGGCTTCGGATCAGAAGAGAGGGGGAGGCCATGCGTCGGATTGCATGCGAGGGAAGGGGGCACACGTCGGACAGTAGGGTTGCACATGCTTGCGAGCTCGGAAGACGCCACCGATGCAAGGCGCGTCGGTCTACCATTAGACCTCGGCTTTGGAAGAATCAGAGGTTGACACGAGGCGAACACTAGGGGGATGCGGATGCGAGGTGACGTGGTTGTTACTGTTCATGCGGAATTGTCTGATTTTCAAGGATTTCTCGATTTTTGCATACGAGCTCTGTTTTTGATGTTCTTTATATGTACGCGTAAGTGAGAATATACTCTAAAACTCTCGTTTAGACTTCGTTGGTTAATTTTGAATTTATTTTTAATATTATTATTTTTAGCAGACCGGGATAGGAAAATTCGTTAAAAATTCATATCTTCTTCATCCGAAGTTCGTTTTCGTCTGTATTTTTACTGTTGTACTACTATTGACGAGACCTTCGATTCTCATTTAGGTTGTGTTGGCTAAATATCGTTCGATTTTTATTTCGAATTTCGGGTTGTGTACCGCTATGTCAAAACTTAGAAAAATCATAACTTCTTCATACAAAATCAGATTTGGACATTCTTTTAATAGACATTCACAGGTTAACGTATTCTACGACTTTCATTTAGATAGTTAAGGCTAAAAAGGATTTTATTGAAAACTCAATTTTTACGTTAAACTGTGTTTTGTCGGTTTTGTCGCAAATTTTCAATAGGTCATAACTTTTTCGTTATAACTCGGAATTGGACGTTCTTTATATTTTTGGAATCCTTGACAGGAGTTCTACCACTATGTTCATCCCAAACAAGTTTGTTTAATATTTCATTTTTTTGAGGGTCAATATGTAAATTGCACATAGTATACAAAAATTTCTCTTTATTACTTTAAAAAGAACTAGCTACAAGTTAATCTATACTAATACACTGATTTGAAATAAGAGGTTGTTACACCATATCGTCTTGTACCTTCAGAAATGCAGGAATTATCCAGTCAATTGGACGAACTTCTCAATAAGGGCTTTGTACGAGTGAAGGAGTGTCTCACAAGAGCCCTAACAAAATTTATGCAAACATTGAACCCCATTATTTAATATTATAAATAACGTTACTAGTTATATTTAAGACTGTAGTTTATGACACACAATAATTCCTGTTGTACATTTACACAGTTTACTAGGACTGTTTAAAAGCCATAATGATAGATAGATTATGGCATGCAACTTTTGTGTCATAAAAGTAGGTTTAGTTCACCATTTTGATAGGTTTATTTATAAACTCTTTTTATAAATATTCAAATTTGGAAGTAATATATATATATATATATATATATATATATATATATATATATATATATATATATATATATATATATATATATAACATTTTTACCACAATTATCATAAATGACCCATTTTTACCATAATTGTCATAAATGATCCATTTTTACCAAAATCGTCATAAGTGACTCGTTTTTACCAAAATCATCATAAATGAACAATTTTTACCAAAATTGTCACAGATGTCCCATTTTTACCAAAATCATCATAAATGTCCCATTTTTACCAAAATCGTCATAAATGACCCATTTTTACCAAAATTGTCATAAATGACCCATTTTTAAAAATGTTGTGGTAAAATTTTATATATTCTAAAAATTTACCATTTTAAGTGTAAATTTCCATATTTTTCCATTTTTCAAGCTTTCATGACCAAAATTTTGTTTTAACATTTTCCTTAACATCATGGTGATTTTATGTGACAACCGTCAAATTCTTGTCAATTCAAAGTCAAATAAAATCAACGAGTCAAACCGGTCAACTCAACTAACCCTTGTATACTAGGACTTACGTTATGTATTTACTAAACAACTCGCTATTCTGATGAGAAATCTCTTCAAGAATGTCAAATCTCTCCCAAATCTCTCCAAGTATGTGAAATTTCTCTCAAATATCTCTTTGTATGAGAAATCTCTCCAAGAATGACAAATCTCTCCCAAATCTCTCCAAGTATGTGAAACCTCTCTTAAATATCTCTTTGTATGAGAAATCTCTCCAAGAATGTCAAATCTCTCCCAAATCTCTCCAAGTATGAGAAATCTCTCCCAAATCTCTCTCAAAAGTTCCCGTAACTTTTTAGAATCATTCGGGTCATTCCGACCCTTAATCGGGTCAAAAACGGCTTAAAACGGAGCGAAAACGAGAAAAATAGGCTTTAGGAACCGAAACCAAGAAGAGAGGCCTCTCAGGACTAGAACCGAGCCTCTGTTGGCTGAGGCATGCGAGACCGAGCCTCGGTCTCTGCTCCTTCTCGGCCTCCGCCTCTCTGTCTCTTCTCTTCTCTCGGTCTCTATTCTGTCTTCCGCCTCTTTGTCTCTTCTCTTCTCTCGGTCTCTGTTCTCTGTCGCCTCCTCTCTGTCCCTTCGCGCCTCTCTGCTCCTTCTCTCCTCTCTGTCTCCTCGCGCCTCTCTGTTCCCTCTTCTCCCCTCTCGGTTCCTACTCTCCCTCTTCTTCCCTCTTGGTTTCTGCGCTCTCTTCTCTCGGTTTCAGCATCAGAAGACCGAACCTCGGCCAAATTTCGGGATTTTGTCACTTTTAGCCCATTTTTGATATTTTTAACATTTTAAGCCCGTTTTTCGTGATTTTAAAGCGGGATTTTCTCCAAAAATTATATTTTAACATAATAAACTCTAAATATTCATAATTTAAACATATTTTGATGAAAATCATTATCTAAATAATAAAAATCAAATGGGTGAATTATTAAAGGTGGAGTGTTGACTTTGTCTTATCCAATGTCACAAGCAACCACCCCACACCCACTCTTTGACTAACCACACCTCCCCACCTTACTTAAGTCACATCAATACCCCTTGCACTCATTTTCCACCCATTCCCACGTTTTTAGAGCTGGAACAAACATCCTCTCTCCTCATTTCTCTCATTTGCCTCATTTCACTAAGTATCAAACACCACTTTTCTCTCAAACTTTTTCTCCACCAAACTCGAGATTCAAGGCTGATTATCAAGTGTTCTTCCACATTTGATCTTCAAATCTTCAAGCAATCTTCCCAAGTGTGCTTGAGTTGAACACCCCTTCTCTCCATCATCCATCCACTGAAATCACTCAAGGTGAGTTCATACCCCTACATTTTAATGTTTTCTCAAGTTTTCAGGGGGGAATACAAGTTAAAACACCAAGAACATAACTAAAACTTTCTAACAGCCTTCATCAGAAAATTTCAACTCCATTCACGGACTGTTTTGGGCATTTTAAACATTTTTGTTTTCAAAACTGTACAAGGTGAAAATAGTTCAAGTTCTTAGCTTTAAAATGACTACTTGCACATCTCCATACGATTTTTCTACAATTTATGGTGATTTTTACAAAACAGTCTGTCTTTTCAAACACAAACCCGGACCAGTCTGTGAATATGAGCATTTTAAGACAAGTTAAAAGCTTCCAAAAATCAAGATAAAAATTGTGAGTAAACTAGACTCATTTTAGGAACTCTCAGAATTTACGGATCTAGTTTTCGACTTCGTATGATTTTTCTAAAACAATGCAGAAAGATTAAGAATTAGTTAACAGCTTCTAACTATCAAAACACTTTGTAACATGTTGAGCAAAGTGTTAAGTCCTTGATGACTTCATATATTTCATGTATTTCTTGTTATGATATATTTGTATAATAGGAAATTATTTACTGAATTTATAAGAATCCTCCATCATAATCATTAGTACAAAACAAAGCAAGTTAAACATAGTTATATTGTACTATACATTTGACTTACATAGAATGGGATTCTTGAACACCACAAAGAAATATACTAAACTATAATAGGTATAGTTAGGGTACATATACATTTCAAACATTTTAATAAACTATAATAGGTATAGTTTATGATCATTACATAATACACTCGTACAAAAGGGGGGTACAAATACAAAGTGTCGGGTTTATATACAAAAAGGGGTACAAATACAAAGTGCCGATTTCTTTTTATACAAAAGGGGGTACAAATACAAAGTACCGGGTTTTTATACAAACGGGGGTACAAATACAAAGTGCCGGGTTTATATATAAAAAGGGGTACAAATATAAAGTGCCGATTTTTATACAAAAAGGGATACAAATACAAAGTGTTGGGTCTCTATACAAAAAGGGGGTACCGATACAAAGTACCAGGTTCACTTAAGATAGTTATTATGATATTAAAACTATATTTCATCTAGAATTGTTAGACTTCAACTATAATCGTTGAGCGTATATGTTTGAGTCATATAAGAATTTAGTCTTGATTGGCCTAGAATTGGTGGTTCCCACCTCATCTCCTGTTCCTCGTTGGGTTGTGGACCTAGGGCAGACCCACTATATTCAACGTTTTATCTAATTTAAACCTTATATAACTTATATACGCTGGACGATTATAGAGGAACTCTACGGGTCATTCTAGGGTTCATTAATGCATCATATAGGAATATTTCTATTCACACTTAACTAAGAAAATATTGGATTTTCTGGAAATCAAACTATATCGATTTTACAAGGAAAACGATTTCTACTTCAAACAAAACTCTTATGAACTCACCAACTTAATTGTTGACACTTTTCAAAACTACTTGTATTCTCAGGAAATCAGTGACACAGGAAAACTTCATGCGCTTTGAGGATGGGACGTTAAACCGTCAACAATTTACTTTTGTCATCATAATGTAATTGATTTTGAAACATGTAAACATATACTTTGGTGTAACTTTTTCAATTATATATATGTTGGTTGTATTTACTTTGAGCACTATTATATACGTTGTTCTGATACTGTACATGAAGTCCTCCACCCCCGGACGTTTCCGCCATCCTTGGTCTGGGGGTGTGACATTTTATCACACATTAAAGGAAACATTTTTTTAACATAACAATAAACATGTGAGCTACACAAGATAACTTTGTTTCCAACAACTTGAGACTTGTACAAATCTCGAGTTCATGGATTTTTAGCATGAGATCACAACATTTCAACACACATAAACATATAAAACATACACATGCAAGCAAATATTCAAGGATTTAACAAGATTTTGACTTGTATCCCCCCCCTAAAGAATGAAAACTCGAAAATAAGGGGTATGAAGCTCTCCTTGGGGACTTTTCTCGAGAAGTAGAAGGAAGAAGATGAAGGATTTTTTAGCCTAGCTTGCCTTCTTGAAGGGATTTTCGAAGCAAGGGGTGTTTTAAGAGCATATACACGAAAATGGAGTTGTAAGAAGAATGATCTTAGCATAGACTTGAAATAGAACATCTAGAGATGAACATGGACTTTCCAAGGAGCTTAAAACTTGATCTTTGATGATAATGAATCTCAAAAATGTTTGGGAGTGAAAAATGGAGAGGGGATGGGGGAGAAGTCAGCCAATTCAAGAGGAGGGGGTGACAGTGGTTGATTCTAGCTATGGTTGATGTGAGGGTCATGGCTGTTTGTTGGACAACAAGCCTTGATACATGTAGTGTTATATTGAGGTAGCAACATTATTATCCACATAACCAAACCATAATTGGCCCAAGAGGGGTATTGGCCCAAGGTTAGCCCAAAAATGTTGGTAGGCTTCAAACTTGACTTGGTCCAAGGAGGTTTTGGCCCAATAATGTTCTAGGAAGGGTATTTGCCCAATTAATGGGTTTTCGGCCCAAGTATGAGTTTATGGAATTGAAATAGGAACTTTTGGCCCAATAGGGGGGCCAATAGTGGTTTTCAGTCTTACAAGGCCCATTAGATGGTTTTCGGCCCAATGGAAGTCCAATAGTGAATTGTGGCCCATTGATGCTAAAAGTAAGGTTTTCGGCTCAATAGGGTCCAAAGGATGATTTTCGGCCCAAAATAGAGTCTAATTGAGGTTTTCGGCCCATTAGAGCCCAAAAGAGAGTGTTCAGCCGAAAAGGCCAATTTGAAAGGCTATCGACCCATTAGGGCCTAATAAGAGAGTCTTGGCCCAAATAGGGGTTATGCGCCGAGAAAACTTGAGCTATCCGCCTTAAGTCACGCCTTACAAATGACGTGGCTCGCCAAGGCCTGGAATAGCTTGGGGCTTGACATTGCCACCAAGTCACGCCTTACGTTATTTAGAACTTTGGCATTGAAAGAGAAATCGGAAGCAACCCTAGAAATCAATTGTTATATTTTGCCAATTTTACCCTTAAAATGATTTTAAATTACATTGACTTGCATTGACCGGTTAGGCCGCCTAGACCCGCCCAGACCCTTTGACCGAATTTGACCACGTCTGATTAGCTATAAACGTCGACGGTAAAGGACCGGCAAGCGCCTACACGTCGATTAATCGGCCGCCTAGGCCGATAGTATATATATATATATATATATATATATATATATATATATATATATATATATATATATATATATATTCAAAATTTATCACCACTGTAATAAGAAAAATACATAATATTTGAAAATAAAAGAACTAGAATACCAGAAGAAACGAGAAATGAACATCGAAATAAAACTATAATAATTGTTTTCATAGTGATGAGGACATTCAGAATTAGGTGTACGATTTATTTCGCTAGTACACTAAGGGAAGGCCATTCAAATATGATAAGGCTTCAAAAAATTTAGCCATTTTCCCGAGATGTAAAAATATTCAAAAAGAAAGAAGTTGAAGTTGTTACAACAAAAGAATAGAAACATAATCGACAACTTACACAACCTCTTCCGATGCATGTGTTTGGTTAGACTTAAATGGCTATGATGATCTTGAATTAGAAGAATTTTCCGTAAAATGGGCACGAACAAAACGATAAGGAAAACATATTTATTAAATGCACCAGGATTCAACCAAGTTATAATCTCGAAACACATTTAAAAAGTTCATATTTTGGAAAATACATTGTTCTCGAGGGTATAATAATAATTGTACAATATTTTTCTAAGGATTTAATTGTGATTTGTGAATATAGAAAATACATGATACTTTTTTCTTTTAAAATCTCTTTATTTGTAATAAAAGTAAGGGATAATAACTTGAGAGGATAACGAACTTTCAACTATGGTCACATTTAGTCACTGAACTTTTTTTATTTTATTTTTTATTTTTTTTATTTTTTTTTTTTTTTGTGTTTGATTTATCCTTAACTTATTTGAAATTGTTCACGTTTTACTCTTATGAACGGTAACAACCAGTCACAAGGGTAAAATATGAACAATTTCAAATAATTCATGGGTAAATCAAGTACGAAAAAGTTTAATGACCAAATATGAACAAAATTGAAAGTTTGTTACCCTTTCAAATTATTATCCTGTAAATGATTTTGAATGTTATTAAGAATAAGCACAAACGGAATATGGAGGTCACAAAAGTGAGGATGTTGTAGTAATTGTGTGATATATCTTTATTGTATAAGGTATCGAAAATAACACTTAGAAATGCAGTAGAATCGACTTCAATCACATACAAACTGAAGGAAAAAAAAAATTATGGTGGTTTCAGACGTACTTAGGATATAGGCGGCGGTTTTCACTTCAAATAGTGGAGATGGTCGTTATAGATTGATACTTTTCTTCTTAGTTATTACTTGAATCTATATATTGCATTTGTATGTTGGTTTTATATCTATTTCTCATTGTGCTCATTTTGATTTTCGATCTTATTTTTAGTTTTACTGCTCATATATGTGCATTTTTTCCTTTGTGAAACTCTATTGATTATTTCGTCTTTGTGGGTAGGCATCTCACTTATAGGTGAATAAAGAAATTCTAGTTAAACGTTTATCTCATGATCTAGGACTTAAAGTCATGAACTAAAACATGGTTATGCAGTACATATTCTATTCTGTAATACTTTTTACAAACACAACACAAAACAAATTGTAGTGACGAAATCAAAATTATTAATCTAAGTAATTGGTATCGGTAGGCAAGATAAACTAACAGATTATTACAAAAATGGATAATAATTTGAAAGAGTAATAAACTTTCAACTTTATCCACCTAATGCTTATTTTGATAATTTCCCACATCTTAATAAACTTAAAAAGCTTTTGCATATCATCTTGGAATGTAGCGTGTGTTTTTTTCAACAAATTCACTTCACTTTCTCCGCTAGCGCATTGTTTTTCAAAGTTTGTGTAAATTCCATTCCAACATGTGACGAATTTGTTCATAAGATTCCATTTAAGTTACATTGGTCGAAGGTCCGATAATCTAGATTTCGACTCATTCCCTCACAAAGCGTTCCGTGATACGTAACCAAAATTGATCACGATTTTGACCCTTTTTCGTGCCACCATCTTCAGAGACCCATGCCCTTGCTAACTCAAGTTCTTATTTTTGTGTCCATCTTCTCGGAGCAGCCTTCCCTTTCTTTTGTTGTTGAGGTTATTGTTGCTCTTCGTGTTCGGTTGAATGTGTGAATGGCGATTAGGATGGAAATTGGGTTTGAGATGATTGAGTTTGAGGTTGAGATTGGAAATGGAATTGTTGTGGCATTTGGAATTGTGACTAAGGGCATCCACGATACATTGAACTGCATAGAGTTCAACGTATTGCCACATCATCATTCTACAATCCATACAACTCTATTATATTTTTCTCTACAATGCATTAAACTCTATAAAGTTTAATAGAATGTTATAAAATGTAATTTATAGTAAATATTTAAGAATTAAAACTTTCTTTTTTCCCATTGAAAAGTTCAATGACCATTGAACTACAAATCCATTGAACGCCAAAGGTGACATCTCACAATGGTAGAGTTTCATCCATTGAATGACACATGGACTTGTCACTTCATTCAACTCTCCCATTGAACTCACCATTATGGATGCTCTAATAACCAGGAACACCATCCATTTGTGGCCAGTAAGGTGGTGGTGATGATAGATCGTAGCCGAAAAGTTTGAAAGGGTTGTTAACATTTTGGTTTAGAGCATTTTGTTTAGAAGAGTTTTGATTGTTGGACGAAGACATTTTCTAAGAAAAAGTTGTTGTTGAGAGTGTATAGTGTGATGATTTTTTGGAAATTTGATTTGTACATACAGTAGATTAAAAAAGAATAAAAAATGAAATGTGCGAAACTAGCCGTTGCCGACCGTTTGGCAACGTTCCAAACTTAAAATCCCCACAAATATCAAACTTTCGCCAACGGTAAAGGACCACTTGCGGTGCTTCACCGACGGTTAAATCCCCTTCACGGCGCGGTGTTCACCGGCGGTGAAGGGGGCTACGTCGGATACCGCCGGTGGTGAAGGGGGCTACGTCGGATACCGCCGGTGTCCCGTTTATGATACCATTTAGTCTTTATAGTAAAAAAAAATGGAAAACAATCATATAATATACCGTGTTATAAGCGTTGAAACTCACTAAAAGCTATAAAATATTTAATATTTAATAAGACACATCAAATACTAAAATATAGTGATTATATGATAACTAGAGGTTCACAAACAAGATCGTTTTTTTATTTTGTAAAAAAATCCAAAAAAGACTTGGCATGTTTTCAATAGAACCTGTTATCCGATTATGCTAAGAACTTTAAAACAAAATATAATAATTTGACTTTTCAAAAACTGAACAGATTCTTTATAAGTTTTTAAAAACCAGATAAACCGAATCCATAACTGATTATCCAAATCCCATAAGAAAATTATATCAAAATCCGGTTTACTTTTAACCAAACATCCGATCAACCAGTATGGTTGTAAATATTTAATTCCAAAACAAAGTATTTTAATTTTCATCAAAGATCATTTCTAACACTCTAGATTACTCAAAGTCGATATTAATTCCAATATGAATCAATTCCCTTATATATGGATTGGATTCCATACTGGGCCTTTACGCTACCCACATCAACCACACAACATGTAGGCCACCTACCAAACTAGCAACTCTATATCTCAAATCTCAAAAGTCACAACAAAAAAATATTTATTTTTTGCAGAAAAAAAAAATACATATATATTAGTAAACACGAATACTCACACATCATAATATGAGTTTTAAGTCGAAATATTATGGGTGATTGTAAAAATTAAAAACTCTGGTTTGTAGAAAAAGAAATACATATATATTAAACATTTGACACGAACACAAATCCCATTAATAATAATCAAACATAATCACCAAGCATTCACATGGCTTTTTTTTTTTCAAGGCAATCAAACCATTAAAAATGTCATCTATTACAACACCCGTAGTAGTAGTTTCCTTCACCGACTAGAAACAAGTGCCTTCCGGGGGTTGAACGAGCTTGCGATTGTGGGGAGACGCCATCTCTTTCTTCAACCGAATCAATATATCTTCCATTGTGTACTCCCTTTGCCAATTCCCCAATATCCCAAACTTCTTTGGTTCCACCTATTATCCAGAAAATTATTCAACTTTTATGTATCCACAAAAAGAATTAATCAAGAAGTTTGTGTTTGTTGATTTGACTGGACAAACTTTTTAGGGTTATTTTTTTATGATGGCGAAAAAGATATTCAAATCTTTTGAGACAAGGGACACAGAGCAAGTCCATGTGTCAAACCTTTTAGGGTTATTTTTTTATGATGGCGAAAAAGATATTCAAATCTTTTTTGAGACAAGGACTCAGAGCAAGTCCATGTGTCTAACTTTTTGGACGAGACAAAAGTTGCAGTTTTTTACAAAAATTGCAACTTTTGTCTCACTGGAAATAGCATTCACGTCTTTTAAGACGAGCGAGTGACTGAGAGCAAATCTCTATCCCACTTTTTTAAAAAGGACAAAAAGGGTATTTTGGTCTTTTGAGATACGAGATTAAGAACAAGTCTTTATGCCACTTCAAATAGCAAAACAAAAAATCGCAACTTAGCAAAACAAAAAATTGCAACTTTTGTCGTATTGCAAATGGCATTCACGTCTTTTAAGATGAGCGAGCGACTGAGAGCAAGTCTCTGTCCCACTTTTTTTAATAGGACAAAAAGGGTATTCGCGTCTTCTTAGATAAGAGATTAACAAGTCTCTATCCCACTTTTTTAAATTTGACATAGACAAGAGGCTCAATCCCGCTTTATAAAAATTTACAACTTTTATCAAGGCATTCACGTCTTTTGAGACAAGAAAATGAGAGCGAATTTCTATCGCACTGAAAAGGGCATTTATGTCTTTTGTGACAAGAGACTATGGGTAAGTCCGTATCCCCTTTTTTTTGGATGGGAAAGAAATTGGGACTACGAGCAAGTCCTTGTCGAACTGGTATTAGTCCAATGCATGTCAAATGCAGTATCTGTGTAGCATATCAAGATTTGAGATTTTAAGTAAAGTGATATATAAAAGAAATCATGATTGAGGATATGATGATGCAAATGATAATGTTTTTTTTTTTACCACTCCAGTTTCATGGTTGACACAAGTCATGTTAACCCTAGAATGGAAACGAACAGTAGGAGGCTTCTCAGGGTAATCTTTGTCACAAAATAGCTTCAATTGGTAGATGCGCCCTTCATGCACAGACTGAAAACCCACAAAAATAAGGTTAAATTCGACATTTTTCTTATATTTTGAGATTTATTTAAGTTGTGTAATAGAAAGAAATGAACGTATTACGCTGTATTACGCTATAATACGATGGAAGATTTAAAAACAAGGTTCATTACTGTGGAAGAAGATTAAAAAAATGAAAAACTTGATTACATTGTGAGGGCCGATGATGGTGCCAGTCCAAGAACGCATATAAATATCATCACCATCATCCATTCCATAGCTCACAGTGCCATCTCCGATACCCTTTTCTCCACGCTCAAGCTCCTCCAACAATCTGAAATTTCGAGGCACTGGAACAAAATTCATACATCCATTGATCACGATTACGGTTGAAACAATAGAAAAGGTTAACAGAATGAAGGAGGAACAAGAACACCCCCAATATGGTTTTAAAAATTTCGAATTTGAATCGGGAATTCATCAACAAAAGAATCACTGTTAAACATCATAAACCCTCTACATCGAAGTTCCGATCGAGAGTAAAATCATCTAAAACACATAAATTAAACCCTATAGATATAGCAGGTAGATATCGCGAACGAACAACCATGTGGGTCATTTGACCTAGGGTTGTCGAAGTTCAATGCAATACCTCAAATTCCTAGTTACAACCCCTAATAGAAGGATCAATCTGCAAGGTTATTAAAGCAATCGAAGATCTCGGTAGCGTAAAGATGAAATTTTGCGATATAATAAGTTGATTTGGTCAAACCCAAAAGATCGAAAGAGATTTAGCATATGTTTGGTTCATGAAACTTACCCACGACACTCGATCCTCCTGAGCCAAGCGCCATGGATTGGGTATAGAATACGGGATCCTTTTTCGGCTTGCTGTTATATGAAGAAATCGATTTGATCGAAGGAAAAACGCGATGGAGAGAAGGAGAGGTGGAGGAAGAAAGGGGAAACAGGTGAGTGGGAATAAAGATGAACAAAAATGCTCCCTCGTCGGCCCAAGAGAACAAATTAAATACTCCCCACCGTATACGAAAACTGCTTTCTTTTCTAAAAACAATTATTATTTATATTATAATTTTAATGGTACATATCATATAGTTATATACCATGGTTATTAAAGTCTAGATTTTTTTTTTGAAACAAAAATTATTTATTAAGGTAATTAAATTTCAAAATTATTCAAAAAAATATCGGTACAAAAGATATTAGTGAACTAAGTCTTTATATACAAAATAACATCCAAGTACATGTTTTGTTCATATTACATCTTATGGTAACGGATTGGGAAAATGTCTTAGTGATATGTTTTAAATTATACATATTTTAAGAGATATATGTTATATTTTTCTGTATCTTTTAAAGAAAGTAGCATCCCATTTTCTAGAGAAGGTGGGCCAAGACTTAAGGAAGCAAATAAGGATTTTTGTAGCAAACCCTCAGCCAGTGTGGCTAAGGATGCCTATGATGTGGCATGATATTTATCGAACGCGTGTTTTTGAGGGTCACCACGACATGGCAATGGATAGCCACGACGTGGTGCCTGCTAAGACCCAAACCTATGTATTTTTAGGGTTTCATCCATATTTAAGCATCTTAACCCCCATTTTAGGTTATCTTCTTCAGCTTTGATCCCTTCATTTCGAAACCCTAGCCTCTCTCCCATGGAAATAAGCTTGGTGGCTATATCTTGAGGTTGTTTGCTCCATTTAGTGAAACTTGAAGAATAAGGTGGTTCATTTTCATGCAAGCAAGGAGCAAGCTTGTATCCAAGATCATCTTCATATTTCTTAGTTATTGAAGGTATAAAGTTCATATTATGATCTTTGTGTTTATAAAGTTAGGATCCTTATGAGACACAAACTAACAGATCTAAAGTGATTCTAGGTGCTGTTGTAAAGAAAATAGACAATTATGAACTTAATTGGAAATTCCATTGCTTGTTAGGAAAATACTGAAATCATTTGGAATCTATTTGTGTATCAAATGAGTTTAATAGACTTATTAGATTCCTTATAATCAACTAGATGAGATATGAGTGGTTTGGATGCACAGTGAAAAAGTACATTGTCAAAAAAAGAAAAAGGAAGAAGCAACTCAGCTCACACGCACGCATGAAAATCTCACGTGCCCACATGAGGGTCCAAATGTTAACTTGCTTGTTTCACACGACTAGAAGGATTTTTTGCCCATGTGGCCACATAGAAGTGACGACCATGGACCAAAACTTGTAACGACCATAACATTTGTATTTGAGCTCTAAATTAGTCCTCGTTTTTTTCCTACAATTTATATTTTAACATGAATTATGTTTTGAAACAAAATAATTTAAGATTTGGAATTAATAGCTTAATAAGTGACCTGATTGAATACTTAATAAGATTTTAACGCTCCTAATGATGCTTATAAATGACACTGAAATCTTAAACAATTCTCAAACAAGGAAGGAGGTATTAAAAGCCTAGATTTGGATTAAGGTGAGTACATATCCATAATACATGCACCCTATTAATTATTTGATATTTTTTAAAGTATTATTGATACTTATATGACTTGCTTGCTATATGGCATTTGGCATATATATGTATGGCGTCAAAAATTACTTTTGGGACATGTTTTGGTTTCATAAATTTTTTATAGTTTGGCCAAGTGATTTTAGATCATCCTTACTTGTGCATTACATGCATGATGGGTTATGAGAGTCCTAGTGACTTGTACTACGAATAAAGGGTGAAATTCACCATTGAAGGATATGGTATCATGGATTGAAGCAAAAGCTTTGGGATGGGCTTCACAACACATTCCATGGAATTCATGTTTAATGGTTATGCGTCTATTCTATTTTATTTCGAAAGGAGGTTGACGGTTAGTCACCGGAAATGGTTTAAGCATGTAGCTTATTCAGAATCTTCCAATCAATTGGACCTTTAGTTGAAAGGAATGTTTTGGGAGAGTAGTTGATTGAGTTTAGGTTAGTTTCATATACATATGCATATTTCTTTATGAAACTTGTACTAAATTTGTAGTTTTGCCATTATTACGTTGAAATGTTAGGATATAACATCCCTAAGTTCAGGGTTATTTTAAAATTTTTATTTATGCTTATTTTAAAACAAGAGTATCTTTTTTGAAGAATATTATTATGGAATTTGTCCCAAAATTTTTGATAAATATATTATCAAAGAATTTCTGAAGAAATTTATTTTATTTATATTAAAACATTGGGATGTCATCGTCAATACAGAAACATAAGTATAACGAAATATTACAAGCCTTACAATAATTAAACTAATGACTTAATACTCCCTGAATCTCTCAGTAGAATGTATCTTTCGTATAGCTACCAGTGATACAATAAAATGAGTGGGTCAGGTTGGGAAACTTGTTGAGTACATACGAATTTTAATCCCACAATATATATATATATATATATATATATATATATATATATATATATATATATGTATATATATATATATCAATTTCACCTCATATAAACAATTTTACTCCACCCTGTCGATCCTTACAATGACACAATCCATACTTTCAGATCTATAATTAGAAGTTTTACCTAATCCACACTCGCGGATCAGGTTTGTCTAATCCATGCTCTCAGATCAATGACAAATGACTATGCCTACTCCATACTCTTCGACTATGGAAAGAATGACTATGTCTAATCCATGTTCTCAGATCAATGATAAATTTTAAAGTTCTACCATCCGTGTATATCCCATCCGTACTCATAAGAAGATACTATCAGATATTCATCTTAATTAATCATGGTTTATTCTGTATCCTAAATCATAATATATTATCAGATATGCTCTTGACATGAATTTAGGAAATATCAAATATTTCACACATAAATACATTTAATACTTTAATTAATAATTTTATTAAAATCATGTTCATGAAAGGGACTATGCACTCGCTTGATAAAGTGACGACTCAAAATTTGGGCAGTACTTCGCTTCTAGCAACTGTCTTTTCCTTTGACCTAACCTACCATTATTATCTCTAAATTTTAGTCTAATATTTATTGCGACTAATTATTGGTCAAGGTTTTATCATTAACTCAAAGTCTACTTTCATGATCTATCAAGTAAGGTACAAACTGTTGGGTTTTGAGCAATCTAACACTTCCTAAGTGTGCATGCAACCCTAATAAACCTTGGATCTATGTTTGTCTAAATACATGCAAAATAATAATTTTCCAAGGTTTATAACCTATCTAACATGGCATGGGGAACATTTCAACATAAAAGAGTTAGAAGAGATTACATACCTTTTGGTGAGTTTGGTTCTAAGGAGTTTGAGGGCCAAGCACCAATAGTGTGAATGCCTCAAATGGAATCACAAACACCACAAACTCTTGGAAAACTTTGAGAGAGTATACACCTTGTATAGAAATCGGCCACACACATGCACACACACACTAGTTCACTAGTTTTCTCTTAGGCTTCATTTCATGCTCCATAAGCATGCTTATATAGTATGCATGGTTAGGGTGAAACCCTAATAACCCATGTCTTTTCCTTTTCCAAGGATCCATGGGTTAAAAGCTCCATGGATCATCCATGGACTTCCACATAAGCCTAGCCCATTAACAAATGAGTATTAGCCCACACTATATAAAACAAATAGCCCATAATTTAATTAGTATTCCTTTTAATCTCTAAATTAATCCATAATTAATTTAAGACTAAAACTAATTAAATAACGTAACTTCATATTAATATATTATAACTCATAATATATTAATAAACATATGTGTATAACTCTCATAAAATTATCCATAATAGTTTGGATGAGATGCAACCCAAATGGACCATGTCGGTCGGGTCAAGTATATACCAAATAAGTTATGGACTTAGACACCTTATCCAACAGACTCCCACTTGGATAAGTCTAATAACTATATTTGCCTATAACTTCAGGAACCAACCAACAATCGTAGCTCTCGAAAACTCCCTCGAACAATGAAGACTCTGTCGAACTATGAAGCGCCATTTTAGATAAGTGATCACATAATCCTCTGTTCTCATGATATCAGCCGGACAAACACATGGAACTATGTCTTGCTTATTGTCTAGCAGTTGTTTCTCGATTTTCCGATTTGTTTGACGAAGAACTTCACTGAACACATCGGTTTAGTTTTGACCAGGCCTGGTACATGGGTCAACACAAAATCATCGAGGGGCCCAGATATCGCTTCTATTTCTAGAAGGAACAGATAAACTTCGACTGATATGCTTGTTCTACTACTTATTGAATTGTACACAAAGGCACGTTTTATAACATCAAGTTACTGATGCGTTTACGTGCAATCAATGCACAACCAACTCATAGGTAACAACTCATATCTCTAGGTTTAAAGATTTATATGATGTTATCGTCTCACGATCACTCGAGATAAATTCCATGAAGTGATACAAGTGAGCGTGGGTTTATACCAATACTCATAACTTATGAGTACTCATGAATGTTGCAGCAACCATTGCCATGTCTAAACACCTTTAAGGCATCTACAAACCCAATTCATGACAATCTTGATTCATACCTACTTCCGACGTATGATCGATTGTGGAGGTTTGAATAAATTAATTATTCTGGAAGTCAAAACATGCAAAACTGAAACAATAGTAAATAATTGACAATGATAGTAACACTTTACTCATAAATAAATCACAAATTTTATTCATCATCAAACGTCGATTACATTTTACAAGTTTCAGGAAAACTATCTAATCTGTAAAACTAATATCGTCCCTCAGCCCGATGCGTCTCGCATGCTGAAAATGCTTAACCCTCGTCAGTCCCTTCGTAAGGGGATCTGCAGGATTCTCATCTGACGATATCCTCCTTGTTACAAGGAGTCCTTCTTCAATCTTGTGTCTTATGAAGTGATATTTTCTGTCAATGTGTCGGGATCTGCCATGATCTCTTGGTTCCTTGGCTAAGGTAACTGCACTATTGTTGTCACAGAAAATCTCTATAGGTTCCTTAATAGTTGGTACAACTCCAAGGTCTCCGATGAAGTTCTTTAGCCATATCGCCTCCTTCGCTGCTTCACTCGCTGCTATATACTCTGATTCACAAGTCGAATCAGCCACCGTCTCCTGCTTGGAACTCTTCCAAGAAATTGCCCCTCCATTTAAGGTAAAGATCCAGCCCGACTGAGAGCGGAAATTATCCCTATCAGTCTGAAAACCAGCATCACTATACCCTAATATTTTCAAGTCATCACTGCCACCAAGGGTAAGGATCCAATCCTTAGTCCTCCGCAGGTACTTGAGAATGTTCTTTACCGCGGTCCAATGAGCCTTGCCAGGGTTCCCCTGATACCTGCTGACCATGCTCAAAGCAAATGCCACATCAGGACGGGTACAAGTCATAGCATACATGATCGAGCCAACTGCGGAAGCATATGGTAATTGGCTCATCTCAGCTAACTCTGCCTCTGTACTCGGACTCTGAGTCTTACTCAGTTTGGTATTGCTTTGGATCGGTAAATCTCCTTTCTTGGAATTCTCCATGTTGAACCTTTTCAACACCTTATCCAAGTATATACTCTGACTAAGTCCAATTAGTCTTCTACTCCTTTCTCTTAATATCCTTATTCCTAGGATATAGGTAGCCTCTCCTAGGTCCTTCATAGCAAAGCACTTCCCAAGCCAGGACTTAACCTCCTGCAAGGTTGGGATGTCATTTCCTATGAGTAGTATGTCATCCACATACAGTACCAAGAAGCTAACTATACTCCCACTAGCTCTGACATACACGCAAGACTCATCTTCGCTTCTCAAGAAGCCAAACTCTTTTACCTTCTCATCAAAACAAAGATTCCAGCTACGAGATGCTTGTTTTAATCCATAAATGGATTTCTCAAGCTTGCATACTCTATTAGGGTACTCTGCATTGACAAAACCCTCTGGCTGATTCATGTACACATCCTCAGCCAACTTTCCATTAAGGAAATCGGTTTTGACATCCATTTGCCATATTTCATAATCATGAAATGCTGCAATGGCTAACATAACCCTAATAGACTTAATCTTGGCCACCGGCGAGAAGGTTTCATCATAATCAACACCTTGAGTTTGAGTAAAACCCTTCGCAACCAGTCGAGCCTTATAAGTATGCACTTTTCCTTCCATGTTTGTCTTCTTTTTGAAGATCCATTTGCACCCGACTGTTTTACGGCCTGGTACATTGTCAACCAAGTTCCAAACTTGATTGTCATACATGGACTATATCTCGCTGTCCATAGCATCCTTCCATTTAGCAGACTCCGGGCCTGCCATGGCTTCCTTAACACTGCTAGGTTCATCCAAATTTACTAGTGTACTATCACTAATAAACGTATCACCTTCCGTAGTAATATGAAAACCATAATAAAACGAAGGTGTGTTCCTAACCCGTGTGGAACGTCTCGGAGGTACAGACTCGTCAGCTGGATCAATAGGAGTGTCTTCCTCAGGTTGATTGCTAGTGTCTGAGGTTCCTTCACCAATTGATTCTTGAATTTCTTCAAGATCAATCTGCCTCCCACTGTCTCCTTGGCTTATAAATTCTTTCTCGCGAAAGATCCCTCTTCGTGCTACAAAGACCACATTCTCACTGGGTCTGTAGAAGAGGTAACCGAAGGATTTCTGTGGGTAGCCGATGAAAATACACCTTTCACTTCGGGGTTCAAGCTTATCATGAGTTTCGCGCCTCACGAAGACTTCGCAACCCCAAATTTTGAGGTGGTCCAAATTGGGAACCTTCCCAGTCCACATCTCATGAGGTGTTTTGGTAACCTTCTTTGTAGGGACTAGATTAAGGATATGGGCGGCAGTCTCTAAGGCATACCCCCAAAAAGAGATTGGTAACGAAACTCGACTCATCATAGAGCGAACCATGTCCAACAAGGTACGATTACGCCTCTCAGCTACACCATTCAGCTGTGGTGTCCTGGGAGGAGTCAATTGTGAGACAATCCCACACTCCTTAAGATAGTCAAGGAACTCGGTACTAAGATACTCACCACCTCGATCGGATCGAAGCATCTTAATGTTCCTGCCCAATTGATTTTCTACTTCCTGCTTGAATTCCTTAAACCTTTCAAAGGTTTCGGACTTGTGTTTGATTAAGTAGACATACCCATATCTACTATAATCATCAATAAAAGTCACATAATACCGATTAGCATCCCTTGTGGCGGTTTTGAATGGCCCACATACATCAGTATGTATTAGGTCCAACAAACCCTCACCCCTCTCACAAGTTCCAGTGAAGGGTGATTTTGTCATTTTTCCAAGTAGACAAGATTCACAACTATCATCTGATTTAAGGTCAAATGATTCCAAGACTCCACTCTTTTGGAGTTGGCCTATGCGTTTCTTGTTTACATGTCCAAGATGACAATGCCACAATGATGCTTTATCTAGGCTAGTAGAAGAATCAATATACAACACATTATTTCCTAAGTTGTCTACAATCGACACAGTTTCATACACGCCATCACAAGGTAATGTTTTAAAATAAAAAATATTATTAAAGAAAGCATTAATACCACCACATTCATTATCAAACGAAAAGGTAAAACCTTGTTTGTACAAAGCATGAAGAGAAATAATATTCCTCGCCATTTCAGACGAGTACACACATTTATTCAAATCTAATTTTAACCCATTATTAAGCAACAAAGTATAAACTCCAATCTTGGAAACAGGTGAAGCCTTCCTATTCCCCATGATTAAGTTTATCTTCCCGTGCTCCACATCCTCACTTCTTCTTAGGCCCTGCAAATCAGAACATATGTGAATACCACATCCTGTATCAAGCACCCAAGAGTTAGAATATGTTGAGTAATTAGACAATATAGTGTAAATACCTGCATAGGTGGGTTTCACTTTCCCATCCTTTAGATCCTGCAAGTACTTAGGGCAGTTTCGCTTCCAGTGTGCCTTTTCATGGCAATAAAAGCATTCAGCATCCTTTGGAATGGCAGAAGGAGTGACAGAACCGTTCTTAGTCTTTGATGAGGAGCCTTCAAGAGACTTTCCCTTGGTACCCTTCGAAGGGTGCTTCCTCTTTTTCCCTTTGCCTTGCCCAATAGCTAAAACAGGGGTAGAAGTTGGAGTAGGAGTAGTAGAGGTAACAACCGCTTTACCCTTAAGACCGGTTTCAGCGGTCTTCAAGAGTCCTTGAAGCTTGCTGAGGGTAACTTCCTTCTTGTTCATATGATATGTCATTCGAAAATGATCATAACAAGAAGGCAAGGAGTGCAAAATGATGTCAATTGCCAACTCCTCGGGGATGTTAACATTCAGCTTCAGCAAACGGTCCACATACCTTTGCATCTTTTGCATGTGGCCCGTGACGGATTCACCGTCCTTCATGCGGGTAGTTATTATGGAGGAGATTATTTCATACCGCTCCCGACGAGCACTCTGATGGTACCTTTCCATCAGGTCTTGGTGCATCTCAAAAGGGTAGAAATCTTCATATGACTTTTGGAGCTCGGCTGTCATCGTGGCCATCATGATACATGCCACCTTAGTAGCATCTCTCTCATGAGTCCTGAATTCAGCGATCTCCTCAGGAGTAGCAGTAGACTCATCAAGTTCTTTTAACTCCTTATCGAGGACATATTCCTTGTCCTCGTAACGAGTAACCATCCTGATGTTCCTAATCCAATCCATGAAGTTGGAACCATCAAAGATGACCCTTCCACAAAGATTCATGAGAGAGAAAGAACCAGTTGGGTTAGAGCCTGAAGCATTAGTGTTGGAAGACATCTGAAAGAAGAAAGTAAGTTTAGATTAGATATTTAGGATCCTTAATAAGACACCCAAATGTAATATTAAGGCTAGGATCCAATCAAAATATATTACACTTAGAAGAGGGATGCCGTAATCTAAGTAATAATATATTTGAAAGGTAGGTGAATGACGATTCACCAATTTCCACCATGAAAACGAAATGATTTATTAGGTTTAATTGGATTTGAAATTCCTAGATTCTTTTGAGATTCATTAAACTTTTCAATGGCATGTTTCAATCTCGATTGTGCCCTTCAAGTTTTGTGACTGGGATGCCGAGGATCACAAAACAAGGTGTGAATAACCATGCTAATTCACTTGGTACTCTTAATATTATCACCTAATCAATGTGCCGGTTAACCACACACGCTCCATTGATCTGTGACAAACATTAAGTCACCCTTCGTGATCCTTACTAGTCCTAGTTAGTGTGCCGGTTAACCACACACGCTCCACCAACGACTTAGTAAGGTACAAAGTGTGAATTCCATGGATTAGCACCATGTTCACATTTTCCTAAAATAACTAAGATTGGGAATTTAAAAGAGTTTAGTTACTTTATAATATTCATTATACTTTTAATGAGGATTTAAAGTCATTGTTCTATCCGTTCGGCTAACGACCCTCCACCGATCAAGCAAGCGGTGGGTGAGAGTATACACCCATTAAGTCGCCATTTTATAGGCAACAACCTTATACCCACCTTATAGACCGGCTTCGTGAATGAGGCCTACTAACGGTAAAACGACTTATTCTTATACATATATATAATAATTAACCATTAATGTTATAAATAGTATAAGGGTTGAATTTTAACTATTAAAACTCTAAGGTTTGGAATTAAAGTTTATTAAAGTGTGTGAAACTTTACAAATTCCAAAACTTGAGGGCAAGTTTTGTAACTTTGCAAAACTCTTCATTTCATAACTTATGAATTAAAGGTTCATAAAAATGAAGACTCTTCATTTTCATGTAACTTATGTGTTTTAAGTGTGTGTTAAATGAAAGTGACCTTTGGTAATCCATAACTTGAGGACAAATTATGGACTCCATTAAAACACATAAATGATAAAGAATTAATTCTAAACAATTCAGCAAATAATTCCTATCATTTTCTAAATTCATAAGAACATGAACATGATCATCAAAAATTCAAGAATTATATGAACACATAAAATCATGGAATTTTGATATATGCTATTGTAAATGGATTAGGACAACCATTACACCAACTAAAATAAGTTTTATAACATCAAAACAATTTAGGGTAATGTTTCTAGTCCATTTCCAGCAGCAAAAGTCGAGATTCTGCATTCTTTCGATCCTACTCGTCGAGTGCGCGAACTTACTCGCCGAGTAGGTTGAAGTTTGCCTTGGACTCGTCGAGTCCCCCCAATGGACTCGGCGAGTCCACCATGCAGACAGCAACGATTTCGACTTTTTCACTATTTTGCATCAAGTATCAAACAAGCAAGCCTAGGCTCTGATACCACTGTTGGGTTTTGAGCAATCTAACACTTCCTAAGTGTGCATGCAACCCTAATAAACCTTGGATCTATGTTTGTCTAAATACATGCAAAATAATAATTTTCCAAGGTTTATAACCTATCTAACATGGCATGGGGAACATTTCAACATAAAAGAGTTAGAAGAGATTACATACCTTTTGGTGAGTTTGGTTCTAAGGAGTTTGAGGGCCAAGCACCAATAGTGTGAATGCCTCAAATGGAATCACAAACACCACAAACTCTTGGAAAACTTTGAGAGAGTATACACCTTGTATAGAAATCGGCCACACACATGCACACACACACTAGTTCACTAGTTTTCTCTTAGGCTTCATTTCATGCTCCATAAGCATGCTTATATAGTATGCATGGTTAGGGTGAAACCCTAATAACCCATGTCTTTTCCTTTTCCAAGGATCCATGGGTTAAAAGCTCCATGGATCATCCATGGACTTCCACATAAGCCTAGCCCATTAACAAATGAGTATTAGCCCACACTATATAAAACAAATAGCCCATAATTTAATTAGTATTCCTTTTAATCTCTAAATTAATCCATAATTAATTTAAGACTAAAACTAATTAAATAACGTAACTTCATATTAATATATTATAACTCATAATATATTAATAAACATATGTGTATAACTCTCATAAAATTATCCATAATAGTTTGGATGAGATGCAACCCAAATGGACCATGCCGGTCGGGTCAAGTATATACCAAATAAGTTATGGACTTAGACACCTTATCCAACACAAACCAGGTAGGTTCCTATCCGAAGTAGGGTCCACTTGGTATACGAAGTATAATGTTTGGAAATCTCACTTTAAACACATCACTAAATCAAAGCCTAGACATCATCCCTGTAAATAGATCAATCAATATAATGACTTGGAATCACTAATAAATCTTTTTTATAGGTTCATAATAACGATAATGAACTTAATCGTAAGTTATACTTAAAGTATGGTAAACATAACTCACTTACAAGGGAGTTTAGCGAGAAACCGGGTTCTATGTGGGCAGAACTTCTGAGCCGAAAGCTCTTTTTCTCGGGGCCTTCTGGCGCTTCGGAACTTGCTACTAACAACTAGGAGGTGCTAGGGAAAGGCTTAGAGGGTTTGGGGGTGTTTGGGAGAGAAATGGGTGAAAAGATGTGAGAAAAGAGTGAAAAACGCTTTCTATTTATAGGCTGTCAGCACCGAGTACGCTGAGCGTACTCAAGAATTATGCTAAGAGTAATGGGTTTTTAAGGGTTACACTTAGCGTACTAAAAATTACGTTTGGCTTAATGTGCCACGTGTCACGATCTCGTGTAAAGTCGTGGGGAAGAAGTAGTGGCTCAGTTCTTGCCACATGTCGCACGCTAGTTTAGTCTAAAAGGTAATCATCTTCTAAAATCCGTAACTTTTGCATACAAACTTCATTTTTAAAGTTCTTTATATCTACATGTAGGTAGCAGCGTGATCTACAACTTTTGTTTGGATTCCATTGGCTAATTTTGACTTTATTTTTAAAGTTATATTTTAGCAGGTTTAGACAGTTAAACTCCGTCAAAAAATAATAACTTTGTCGTCCGGTGTCCGTTTTTGGCTGTCTTTATACCGTTGAGCACCTATTGACGAAATCTTCAATTCTTGTTTAAGTTGTGTCGGCTAAAAATCGATCGATCTAAAATTCGATTTCTAGGCTATGTACTGATATGTTAAATCTTAGAAAATTCATAACTTCCTTAAATGAAATCAGATTTGGACGTTCTCTATATGCATGCTCTCAGTTTAACGTCTACTACGACTTTCGTTTATGTATGTAAGGCTAAAAGTATTTTGTCAAAAATTCACTTTTACAATACGCGGAACCATGCCGGTTTAATCATGAAAACTTCGACGGGTCATAATTTCTTCGTTATAAGTCGGATTTCAATGTTCTTTATATATACAAAATTCTTGTGACATATACTATACTTTGGTTAAGATTATTTATTCTAAATAATCTTTTATCAAAAAGTCATTTTTAACGCTTATTATCTCTAAAATGATTAGTCCGAATCTACGATCGCTATATAGGAAACGGTTTATGATACAATAGAATGATATCAAAATGTTTTCAAAGGATTTTAGAGGAATTGGTTTTGAAACAAGGATATGGTTATGAAAGGCTTGTTTTTTTTTTTGAAAAAATTATTTTCAAATAGTTTTTAGAATCTAAAGTTGGGTATCGGGTATTGATATTCCTAATTACATTCTATAGTTCGATTTCGTTATTACTCACTAGGCTCTCCAAGCCTAACACATAATTTTGACATGTAGTCGCATGTGAAAATGAAACTTAGGATAATAGACTAGTACATTTAGAAGGCCATGTATATATGATTCATCTTAAATTTATGTAATGGAATTTCCATCTTCTAGTATAACCATTTGTCTCCACATTCGAATAATGGTACTGGCAATTTTGGTAGACCTACGACCCATATAAGTGTCTCCCCTCAATAAAAGAGATATATGGTTTTACCTTATTAAAACAAACTGGGAAACTCTTAGAGATGTGTCGATCACATGCTCGCCGTATGAATCCCTTCCATAATAATGATTATTAATAGGGATAATAACTTGATAGGGTAACATACTTTTTGAAATGTACACATTTAGTCCTTATTCTTTTTTTTTTTTTTTTTGTAAAATAAACTCTTATACTTTATTAATATGTACACATTAGGTCATTTTCACCGGATTCTACAGGTTTTGCTGACGTGAAAGGGTTTATTTTACAAAAAATAAAAAGAATAAGGACTAAATGTATACATTTCAAAAAGTATCTTACCCTATCAAGTCGTTTTCCTTTTCTTTTATTTTGTTGAAATGAAATACCCAGGTAGCATCCACATATCCACAATGAGATTTTTCCAACTTTTATTCATCATGAAAAAGAGGGAGAACCCCGATCTCCGATGACTCATTTGTGTGTTCCTACACATCACTGGTAGCAAGGATGAATGATGACAAAAACAACAAGGTCGAAGGGGGAGACAGGAGGAAGTAGAGACGGTAGTTGGAGGCGAGAAGCTGCTCTGGTAGTCCCTTCGTCGATTCTTTCTTCTTTTTCTAGAAACATATCTCAAAGATGGAGGTAAAGAGAGACAGATTGGAGAAACACAACATGTAAAGGGTGTTTGGATGTTGCTGTTCGACCGGAAGGAAGAGATACGAGAAAGAGAAGGGTCACCGCCCTTTTCTTGTTGCTGGAGGATCACCCACCTCTGGTGATTAAGCTAATTAATTGCTATTTAGTACCACTTGTGCTTCCACATCAGCAAAACCTGTAGAATCCAGTGAAAAGGACCTAGTATGTACATATTAATAAAGTATAAGGGTTTATTTTACAAAATAAAAAGAATAAAGACTAAATGTGTATAATTCAAAAAATATATTACCTTATCAGGTCATTTTTCCTAAAAGAAAATTCGTATATGACCGGTATACCGGGTATAGCCGGTCACAAGGATTGTATTGTTACAAAAAATAAAGTATAAGGGTTTATTTTACAAGAAAAAAAGTATAAGAACTAAATGTATACATTTCAAAAATTATATTCCCCTATCAAATCATTTTCCCTTATTAATAATAAAAAAAAAATAGGAAAAAAGTTCACCTTCACGTATTAACCAACAACAGACACAAGTTTCAACCTCAAACAAATTTTCGTTGCTTTGGTAGTTATTTTTCCATTTGCAGTTATATTTTTTAGATGATTATTGAAATTAACAACATTTTAACTTTGATCCCCTTAGGAATCATAATCCACTTTCTCATCTTACCTTTGTAATATTTTTTGAATTTTTGAAATATATGTATCAGGAACAAAATATGGAAACGGTTCATCTACTAATTGATTTTCAAATTCTTCCACTTATCCCAAAGAGTCCTCACATTTAGTATTTTCCACATTATCACCCTTCCTTTGATGAAGAACGTATTTATCGAGAATTATTAGGGATCACACACTAATATCACCAACAAGTATAACCATCGGATTTTCATTAACAATAATATTTTCACTCCCAGATAACATCACATACAAAATCCTAACACAAATCTTCTATTCGATAATCTCCTTGAATTGAAATATTTGGTAACTAAGAATTCTCCCCACTTTTGACCTAGAATCATAAAATTCTTCGTAGACCACAGTTCACGTGAAACTCCATTAATGTATAACCAAGCAATCCTATCCGAAGGAACTAAACCTTGAACCCGAGGAAGGACTTCACTATAGGCATGAACAAAAAGATCGGTCCCTAAAAAATAATGAAACAGAACTAGAACAAGAGTACGGCGAAAAAAGGGTCTTTTGATACCACTCTAAAAAGATATGACTGTTTCAAACTGGAATGATCCGAAAACAACACAAAACCAGTATATATAAAAAAAAAAAAGAACGGTCACAAAAAGGATTAGAAGCCAAGTTTTATATATGTATCATTTTTTTTGTTGATCATATATTAACCAACTTCTTCCTTCTTTTTTCTTAAATTTTAATGCATCATTTTTCATAAATTTTTTGTTTTGAACAGATGGAGTAAGTGTTTAGAAGTTAGTATTACATAGTTTTATTCACACATTTCGAGAATGATCCAAGACAAATTCAAAACCACTATTGTAAGGGTCTACTTCATTAAACCAATAAAGATTACCCAAATATTGTTGAATTAACACACGAGTTCCATGAGATTGGAACTTGCATCAACACCCACAATCCTCCAACATATTTAGCATTTATATCTATAAAATATCAATGGCGACAAATGGAATAAATGTTACACAATGCTGGTAACGTCTTTAAGTGTCTATTCATTCTCAAGTTGTTTAGGTAAAAAAGTCCCCCTCACAAACCGAATCTCATCTCAGTTTACAACAACCTTAGATCCCATACCTATCGATTTGTTAACTTCTCCTGTTCTCCATGAACCACACTTGCATAAGATCAAGGAGCCCCCTATCATTAACATTATGATTAGAGACTTTCCGGTTGATTCTTTTTATCACGTTTACCTGGGATCGAAATTTGTCTACCAAACCTTGCAGAAAACCAACAAATGATAAGGATCACTCCATATATTACCCCATTAATGCTTTCGCGAATTCATTACATTCATCTACCTGCAAGAAGCTTACAAAGTTGAATTATTTCCCACATTTGTTCCTTTTTAATGCCAATACAACATCATTAACAACACCGTAATTCTCACACAACGTCCATAAAGATCTAGACCCTCAATACGCCGAAAATTTATAACATATAATGTGTACCAAATCGTATTCACATAATTCAAATTCAATTCACCTTATTCGCCATAAAAAATCCATAAGTACTAAAGAAAGGAATAAATTCAATAAAGTACGTATGATGTGAAATTACCATTTTTTTCATAATCCACGCATGTAACAGTTTTGGATTCACACCTATGTTCAAGCTAAAGATTTAAGTAGAAAAAGAAGGATAAAAGGGGAATCGTCATTAAACATCATATTTCATCACAGAAAAAAAAAATACAATAGAAGTAAACATCACCGATAAAAACAGGAAAAAGAAATAGAATTATAAAAGTAAAAGAAAAAACAAAACTTCCCACTAATTCTAGACGTCAATGACATTTTTTTTTTTTTTTTTTTAAACGGCGGCAAAATATATTGATAAAACTAGCAAGCTGATGACATTTAACTTAACTAAACTAATTTCTCGTTTCTTTGATCGGTTTGTCAAGAACAACATCAAGCAGAACTGTGCTCTTGCATTTAGGGCACTTAGGGAAATCCTGAGCAAGCATAACGTACATGAGACAGCGAGGACATCCGGCCAGCATCATCGACGTTGTCTCCGGGCTGCTTGAGTACCGGAGCTCCACCTCATCCTGAGCAACCTCCAATGACACACATGAGTTCGTCGGAGATACAGTGATTGGAGACGACCGATTGGGTGATTCCGTCACCGGCCATTGAGTTCTCGGCGGGGATAAGTTGAGTTTCATGTCAAGCTTCAGTCCGTGTCCTCCATCAGTTCTTCTGCTCATCTTTCCTGGCTAACTTTCAACCGCTCTTGATCCTCTTGAAGATGGAAGTCAATTCCCTGAAAATCAAAGACAAAAAGATATTAAAAGGTCAAACCTTTGGTCACTAAACACCGTCATCATGACAACCCATGATCATAGTACATGTGTTCACCTTAAAGCTGATAGCTTTTTTCTTTGTCAAGCACAAGAGAGAAAGTGGGGAGAGATTATGGTGGTGATCAAGAAGAGCAGCACCAGAAGTAAGGTGGTTTGTAGTTTAGCGGATGCAAGGCCATTTATAAGAACTCGGGGGTTGAGAGAGAGAGAGAGAGAGAGAGAGAGAGAGAGAGAGAGAGAGAGAGAGAGAGAGAGAGAGAGAGAGAGAGTAATAAATGATCAAGAAGGGTATAGAAAAGGGATATAAGTAGTAAATACTGCAATTACAACAAATTGATGGCCAACTCCTTCACTGTTTTAGGCATTTGTCGTTCATGTAATTAATCAATATTTGTGTGCAATTATAACTTCCATCAGTCCATGTGTCATCTTTCTTGTTTGTTAAGTTCTTATGTGGCTCTTTCTATTGTTTGATTTGTTTAGCTTCCTTCAAATATGTACGCTCTTTCTATTGTTTGATTTGTTTAGCTTCCTTCAAACATGTACGCTGGCTTGTTAAATTTTAATCTTTAGCTTCTTTTAGATGGTTGGGCTCTTCTCAGGGTCGGTCCAAATATATACGGGCCTGGGCGAAAGGAAAAAAAAGGATCCTTAAAGACAAATATAATAAAGATTAAAAAAATATCATTTATTATTCACTGTAAAAGTGTTCAATTAGCAATAACAAGCAATCCAAATTGTTTATCTTTTCAGCTAGTTTGAGTTTGAACCAACTTTAGGCTCTAAAAATCATTTACGTAATAATTTATATATATATATATATATATATATATATATATATATATATATATATATATATATATATATATATATATATATAGCCCATAAATTTTGGGCCCCCTGAAGACGTGGGCCCTGGGCGGTCGCCCGGGTTACACACCATCTGGACCGGCCCTGGCTCTTCTTGCGATTCATCGTTTTGTGTTCGTAATATTTGTATATGCTTATTTTGTTTAACTTCTTATTTGGCTCTTTCTCTCTTATTTCCCTTAATTTTTTTGTTATATGAAATATATGTTTTTGTTTCCGAAATCACGCTTGAGTGTCGTTAATCAAATCCTGGGTTTATGCTTGAGAAAGTATCATATCATTCATATAGCATCTATGAATCTATGACATGTAACAATATACTTTATCTAAGTTGCGGTAAATAAATAGCAAACGATAAAAAGAACCCATTTTACTTATAGAGTTATATCATAATTTTGAAAACTTTATACAATAGAATTAATTCTAATTTTCTATTTGATTTCTTACTTTTGTCAAACCATCGGTTTCAGTTGGTTTTATTTTGCCTTTTGTTATGCAATAAGTGAATGAATACAATAAAACGACATGGAGAGCTAACAATGTTCGATGGATGTAATTTACGTCCATTGGGCCTTCTATTAGCCAACTCTATTCAAGAGTGATGTACTCGAATCCCTCGCTACAAAGACATATACTTGAAATATATATACACATACACACATTTATGGGCCAAGTTAAGTACTTATCCAGGTCACTAAAATTGAAGTCACATTCTAACAATCTCCATCATCACTTGAATGTCATCGACCATCAAGGATTCCCAAGAATCATTTTCTTCCTGTTGGTTTGGCCCAAATTGACTTATTTCCTATGAATATTCACCAAGTTCAAGCAATGCTAACTTCATGTCGGTAGTGCCTTTATCGACTTGTCTTTCAGATTCTCTATAGTACCTATCTACTCAAAAGAGATACATCACATATGAAATTCAAAATGACATGTCTTATCATGATAGATAATATTTCCTTGTTAGAGTCAATACACTTTAACTGTCACAATAAAAATAGGTTTCCAGTTCCACCTACAACCCAAGACTCTAAAAAAAGACTATGTATCCATGTGCATTCATTTATCCAATCAGTTATTTTATGTAATTTTTCCAATAATTATTATAAAATAATATTTGTTAATGACATATATGATCATATAGTTACTAATAATTGATTATTTATAAAGTAATTTGATTATTAATAAATATTATTAACACTTGTATTTAATTGGAAAATTATTATTTTTTTAAAAATAATATTTTTACGACTAATTGATAAATTATTATTTATAGAAAATGATAATAAAAGAGAACAAAGCTAGTTATATTAATATCGTATGAATATATGTTATGTATAATTTATTTGTACACTTTAAGTAAATATCTAGTTGGTATGTAACTAATAGTTATGAATTTGGAGTATAACACACACCACCATCACATCCTAGATGATGGCTAATTTTTTTTCAAGAGGAAGAAATGGAGTGTATTGTTTACTTTTTTTTTTTTCATCCGATATTTCTTACATGACACTACTTTGATTTGATTAAATGCATGGTGCATTAATATATGTAAGATAGTATATAAATGATTGTAAGGGTGAAAAACAAACTAGTTTTTCATCTTATATTCGTTTCTTTTTGAGCTACAACCGAGAGCATAAGGTTCTATCTTCTTCCTATATGTCTTGCAATTTGGTGCATGATTAAAGGGTTTATAAGTTGCTTCTCCTTAATAATTATTTGATATATGTCTTAATGCTTAAAAACAAATTATATACAAATTATGACTTGCATCTTTTAGTGGTTTACTTTTGTTTGGTGCATATCTCTAGAGAGCTTATGCTTTGAAGCGTCTTGTTTCACTTCATCAACTTCCAATCTCCTATGAGAATCAAAAACATCATAGGATGTAATAGTTTTCTTTCTATGGTTTATTTAATCTTTCCATTATTGCAAAATGATTCATGATAGGTAATGGTTTTAAGTTTATTCATAATTTTAAAGCTTCTGTTCTCGTTTATAGTGTTTTTTAGAAACCAATTTTTGAATAAAACCCAACAAGTGGTATAAGAGAAAATTCTGCAAGTTTGGTTAGATTCTTAGATTATTTTGTATAATCTTTGTTTTCGGAAAATATTGATGATTTTTTAAAATGTTTATATTTGTTATTTTTATGACTAAAAGTTTACAAATATCTTTTTAGTCATAAAAGTTGTCTTAGAAAAACAAAGTGTTGTTTTATATGAGTTTGAGTGTATCTATATATATATATATATATATATATATATATATATATGTGTGTGTGTGTGTGTGTGTGTGTGTGTGTGTGTGTGTGTGTGTGTGCGTGCATGTGTGTGTATGTGTGCATAAACTAGCCATGAATCTATTGTGTTGTTATATGTGTTGATTTGTTAAAATGACCGTAATATTTAATTATTCATATGATATGTAATAATTAAATATATAGTTTTCATTTTTTTATAAGTAATAGAGTAGCTGTTAGAATAGTTTACTTTTATAAAAATGTATCAAGATGAAGATGAAGACCATTTTGGAGGATCAAGTGTCATCCTGTGATTTTATAAAGTTTTTATAACTTTTATAAAATTATGAAGTCTTACTAATTGGAGTTTTCAAAGCATGTGGGAGGACATAATGAAACAAGTTGAAGATTTGGTTCCTTTAGGTCCCATAGTGTAACACCTGTCCCAATTATTGACTAATTTATTTGATTTTTATGGTTTTCTGCATGGACTCGACGCGTTGGGATGCTCAAACTCGTCGAAGAGACTATATGAGGACGTGAGATTCAGGATCTACTCGACGAGTCGGAAGCCCCCTACTCGACGAGTAGGAGATGTAAAGCGAAACCGTAACTTTTAGGGTTTGCACCATATTTAAAGAACATGACCTGCCTCTTGTGGTCTCCCTTACCACCCTATAAGCCAGAGAAAACCCTAGTTTGTCTTTGCACCTCCTTAAGTGAGAAAAAGAGTTTTTGTGAGTAATTTTAGGGTATTTGTGAAGGCTTTTAGAGCTTGGAGAAGAAGGAGCAAAGAGAGGAGCCAAAGAATCAATAGCTACTCTGCATTAGCCATCATCTTGAGGTATAAAGCTGTCACAAGGATATTTTTCCAGATCTGGACCTCTCTAGGTACCTAACGACATAAAGTTGCCCACTTTATATAGTCTAGCCCCTTTCCATGCACAAAAATCTTGTAAGAAGCCTACTTTCGATGTTATGGCCTTGGAGGGCCTTGCATGCACGTAAAGTTTGCAACTTTACGTGGTATCCGCACTATGGGAGGTTAGATCTGAAGTTTGGGACCTTGGATCCCATTGGAAAGGGCTGCACATGAAAGGGACTGAAGGAACTTGTCGAGTCCCTTAGTTCACTCGACGAGTCTGGGTGATGTTTGCCCATTTTGAGTTCTGATTGAGTGTAGTGAAGGATTAGGGTTTGGTCTGAATGGATTTTAGGCTTTCTGGACATTTGATGAACTCGACGAGTCACAAAGGTGACTCGGCGAGTTAGCTCGGGATTTAGTGGAATGAACTCGGGATGAACTCGACGAGTCGTTGGGTGAATTCGGCGAGTTTAGGTTAACATGGACTGTTAACCTTGAAATTGACCAGGATGGACCAGGGTTGACTTTGAGGATATTTATTGGGATTATGACAAGTGAATCACATGTTGATTATAGGTAGATGAGGAGGAGCAGTGTGTGGGGAAATACCTGATCTTAGCTTATCAGTTCATCATTTGAGAGGTGAGTCTCCTCACCATACCAATAGGTCGAAGGCACCAAGGCCGACCAATTATTTGTTACGTATGTGGTATTGGGTTATGTGATATGTGATATGCTAGTTGTATCTATGATAATTATATGGAAGACCTCGAAGGGTTTCCGAGGTACTTAGGTTTAAGACCGTGGAGGGTTTCCACGACATCCTAGGTAAAGACCTCGGGGGGTTTCCAAGGCACTTAGGTGTAAGACCTTAGAGGGTTTCTCTGGCATCCTAGGTCATGACCTCTAGGGGTTCCCGAGGCATTCGGCTAAGACCATGTGGGGGTTCCCATGGCACCCGGAGTAAGACCCTGGAGGGTTTCTAGGGCTTCCTTATATGTTAGTATGCATGGCTTATGTGATATGTGCAACTTTTATGGCTAATATGATATGTGTTATGTGGATTATATGTACAGTATGCTCTGGGGACTCACTAAGCATTAACTTACAGTTTGTGGATTTGTTTTAGGTACATATGAGCCCAAGGACAAGGGTAAGGCTTGATGGCACAATGTGCACTCTCTCAGGCGTTTTCTATGGGACACTCTGATGATTTGAAATAAAATTGTACTTAATATGAATTTTGATAAAAATTATAATTGCGATTTCATGGCTTATGGAGGGCATTTGGGTTAATTAAAAATGAAAAAAAAATCTTTTGAAAATGACTTGGTTTGAGGGATTCGGGCATACCCTCGGGTGTGTCACGAATCAAACTAAGAAAATGGTAAAATTGTTTTCATGATAATAAATAAAAGTTAGAACTTTTAAAGTATGGAAAAGAGGAGAGTGCAACGTGCGTGATCAAACGAGCCAAGGAAGTGTTTCCCTACCATGTTAGCCATGTTGTACTGATATTTGAGCTAAGATAATAGTATGGATCCTGCTATGTGTATGCTTTCAAAATTGTATACAGTTAGGAGCTTATTGCCTTAGAATGATTGATTTAGCCTTATTTCATGTTCCTTCTTTGGTTGCTGTCCTAGGGTAGAAACTCTTATTCGAAAGTCTATTTGCTCCTCTTCTGTGTATAATTTGCATGCATAAAGGCAACCTATTATGATTGGTATGTTTGGTGTGGGTAGAGCAAGTCTTATGGTCACCTAGGATTTGAGATATATGGTAGTCTGTGGGATATGATTTGTTTTGGGATGAATTGGAGTTACCAGGAAGAGCCCTGGGGAAGGTACAAATAGGTGTGGAAGGTAGTATTGGGCCCATACTACTGAAAGCACAGGACCTGTACCCAAACTGAGGTTAGACCTACAAGCTCTAAGGAGGACCGGTGTGGGAGGATCCCCTTTTATTGACATCCTGATCATTAAGCTTTGTGGTATTATAGTTCAGTATGGTGGAGACATGATTTGGATGAGGGGGATCAGGATCAGGATCTGGATCTGGGTCAGCCGACACTACTGAGCCCATTGATGAGAGCTTGTGTGAGCTCATTGCAACATAGGTTACAAGGGGCATCATTGACCCTACCCTAGTTATCTTTGGGACAGTTAATGAGGGCATGATGGAGATATGGAGGAGAGGCTCAGGGCATTCAGAGCCGAGATTGTTGCGGGCCAGGTCGGGGCCTAAAATCCCTCGTTCTGGGAGTTCAAGGCGTGTGGGGTGCCAAAGTTTTTTGGGGTCAGGGATCCTATTGTTAGCCGATGCTGGGTGGCGGATATCGAGAACGGCCAGCGCACGAGCCTCTTGCCCTGATGCGGTAAAGGTGAGTTTTGCTTCGTGTATACTGAGAGACAAAGCCCGAGACTGGTGAGGAAAGGTGACTAGTCAGGTGGGAGCAGCTGGTGTGGCTGAGATAACATGGGCCGAGTTTGTTCAACAATTTGATATGGAGGTTGCACCACTGATCGAGGTGAAATAATTAGTGACGGAGTTTTATGACTTGAAACAAACCACCGAGACTGTGGTAGAGATCACCGCCAAGTTACAGGAACGGGCACTGTTGATCCCACAACTAGGGCTGGTAATTCTCGACAAGATACGCAACACGAACCGCGACACGACACGAAATAAATGGGTTTGGGTTGAGTTTTTCAACCCAGCAACCCGCTAACCCGCCAACCCGCCAACCCGTTTATTAAACAGGTCATATATGGGTTTCTCAAAAACTAAACGGCTTGACCCGCCAACCCATTTATATTCTTAATAAAAAAATTATTTTATTTTTAAATGTATTTATGTATCAAGTATTAATATTTTATAAGTATTATATAATATATATCATTGATTCATAGACCATTTGACTGTTTTGACATTTTGACTCATGGTGAATGGTCTAAGGTCGTAAGTCGTAACCTATAAGGCTATGTCTGTAACATGTTTCTATGAATGTTTTTTAATTTCATTTGGATGTTTAAGACTTAAATGTCCAAAATTGAGACCGACGAACCCAAATCTGATCCACGAACCCGCCAACCTGTGAACCCGTATAAATAAATGGGTTGACGGGTCATATATGGTTTATGTTCCAAACCCACCAACCCGTGACCTATATATTTAAATGGGTCGTGTTTCGGTTGGCATATTTTGACCCGCCAACCCGAACACGACACGATTGTCAGGCCTACCCACAACATGCTACAGACGAGGATATGAGGCAGGACGAGGTATCATTCCATGTTGAGGGATGATATGTGGGAGTTTGTGATCTTTACGGGGTGTAAAACCCTGAATGAGATGGTGGAGAAGGCCTGGGAGCTGGATATGGAGTTGGACTTCCGCACCAAGCGGAAGCCTGAGAGGTGTAGACTGCAGGAGGTCAGGCTAAAAAGCCTAAGACCTCGGACTGATCCAGTAAGGGCCAGTTGGGCCGGGTCCGGTGTGTTATATGCGGGAGATCACATGGTGGAGCATGTCGAGGGCCAGGCACGGTGTGTTATACTTGTGGTAAGCCGAGCCACGTGAGTAGGGACTGCCCCAAGAAGGGCTTGATTTGTTTCCACTGCAACCATACCGGACACAAGAGGGCTGATTTCCCGAAGTTGTAGGGAGGGGGAGGAGCAGTTGCGGTACCGACGCCCGCCACACTAAGGATCATGGATGGATGCCCTGCTAAAGTGGATGCTCTAGCGGTGAATAGCCATGCATTTCACTTGACTATCGAGGAGGCTTGGGCAGTGCCAAATGTTGTGGCTAGTATGTAAATATCTACATGCTTTATATTTATTTATTTGCATTGCTTATGTGTACATTATGCTTATGTATACGGACCTTTTTAGTCAATGGTATGTCTGCCCATGTATTATTCGATTCGGGGGCTACCCGATCATTCGTGTCTCTTGCGCTTAGCAAGAAGTTTTGGGATGCACCGGGGACTTTGGATTCCCCGCTTCAAGTGGAGATTGAGGATGACCACACCGTGAGTGTTGCGAGGGTGTATCGGGGCTATGTTCTGAATGTTCTTGGGGAGAGGTTTCGTGTTGATCTAGTCCCGATACCATTGTGAGGATTGAAGGTGATTATTAGGATGGACTGGTTGGGGGCCAATGGGGCCATGATCGACTTCAAGCGCCAACTAGTGAGGGCCCTATAGGGGCCGAACCTCTGTTCAGCTGCCAGGGCTAGGAGATTTCTTCATCAGGGATGTTTGGGATTTTTAGCTTCATCTCTGATACAAGGGTTGAGACCACGAGGGACGTGGGCAGCGTTTTGATTGTATAGGAGTTCTGGGATGTCTTTCCCGAGGAGTTACCAGGGGTGCCTTCGGAGAGGCAGGTGGAGTTTTGCATTGATTTGGTGGTGGGTGCCGCTCCGATAGCCAAGCCACCGTACCGACTAGCTCCACCTGAAATGCAGGAGCTATCTATGCAGCTTCAGGAACTACTGGATAGTGGGTTTATTCGTCCGAGTTGTTCCCCATGGGGAGCACCGATCCTGTTTGTAAAAAAGAAGGTAAGTCTTCCTCACTGTACTTTTGGGTCGAAGGCACTAACGCCGACCCCTTTGGATTTATATCTGGGTTTTTCGCATGCTTATATGCTGTAGTGGAGTATTAGATTGGTATCCTGGTATATAGGATGATGATATGCTTAGTGATCTATTAGATCTATATGATTGTCTATATATGCTAGCTAGGGTTTGATATGGTAAATATTGACATGTGATAGTATGTTGGGTTGTCGCAGTCATGCTATGTGCTCAAGGCCAATATACCCAGTGTGTCCTATATAAACTACAGGCCAGTGGGGTGTACAAGTTAGGCCGAAGGCTCGGAGAACGTTCCAAATAGGCTGAAGGTCCGGTGAGGCGTACCAATCATGTTGGAGGTTCTGTGAGTGTACTAGATTGACTAGAGGATGGTGGGGGGTTCCAATCAAACTGAAGGCTCTATATGGATGATATTTATTGTTATTATTATGATTATGTGTTGTGTTGGTACTTTGGAGGAACTCACTAAGTGTTGACTTACAGTTTTGGGTTATATTTCAGGTATTTCAGAGGATCGTAGGAAGGCGAATGCGTGACTGTACACATCCTCATGTTTTGGACTTATGATTTTGGGAAACTCTAATATGAAACATATTTTCTAAACTATGTTGTAAACAATTTATGATTATGGGTTGTTGTCAAAAGTTTAATTTTTTCATGAATTTTATAGATGTTAGAAACAACTTGAAACGAAATTATATACATATCATTTTTTTAATCCCATATCAAACTATTTCATATTTCTTTCTTATCATAATTTTAATGTATGGTTTTGGTAAATCTTAATGTGTTATTTTAGTTTTTAGTCACACATTTCCAGAAAGATTTGAGAAGAATCAAAAACCACTAATGTAAGGGCATTTTCAACAATAGTTGAACGGGGAAGTTGAATCCTATTAAATTCAAAATCACCATTATGGGTTATAATATGATATTTATTGAATGTAGAATTCAATCCCCATCGAAGTCTACACAAACACATACACACACAAGCATATATATATATATATATATATATATATATATATATATATATATATATATATATTCGAATTTATAATTTATAATTTTTAATTAGTGCTATTTTTGTAGTTTGTAATTTTTAATTTTATGCTAATTATTTATTTACAAAATAACAATAAGTAAAAAGAAAATGATAAACGATGTGGCTAGGGTTGTGTATGAGATACTTTGGTTCATTATTTAGCTAAAATCGAACCATAACCAATATAAATGGTAATTGAATTTTGATAGCCATTGGATATTGGTTAATATTGGTTTTTGTTAACTAATTTTGTCAATTAATTGTTATAGTTAATGATTAATATTGGTTAATTATAATGGTCCAAAATACGATAAAAATATAAACTACTTTGTTATAAAAACTGAAAAATATAAAGTACGTTGTCATGTAAAAAGTGAACGAAATATGATAAAAGATTAGCTATCCTATTTAATTTCAAATAGTTACCTTTAAAATTTTCCAATCCAAATATAATTACATACCATATTGAATATTATATTATATTAAAAACATTTAGTCATATTATTTGTTCAGTTAGGTTTGGTTTTGGATGAAAACCATAAGCGATCTATATGTATGTGGTTATTCAATAATAGAAACCACGCCACATTTTTTAGTAATGGTTCGATTATTTCGATTAATGGTTTTGGTTGGGTTTTTCGATTAATATGTTCACCCGAGATGTAAGAGTCTATTAACTTGTATGAAATTTAATAGAATGTAGAGTATAATAGGTAAAATTATATAGTGAACGAAATGTAGATGTGTTAATCCATTGATCTCAAATGAATTCAATGCATATAATTACCTAATGTTCTACTTCATTAAACCATTAAAGAATACCCAATTATTGTTGAAATAATACACGAGTTCCATGAGACTGGAACTGCATCAACACCTACACTCCTCTAACATATTTAACATTTATATCTATAAAATATCCATCGCAACAAATGGCACAAATGTTACATAATGTTGGTAACGTCTTTAAGTGTCTATTCATTCTCAAGTTGTTTAGGTAAAAATCTCAAGTTGTTTAGGTAAAATCTCATGTCTAGTTCTTTCCCAAATTTGTTCTCTTTTAATGCCAATAAAACATCGTTAACAACATCGTAATTCGCAAACAACGTCCATAAAGATCAAGACCCTCAATACGGTGGAAAATTTGTAACATATAATGTGTACGAAATTTTGCTCACATAATTCAAATTCAATTCACCTTATTTTCCATAACAAAATCCACAGGTACAAAAAAAATAATAATAATAAATACGATCAAGTACTTATGATGAGAAATTGCCATATGCCATTTTTTTTCATAATCCACCCATTTGACAATGTTGGATTCACTCCTGTATTCATGCTAAAGACTAAAAAGTAGAAAAAGAAGGATAAGAGGGAATCATCATTAGACATCATATTTCATCACATAAAATGTTAAATATAAAATAGAAATTAAATATCCTAATACATTTTATTCCTAATATCCTCGTCTTCATATTAAATACTCATATTAAATGGTGACAAGTTGACTAAAATTTTAACAATTTCATTAAATATAACACATAATTAAATATAAACATATCAACATTTGTATGATAAAAAGATAAATAAAAATAAAATATAAAAATATATTTAATATTTAAAAAAAAAACAATAAAATATAAGTAAACATCACCCATAAAATAAACATCTCCGATAAAAACAGAAAAAAGAAATAGAATTATAACAATAAAATAAAAAAACAAAACTTCCTACTAATTCTAGAAGTTAATGACATTTTTTTTCGAAAGGCGGCAGAATATATTGATAAAACTAGCAAGCTAATGACATTTAATTTAACTAAACTAATTTCTCGTGTTTTTGATCGGTTTGTCAAGAACAACATCAAGCAGAACTGTGCTCTTGCATTTAGGGCACTTAGGGAAATCCTGAGCAAGCATAACGTACATGAGACAGCGAGGACATCCGGCCAGCATCATCGACGTTGTCTCCGGGCTGCTTGAGTACCGGAGCTCCACCTCATCTTGAGCAACCTCCAATGACACACATGAGTTCGTCGGAGATACAGTGATCGGAGACGACCGATTGGGTGATTCCGTCACCGGCCATTGAGTTCTCGGTGGGGATAAGTTGAGTTTCAAGTCAAGCTTCAGTCCGTGTCCTCCGTCAGTTCTTCTGCTCATCTTTCCTGGCTAACTTTCAACCGCTCTTGATCCTCTTGAAGATGGAAGTCAATTCCCTGAAAATCAAAGTAAAAAGATATTAAAAGGTTAAACCTTTGATCACTAAACACCGCCATCATGACAAGTTGACAACCCATGATCATATTACATGTGTTCACCTTAAAGTCGATAGCTTTTTTTTGTCAAGCACAAGAGAGAAAGAGGAGAGAGATTAGGATTGTGATCAAGAAGAACAGCACCAGAAGTGAGGTGGTTTGGTAGTTTAGCGGATGCAAGGCCATTTATAAGAACTCGGAGAGAGAGAGAGAGAGAGAGAGAGAGAGAGAGAGAGAGAGAGAGAGAGAGAGAGAGAGAGAGAGAGAGAGAGAGAGAGAGAGAGAGAGAGAGAGAGAAATAAATGATCAAGAAGGGTATAGAAAAGGGAAATAAGTAGTAAATACTGCTACAAGAAACTGAAGGCCAACTCCTTCCCCCCATCATTCATTGTTTTAGGCATTTGTCATTCATGTAATTAATCAATCTTTGTGTGTAATTATAACGTCCATGTGTCATCTTTATTGTTTGTTAACTTCGTATGTGGCTCTTTTTGTTGTGTGATTTGTTTAGTCTTCAAACTTCTACGGGGTTGATAAATTTTAATCTTTAACTTCGTTTAGATGGTCGGGCTCTTCTTGTGATTCATCTTTTTCTGTTCTTAATTTTTTTTATCTGCTTTGTTTGTTTAACTTCTTATATGACGTTTATACTAGATTAGAATCTGTCAAAACCACAATTAAAAAAGAAAATTTGTATATATAAAAGTCCCGTATCAAAGTAATTTTGGGGAGTCATTGACTCGGTAAATATAAAACAAAAACGTAAAAATAGAATATGACTAAAAACAGTAAACATATTTTTTTACATACAAAAACAATAAAAAAAAAATAGAGCTTTTTATAATAAAAAAATAGTAATAGCGATATACTTTAATTGCAATATACTTTCCATTAAAACAATAATAGAACACACATACTAAACATAAACAGTAATAGAAATATTAAAATGTATTAATAAAAAAATTTGAAATAAATTTCGTATAATAGATTGGAACAGTTTGTAATTTTGTATAACACAATTGTTTGTGATAAAATTTGTCCAAACTATAAATTTCATTCCAAATATCGTCGACTTTTTAGAAAAAATTGGATTACCATCTAAGATCACTTGACATACACACATTGCATTCACTACCTATCATGTATGTAACTTTTCATGAGCAAGCAAAATTTCCAAAATGAATGCTAAGCTTACAATTCACTAGTATAATTTTTCTTTTAAATTTGAGATACAATTCCAAATATTGTTTGATTTTTTATAGCTGCAAGCAATAATCATCAAATGCCAATTTTAGAATTCCCAAATAAAACTTTTTATGAGAATGACCAAAATGCAAGACAATAATCATCAAAACATATGAAGACAAATTAAGAATATTTTTAACCGCGCTTTGCAAAGTGAAAGAATATTATTTAATAATGATGTTTTATGTAAACTAAAGATAAAGTTAGAAAGTAAAGTGGATAACTAGCAAAACCAAAAGCACACAAGACATAATATTAACGTGGTCCGGTCAACTGACCTACATCTATTGGCATGAGAGGATTATTATTTATTTAAGAGCTTTCAAATAGAGGTTACAAGTACGATTTTCACAAAGATTCACGTAACACTCTAGAATTCAAGATACAAAATGATTTAGCATACATCTATATTTATACTTGAGGGATTAGACCTAAAACTCTAATTAGCCAAGCCTATTGGCCTATAGTCCCATGAAAGGTGTCAACCAATCACAATCCGTCATGCAACATCTTCTGAAACATTCATCCTTACATGAGCATCAACAACACACATGATGGAGCATCATGATCTATAGTAACATATGATCATGATGCAAGAGTGGCATATCAGGATCACCATGGCATATCAGCCATCATGGTGGCACATCAAACAATAATCCTTGAGCATCTTCAAGTTCTGAGTTTTCTTGAACAATCTTGAGCAACATAGGGGACTTCATAGCATACGACTCATCAAGTGATACCTTGGAATTTCAAGGAACCAATTGGCGCATCCTTGCATTAAGATGACGCATCAGGCATGAGGATGGTGCATATTGATTAAAGGATGACACATCCTCTCTAAGGTTGGCATATTTAGACATCCACACCACAATGGCCCATCCACCTCATGAATGGCATATTCAGTCACTTGGTGGCATATCCGGTCACTTGATGACATATCATGTCACTTTGTGGCATATCCTATCACTTGATGGCATATCATGTCACTTGGTGGCATCTCAAGTCACTTCATTGCATATCACGTCACTTTGTGGTATATCAAGTTCCAATAGTGGTGCACCTTGACTTCTAAGTGGCATATCCCATCATTGGATGCTCCATTCCACATCCAGGTGCTCCATACCCCCTTTTAGAATATCTGTTCCTTCTCACTTGATTCATTCCTTTGTCAGGAGATCGATCCCCTTTATGAGATGATCCGTTCCTTCGTTACATGTTCCATGAATCCCAAGTGCTCCATTGAACTCAAATGCTCCATACAAATGCTCCAAATGCTCATGTCACATTTAACAATATCCACCTTGACTTAAGCATCCTCTAAACTCCATCTCAACCAAGAACTTCCTCTCCCTTCCTGCCATTAAGCCCCGAGGGGGCTTACCTCCTGTGAACATCAACTAAGTCCAAGCAAATCTTGAATTTCTCTGAGGGCAACGACTTTGTTAACATGTCTGCTGGATTCACCTTGGTATCAATATTAAGTATTGAGAACCTATCTGTTTTCAAAATGTCACGAATAAAACTCAATATGACATCAATATGCTTGATCTTCTCATGGTACATAGGATTCTTTGCAAAATTCAACACACTTTTATTGTCAGAGTACAATACATGGTTCTCCACATTCAGACCAAGAATCTAAATAAGCTCGTGCAACCATATCTCATATTTTATTCCTTCCATTATAGACATGTACTCAGATTTAGTTGTAGATAAAGCCACGGTATCCTGTAACATTCACTTCCAACTGATGACTCATCCGAACAAAGTGAAAATACAACATGTTTGAACTATCCCAAAAATACGATCCAAAATTTTCATTTTAAATCGTTAGTAAAACCATAGTTATCAAAACATTACATAAAAGAATAAGTCATTATTCTCATAACATCATAAACATATGCCAAATATATCAGAGTAAAAACATCTCAGGCTGAATAAAATGGTGTGTACATTGCAGTCATCCCGAGCTCTTCCCCTTGCTACTAGAGGTACCCGAAACCAAAACTGAAAACTATAAGCACGAAGCTTAGCGAGTCTCCCCAAGCTACCACATATCATACATATAATCACATAGACTGGGCTCCCACCCCTTCCTTGGGTCCTGCCCGGCATTGGACAGAGTTTGATATTAGGCCCCGCCTGGAATCGAGCCCCGCTCAGTATACATATCTGTTTTTACCAAGCCCCGCCTGTCTCTAGGCCCCTCCCGCTATACACATACAAACAATAACATATAATCATGCTAGTACATAAGGAATCATATATAGTACTAAATATTCCATTCCTAAGGTCTCGCCTATCATAGGCCCCATCCTTACTCTGATAATGATGAGATATGGAGCCCTATCCATACTTAGCTAGTGGTGAGATACGGGACCCTACCCATACCCACCTCCCTACAAGTATCGAAAAGACAACAAGTATAAATAAACATGGATTCTTTCATTGGGTACCATCTGGCATCGAACCACAGTTTGGAAACATACATATAAACATTCCTCGAGCACCACCCTGCATCAGACCTTAATCTAGAATATACTAACATTCACAAATGGGACAACAATGGTGACTTTGATCCATTCATACAGGAGAAAACTCACCTCACAAGCTGACTGCAAAATTTCGCGAATAAACATCTCGCTGCTAGCTCGTAGATCCCAGAACTGTTGATCTCTCGACTACCCAAGCTATCACTACAACCATAATACTTAGTCAAAATCCAATATTCCCTTAGATATCATTCTTTTCTCAAGACCCCTTCATGGGTCAAACTTGGTCAAAGTCAAAGTCAAAGTCAACATCAACGTTTGGTCAAAGTCAAAGCCAACACTCCGAGTTGACTCAACTCATCGAGTCATCCTCTAGTCTCACTGAGTTCCCTTGCTACTCGTAGTCATGATAAAGCGAGTCAACTCATCGATTCCGTCCTCAGACTTGTCGAGTTCTACCTGGTACAAAATCGGGACAAATCGACTCAACTCATCGAGTTCCTCAGTCTGTTTGGACCATCTTAAAGGATTAATCCCCTACTTTACAGATCTAAGCTTCATACTTCTCATATACACTGAAAATTTCCTTTTAAGGGTAAAATGTCACCTTTCTTTCTATGCATGGTATTTTGGAGCTTAAAAGGCCAAAATGTGACCCTATAGCTTGCATGGGGCTTCAATGGCCATAAAGTTTGCACCTTTATGCCATGAAAGCCCTCCATAGTTCCAGATTTGATGGTGTACTAACTTGGGACATCTAAATCCTAAAGATCAAGCTTCTTGGACCAAAAACCCAATAAAATGATAACAAAGAGATCTAAGAAGCTACTAGGCAAGTTTAAGACTTGATTACCAGAAAGTGATGAGGATGGAACGAAGTGTTGGATTTGGTGTCTAAGCCCATAACCATAACTAGGATGTACTTGACCCGATTGTAGCATGGTCATTTTGGGTTGCGTTCACTAGTACAATTTGATAGGATGGACTTTTGAGAATAAGTTTTATTATGATTTATTAATATATTATAAGTATAATATATTAATATGAAATCAAATTATTATTTAATTAGTATTGATCAAGAATTAATTTGGAATTAATTTTGTGGTCAAAATAGACTAATTAAATATATAGAGATTGATTGTGTAAATCAATGATTCTTAAAGTGTGGGCCAATAATCCATAATTATGTAGATAGGCTAAACCAATGAAATAATCCATGGGTAGTCCATGGAGGTTAAACCCATGGAACATAAGAACGTGAAAAGTCATGGAGCATTAAGGTTTACAAAGTGTAACCCTAGCATTTGCAACACTATAAATAGAATCCTCATGAAGCAAAAATCTTGTGAGTTAAGCAACTTATTCTCTTAAGCCACCTTTTGCATATTGGTGTTTGTGAACCATTAGAGGCATCACACTTGAGGTGCTCAAGGTTCAAAGGCCAAGAACCACAAGTCCTTCATAAAGGTATGTCACCAAACTAGTTGTATCATTCAACTGTTCAAATGTATGCTAGTTAGGGCAATGCTTTGGAAAAATTGAAAATGCATGTATAATTACAGAAAACATAGATCCAAATCATTTAGGATTGTATGTGCACCATAAGAGTGTTATAGTGCTCAAAACCCAATAGTGGTATCAGAGCCTAGGATTGTTTTCTATTATATTTGATGCTCACTAATTTTTCAAAGATGAAAAAGTTGAATTTCTGGCCTTTGACTGATGAACTCGCCGATGTTGGAATAGTGTCTAAGGCTGCAACTATATTTGGCAAGTACTTGACCCGATTGAGCATGGTCCTTTTGGGTTGCCTTCACCATAGCAACTTGATAAGATGATTTAAAATGAGAGAAGAAATATTATTAATATATTATGAGGATAATATAAAGGAATAATAATATTGTTATTTGATTAATATAAGTTAGAAATTAATTAGGAATTAATTTGGTGACTTAAAGAGATTAATTGAATAAAGGGGGTATAAATTATCAATTGTATGATAGTTGTATTTTGAGCAGTGATTCCTTAGGGATAAGGGGTGGACGGATTTTAGGGTTTGGATAAGCCTACAAATCATCCAAAGGCTTATCAATAAGGATATTGGATTGCTTAGAGCCTAAGTTATCTAATTAGGGTTTTAAGGGTGAAACCCTAGGAGGCTCACTAGTATAAATACACCCATAGGGTTGAGGAAATCGGTACCCTTGGTATTGGAGGAGCCCTGGCCGATTTCTCACCCTCTTCCATCTCTCTCAAATCATCCTCTTGTTAGTTGGTGTTTGTAAGCCATTAGAGGAGTGACATTTGTGACTCTAAGCTCCAAGGACAAGAAGATTCAAGCAAGTAATTCAAGGTATTCTTTTAGATCTGATTTCATGTGTTATTATACTAGATTTATCAATCAAAGTCTTGGATACATTGCATGTTCAATTAGAGAAACCTAGATCCAAGCATTAGGGTTTGTATGTGCACATAGGAATCTTCTTATGGCTAAAACCCAACAGTGGTATCAAAGCCTTGATTGATTCTATTGAATTGATGCATTGGTTGCTTGATTATTGTTTGCAAAATTCGAATATTATCAATCTGCCTGATGAACTCAGCGAGTCCCATAGTGTACTCGGTGAGTAGGCCTTGACTCGACGAGTCCATTGTGGTACTCGACGAGTCCGAGCGTCAGGAGGAGCTAATTAAGGGATTTCTTGCTGTTTATCTTAAGGAAACTTACCTTTATCTTAATGGGTCAATATAAATCCGATTTTATCATATATATGAGTATATCCTTGACCTAATTGAAGATAATTACCAATTAATTGAATAATAATTTCCTTATGTGATAATTGATTAATTATTTTAATTAAATTGGTAAATTGTTTTGCAAGAAACATCAAATATGGATAATTATGAGATTAAATGGTTAATTTAAATTATTTGTTATTTGATCCCTTGTGTTTTAAAAAGTTTAAAACTAATCCTCAAGTTTTGAAATTTACTTTTGTGATTAAAGTTTAATTTGGACAATTTAAATTTCAAACCCTAGAATTTTACAAGTTTAAAATTCAACCCTATACTCTATATGATTACAAGCTTAATAGATATATGTATAATTAAAATGCTAGTCTTACTGTTAGTAGGCCTCATTCACGAAGCCGGTCTATAAGGTGGGTATAAGGTTGCTTCCTATAAAATGGCGCTTAATGGGTGTACACTCACACCCACCGCTTGCTTGATCGGTGGAGGGTCATAAGCCGAACGGGTAGGATAGGGCAACTCCATCTCCTCGTTAAAAGTATAATATTAAATACAAAGTAACTACATGTTTTTCAAAAATTCCCAATCCTAGTTACTTTAGGAAAAGTGAATTGATGCAATCCTATGAAATTACACTTTGCATCCTTGCTAAGAAGTTAGTGGAGTATGTGTGGTTTACCGGCACACTAATTGGTTCTAAGCATAGGTGGCAAAGGGTGATTCATTGTTTATCATAGTTCGGTGGAGCGTGTGTGGTTTATCGGAACATCGAATAGGTGATCGTTACAATGAAGACACCATGTAGATTTTCATGATTATTCACACCCACTTTATGATCCTCGGCATCCCAGTCACAAACGAGAGGGGCATATCGAGATTTAAACATGCCATTGAAAAGTTTAATGAATCTCATCGAAACCTAGGAATTCTAAATGCGTTTAAAACTTAAAGGTAATGTTTTCATGGTGGAGAATTAGTGAATCGTCATTCACTTACCTTCAAATTGTTTGCATGTTGGATTACGACATCCCTTTTCTAATATGTAAGTAATGTTGTTGGATCCTAGCCCTAATTTTTCTTATTGGGTGATAATTAGGGATTCAAATTCTAATCAATCTTTGCCCTTTCTATTTATAGATGTCGAACGCGAAGAACGTTGCTGCTAGTTCATTCACATTGATGAGACTTTGCCAAAAGGTGACTTTCGATGGAACGAACTTTAGCGAATGGATAAGATACATTCACACGATTGCTCGCTACAAGGACAAGGAGTATATCCTCGACGAAAAGCTCGAGAAGATAAATCCAGATGTCGCTACTCCGGCTGAAATCACCGCTTTTGAAACTCATGAGCGTGATGAAACGAAGGTTAATTGCATCATGATAGCCATAATGAACTCCGAGTTCAAAAAGTCCTATGAGGACATGTATCCGTATGAAATGCATCAAGACTTATTGGAGATATATCATCAAAACGCGAGGCAGGAACGTTACGAGATCTTCACTAACATGATCTCTACTAAAATGGGACATGGAGAATCTCTAACCGTACACTTGCAAAAGATGCAAAGGTATGTCGATCGTCTTCGCAAGTTGAATGTCGACTTTGGGGAAAATTTGGCTATCGACATGGTACTTCATTCCTTGCCTCCGTGTTACAACCAATTTAGGATGACCTACCACATGAACAAGGAAGAGGTCACCCTAAGTAAACTACAAGGTCTCCTAAGGGTTGCTGAGAGCAACCTCAAGGAAAAGTCTGTTGCACCAACTCCTAATCCACCCGCTGCTCCTGTTTTGGCTATTGGGCAAGGAAAGAGAAAAAAGAGGAAGGCTCCATCTAAGAGCCACCGCAAGGGAAAGTCCCGAGATGGTTCCTCTTCTAGTGGGACCAAAGTTGATCCCGCTAAGTCCAACTCTAACCCAAAGGAGGCAGAGTGCCACCATTGCCACAAAACAGGGCATTGGAAGAGAAGTTGCCCAGAATACCTGCAAGCTACCAAGGAAGGAAAGATCAAGCCATCTTTCGTAGGTATTTACACAATTAAATCTATTGATTCATCTCATGCTATTTCTGGGGTCCTCGATACCGGATGTGGTTACGACATTTGTTCTGAATTGCAAGGACTAAGAAGAAATAGGGATGTGGAGCATGGAAGAATAAATCTAATCATGGGGAACAGAAGATCGTCGCTTATGACCAAGATTGGAGTGTATTCTTTAGTGCTTAGTAATGGATTATGTTTAGATTTGGATAATTCTTGCTACTTGCCTGAAATGGCAAGACATATCATTTCATTTCATGGTTTGTTTAGACAAGGATTTAGATTTTCTTTTAATAATGAGAATGGTTCTATTTATGCTTATCTAAATGGTGTCTTATATTTTGAAGCAATGCCATGTAATGGAATTTATGAAACTGTTATGATTGTAGATAACCTAGGAAATGATGTTTTATGCATGGATTCTTCCAATAGTATGGATAGAGCATCCATGTGGCATTGTCGTCTTGGACATGTCAACAAGAAGCGCATAGCCTAACTCCAAAAGGATGGAGTGTTGGAGTCATTAGACCTTAGAGAAGATGACACATTCGAATCTTGTTTACTTGGAAAGATGACCAAGTCACCCTTCACTAGCACATGTGAAAGGGGTGAGGGTTTATTAGACCTCATACATACCGATGTGTGTGGACCCTTTAGATCAACCACAAAGGATGGGAACCGCTTCCATGTGACTTTTACCGATGACTATAGTAGATATGGGTATATTTACTTAATCAAGCAAAAGTCAGAAACGTTTGAAAAGTTCAAAGAGTTCAAAAATGAAGTGGAGAATCAATTGGGCAGGAAAATCAAGATGCTTCGATTCGATCGAGGATGAGAGTACCTAAGTCTTGAATTCCACGACTATCTCAAAGAATGCAGAATAGTTTCGCAATTGACGCCACCTAGGACACCACAATTGAATGGTGTGGCAGAAAGGCGTAATCGAACCTTGTTAGACATGGTTCGTTGTATGATGAGTCGTGCTTCACTATCTATCTCATTCTGGGGGTATGCCTTAGAGACTGTCGCCCATATCCTTAACAAAGTCCCTACGAAGAAGGTTACCAAAACACCTCACGAGATGTAGACAGGGAAAGCTCCTTCATTAGCACATAAAAAGGTTTGGGGTTGCGAGGTTTTCGTAAGACGAGATACTTGTGACAAGCTCGAACTTCGTAGTGAGCGATGTATTTTCATCGGCTACCCGCAAAAATCCTTTGGATATCTCTTCTATAGACCGAGTGACAATGTTGTCTTCGTTGCGAGGAGAGGGGTTTTCCGAGAGCGAGAACTCATAAGCCAAGGAGACAGTGGGAGACAAATCGATCTTGAAGAGATTCAAGAATCGATTGATGAAGGAACCTCTACTGCTGGCAATCAACCCGAGGAGGAAACTTCGGTTGAACCTATTGACCAGTCCTTACCTCTTTGACATTTTGAAAGAGTTAGAGTTCAACCCTAGTTATATGGTTTTCATATTACTACCGAAGGGGACACGTATATTAGTGATAGTACACTAATAAATCTAGATGAACCTAATAGCTTTAAGGAAGCCATGGCAGGCCCGGAGTCTGCAAAATGGAAAGAGGAAATGGACATCGAGATCCAATCCATGTATGACAACCAAGTTTGGAATTTGGTTGATAATGTGCCCGGACGTAAGATCGTTGGGTGCAAATGGATCTTCAAGAAGAAGACCGACGTGGATGGAAACGTACATACATATAAGGCACAATTGGTTGCGAAGGGTTTTACTCAAACTCTTAGATTTGACTATGATGAGACCTTCTCACGAGTTGCGAAGATAAAATCTATTAGAGTGATGCTAGATATTGCCGCATTTCATGATTATGAGATTTGGAAAATGGATGTCAAGACCGCTTTCCTTAACGGGAAGTTGGCTGAGGATGTTTACATGGCTCAGCCAGAGGGTTTTGTTGATCCGAAGCATCCAAATAGAGTGTGTAAGCTTGAGAAGTCCATTTATGGACTTAAGTAAGCGTCTCGCAGATGGAATCTTTTCTTCGATGAGAAAGTCAAAGAGTTTGGATTTGTACGAAGCGAAGATGAATAATGTGTATATGTTAAAGCCAGTGGGAGCATAGTTAGCTTTCTCGTTTTGTATGTAGATGACATACTGCTCATAGGAAATGACATCCCGACTCTGCAGGAGGTTAAATCCTGGCTCGGGAAGTGCTTCGCTATGAAGGACCTCGGAGAGGCTTCCTATATTTTGGGAATAAGGATAGTGAGAGAAAGAAGTAAGAGACTAATAGGACTTAGTCAGAACACTTACTTAGATAAAGTACTAAAACGTTTTAGTATGGAAAATTCAAAGAAGGGAGAATTACTGATACAAAGTAATGTCAAGTTGAGTAAGACTCAAAGTCCGAGTAACGAAGCCGAGATAGCAGAAATGAGCTGAGTACCATACGCTTCTGCAGTTGGCTCAATCATGTATGCTATGACTTGTACTCGCCCTGATGTAGCTTTTGCTTTGAGCATGGTTAGTAGATATCAAGGGAACCCTGGTAGAGCCTATTGGGTTGCGGTCAAGAATATCCTTAAGTACCTTCGGAGGACCAAGGAATGGTTTTTAGTCCTCGGGGTGAGTGATGACTTGAAGGTGCGAGGGTATAGTGACGCCAGTTTTCAGACCGACAGGGACAACTACCGTTCGCAGTCGGGCTGGGTCTTTACTCTTAATGGAGGAGCAGTAATTTGGAAGAGTTCCAAGCAGGAAACCGTAGCTGATTCAACGTGCGAATTAGAGTACATTGCAGCGAGCGAAGCGTCGAAGGAGGCAATATGGCTAAAGAACTTCATTGGTGATCTTGGAGTTGTGCCTACCATAAGGGAGCCTATGGAAATTTTCTATGATAATGAAGGAGCAGTTGCGTTGACCAAGGAACCGAGGGATCATGGTAGATCTCATCATATCGACAGAAAATATCATTTCATTAGACATTGAGTAGAAAAAGGATGCCTCGTGGTGAGGAGGATATCATCAGATGATAACCCAGCAGATCCGCTTACGAAGGGATTGAGTAGGGTTAAGCATTTGCAGCATGCTAAGAGTATTCGGCTGAGAGATGATATTAGATTAGATTAGATAGTTTTAGAAACTTATAATAGATAAATGTGATTTAACATTTGATGAATAAATAAAGGAGTATTATTTATAAGTAAAGTTACCGTCTTATGTTAAATGTTTAACTATTGTTTCACTTTGCATGTTTTGACTTCCTGAGTAATTGAGTTTATTTGGAATAATCGAATTATTCAAACGATCCACAATCGTTTATATGTTGGAAGTAGGTATGAATGAAGATTGTCATGAATTGGTGTGTAGATTGTCTAAATGGTATTAGACATAACAAAAGTTTGCTGCAACGTTCATGAGTGCTTATGAACTATTTTTGAGCATTGGAACAAACCCGCGCTTGCTGGAATCACCTTATGGAATTTGACGAAAAAGGTTGATCGCAAGACGATAATATCCTATGGTCTTAAAACCTAGATATATGGTTTATTATTTGTTAATTGGCTGTACATTGATAATGCAAAACTGCATCAGTAAATTGATGTTATAAAACGCATTGTTGTATATAATTGATTAATGAATAAGTGAATGCATATAAGTCGAAGTTTATCTGTTACTTTTATCCTAAGAGGGTAAAAGCGATATCTCGGCCGCTCGATGACAAAGGCCAAGCGCAATGCTATAATTCCCCATGTTTCCGACCTAATGGATACCGATTGCTTTTATTGCAATGACAAAGGGCATTGGAAACGAAGCTGCCCAAAGTATCTACAGGACATCAAAGATGGCAAAGTGAAGCCATCTTCAGCAGGTTTTTACAATATTTCTTTTAATAACTCATTATCTTCTCGTTTATGGGTCCTTGATATAGGATGTGGTTTTCTCATCTGTTTTGATTTGCAGGGGCTAAAAGAAAGTGAGGAGGTGGAGCGAGGAAGGATAAAATTGATCATGGGAAACAGAAAGTATTCACTAGTAACCAAGATCGAACTTTATCAACTTTTGCTTAATAATGATGTTAGATTAGACTTATTTAACTATTTCTATTCGTCTGAGATGACGAGAAACAGTATTTCATTTCATGATTGTTCAAACAAGGTTTTAAGTACTCTTTTAAAGAATTGCATGGTTCAATTTTTTTTATAAGAAAGGTGTTTTTGTGTTTGAAGCTTTATCTTGTGATGGTATGTATGAAACAATGACTTGTGTTGATAGTTTAGGTAGTAGCGTGTTTAATATTAACTTGTCTAATAATGTAGACAAGGTATGATTGTGGCATTGTCGTCTTGGACAAATTACCAAGAAACACATAGCCAACCTCCAAAAGGATGGAGTGTTGGAATCATCTGACCTAAAATTAGATGATATGTGTGAATCTTGTCTTTTGGGAAAGATGACAAAATCATCATTCACAGGGTCTTGTGAAAGAGGTGAAGGTCTGTTGGACCTCATACATACAGATCTATCTGGGCCCTTCAGATCAACTATAAGAGATGCTAATAGATTTTATGTGACTTTCACTGATGATTATAACATATATGGCTATGTCTACTTGATTAAACATAAGTCAAAAACCTTTGAAATGTTCAATGAGTTTAAACATTAGGTCGAAAATCAATTAGGCAGGAAGATGAAGGTACTTAGATCCGATAGAGGTGGAGAGTATCTTAGTACTGAGTTCAACGACTCTCTAAAGGGGTGTGGAATAGTTTCATAGTTAAATCCTCTTAGGAAACCAGAGTTAAATGGTGTGGCTGCGAGGTGTAATCGAACCTTGTTAGACATTGTTCGTTCCATGATGAGTTATGCTTCACTTCTTATTCATTTTCGGGGGTATGGCTTAGATACAGCCGCCTACATCCTCAATCTTGTCCCTTCAAAGAAGGTTGCCAAAACACCTCACGAAATATGGACAGAGAAACTTCCCTCGTTAGCACATATTAAAGTTTAGGGTTGTGACGCTTTCTTAAAATGAGAGACTCATGACAAGCTAGCACCTAAAAGTAAGAAATGTGTTTTCATTGATTACCCAAAATAGTCATTTGGATATTTGTTCTACAGACCTAGTGAAAATGTGGTATTTGTAGCGTGAAGAGGAGTCTTTCTAGAAAGAGCGCTCATATTCAAATAGGATAGTGGGAGCACCATTGACCTTGAAGAAATTCAAGAGTTAGCGAATGAAGGAACCTTAGATGACACTAGCGGTCAAGAATATCCTTAAGTACCTTCGGAGGACCAATTACTTACAAGGAACCAATGGCAGTCCCATAGGCTTCCAAGTGGAAAGAGGTAGTGGACAGCGAGATAAAATCCATGTATAACAACCAAGTTTGGAATTTGGTTGATAATGCACCAGGTCGTAAGACAGTTGGTTGCAAATGGATCTTCAAGAAGAAGAATGGCATTGATGGAAATATTCGCACATTCACGGCTCGATTGGTTGCAAAAAGTGTCACCGAAACCCCAGGGGTTGATTATGATGAGACCTTCTTGCTAGTATCTAAGATTAAATCTATTAGGATATTGCTCGCCATAGCTGCCTTTCATGACTATGAAATCTACCAAATGGAAGTCAATATTGCTTTCCTTAATGGGAAGTTGGCTGAGGATATTTACATGAATCAGCCAGAGGGTTTTTTTGATTCAAAGTTTCCCAATAGAGTATGGAAGCTTGAGAAATCCATTTATGGATTAAACAAGCATCTCGTAGCTGGAGTCTTTGCTTCCAAGAGAAGGTCAAAGAGTTTGGTTTCTCTAGGAGTGAAGATGAGTTTTGCGTGTATATCAAGGCTAGTGGGAGTATATTAACTTTTCTGGTGTTATATGTTAATGACATATTACTCATTGGTAATGACGTTCCAACCTTGAAAGAAGTTAAGTCTTGTCTTGGGAAGTGTTTTTCCATGAAAGACCTTGGAGAACCTGCCTATATTCTAGGGATCAAAATATTGAGAGATAGATAGAAGAGACTAATTGGACTTAGTCGGAGCACATACTTGGACAAGGTACTAAAGAGGTTTAGTGTGGAAAATTACAAGAAGGGAGAGCTACCTATCCAAAGAAATACCAAATTGATTAAGACTCAATTTCCGAGTACAGATAAGGAAATAGCCGACATGATTCGTGTACATTATGCTTCCACTATCGGATCGATCATGTACGCTATGACATGTACTCGCCCTGATGTGGCATTTGCTTTGTGGATGGTCAGTCGCTATCAGGGAAATCTAGGTAGGGCTCATTGGATAGCGGTTAAGAATATACTCAAGTATTTGTGAAGGACAAAGGAATGGGTCCTTGTACTTTATGGCAATGATACTTTGAGAGTAGATGGTTATTGTGATGCCAACTTTCAAACGGATAGAGATAACATCCGTTCTCAATCTGGCTTGGTATTTCTACTGAACAGATGAGCAGTTACTTGGAAAATTTCCAAGCAAGATACGATGGCTAATTCTCCTTGTGAATCAAAGTACATACCAACGAGTGAAGCGTCGAAAGAAGCAGCTTGGTTGAGGAACTTCATCGTAGATCTTGGAGTTGTTCCAACCATCCAGGATCCTATGAAACTATTCGATGATAATGAAGGTGCGGTTGCCTTAACAAAGGAACCCAAAGATCATGGTAAAACCAGACACATCGACAAAAAGTAGCATTTCATAAGACATAGAAGAAGAATTCCATCTTATTGTAAAAAGGGTATCATCTGAGGATAGCCTAGCAGATCCCCTCACAAAGGGTCTGAGTAGGGTTAAGCATATTCAACATGCTCGGAGTATTGGACTGAGAGATGATATTATTTTTAGTAGTTAGATTATTTTTATTTTGAAACTTGTTACAAAGAAAATGTAGTTAACTTTTGGTGATTAAATAATAAAGTATTATTTATGAGTTTGTTTACTACCTTTTGTTAATTGTTTATTATTTTGTTTCATATTTTTCATGTTTTACTCCCCGAATGATGTGATTATTCAAACTCCACAGTCGCTCGTACTTTTGGGAGTAAGTAGTGAATTAAGACTGTCATGAATTGGATTGCAGATTGTCTAAGGTTAGACATAGCAATAGAAATGTTGCAATATTCATGAGTACTTAGAAATTGAGATTTGAGTATTGGATAAACCCTCTCTTAGAGTATTACTTCATGGAATTCATCACGAGTAATACTGAGACAATAATATCTTATAATCTTGAAACAGAGAAATATGAGTTGTAATTTACATGTCGGTCATGCATAGGTGATACGAAAATGCATCAGTAAGTTGGTGTTACAAAACGCGTTATCATGTATGGTTTGATGTGTAAAAGATGCAAGCATATGAGTCAAAGTTTATTCGTTTCCTTTTGCCCTAATGGGAAAAGAGATATTTCTTGGCCCCTTGATGATTTGATGTTGACTTATGTGTTGGGCCCAGCCAAGAATAAATTGATGTGTTCAATTAGAAGTCTTATATCATCACAAATAAGAAATAGGGAAACATAGATTCTGGACAAAGAGCTTGATGACATTCCATGTCTTATGTCTAGGTATATCTTGCAGAATGAAGGATTATATGATCACTTATCGTAGGACATGTGACTGACTGGTTCAGAGTTCAGTAGCAACTATTAGAAGCTACAATTTGTTGGTCTATTTAGAAGTCATACTAGCAATTATAGTTATAGACTTATCCAAGTGGGAGACTATTGGATTAGGTTTCTATGCCCATAACTATAATTGGTATATACTTGAATTGATAGCAGCACAGTCCTTTCGGATTGTCATCAAACCTAGCAACTGGATAAGGAAATTATGAAAGGAGAGATATTAATTTATTATAAGATTAATAAATTAATATAACTGATTTATTAATATGTTAAAAGATTAATATATTAATAAGAAATAATAATATGTAATTAATAGTTAGCTAGAAATTAATTAGAATTGATTTTGGGGTTAATTATATTAATTATAAAGTGTATGGAATAATTTGTAATTATCTAATAGTTGAGTGGAAGGTTCTACAACCTCCTTGGAAGGGGGTGGACAAAATCTATATTGGAAACCCTAATGATTTCATCCAAGGGGCTTGGATAAGGCCTTTGGATAAGCTTAGGCCCTAAGCGAGGAACATTAGGATTTTCCCTAAACGCTAGCCACCTTAGCTATATAATGAGGCCTTTGGCTCCTAATATCGGTCACTCCTTCCTTTGAAGAAACCCTAGGCCAAAAATTGCATACCCTAGCCGCTCTCCTAATAAGTTTCCTTCTTGCTAGCTCTTGGGTGTGATTCCATTAGAGTCATTGCATTTGTGGTGCTAAGCTTCCAAGAAGATCAAGATCAAAAGGATTACCAATTGTTTACTATAAAAATTGAAAGGTATGTAACTCTCAAAACCTAATTGGTTAATTTTGAAAATAACCTCCTCTCTTAGGGTTCTTGTTTTGCAATTCAAAGTTATATATTCAATAGTTATAACATATATCCAAAGTAGGTAGCATGTGAACTTAGGAATTGTTTTTCTAGTTTATTTGTTTTACCCAAAACCTATCAACACAGGTACAACTCCACCTTGATTCCTATCCACCTATTCTTTCCTGATCTTGATCACGCTAACTAGGAGATACGAGCCTCACCTACACTCTGCTGACTAGGAGATACGAGCCCCAGCCCACACTCTGCTAACTGGGAGATACAAGCCGCCACCCACACTCTTCTATCTAGCCGCCAATGAATGTTGCGGCTATCCTGCAGTCTTACAAAACTTACCACGCTGTCTAGCTGCTAGTGAATGCTACAACTATCCCTTAGTCTTACAACACTTTCCACATTGCTTGGATGCTAGTGAATGCTACAGCTATCCCGCAATCTTACAATACTTTCCATGTCGATCATGCACACGACCTATCACCCTGGCTGAACTCACGTCCTGATGTGAATTTCCTCAACGTGGTCCCCAGAGCCAACTATCGAATGCCAAAAAGACGTGAACCCGACGGTGGGAAGTTTCCCAAACTACCAACTTACATACCCTTCAATCTAGTCAACCACTTGGGCCACCCTTCTTCCTAACAAGAATGTGAACTCATCCTAAATTTATACTTCCTTGTATTCTTGAACCCCTGGAGAGTTCTCCTCCACTTTGATTCAACAAATATCTTACAACACACTAGGATGGAATGATTCCCAATCCTTCGTATCATCTAGTGATCAATCTTACTGGAAACCAATGCTTACCATAGTTAGTGTTTCCAAAACTAACCAACACTAGAAAAGTACGACTTTTGAAGACTGTCGGAACACTTCCCGGGTTCCAATCACACTTGCTACAACTAGTACATCCTGAGAACCCACTATATAAGGAGACGAGCTCACACTACTACTCTAAGACTCATGGTATGCAGATGGCCTATAACCTAAACATAAGCAAGAAGTATAGTTGCAAGATACAATTACTCATATGGATGCAAGGCAATAGTAACAAAATAATAAATAAAAACTAATAGGAAAGCAAAAGATACACACCTGCAACATTGGAAGTTGCTCGTGTCTCCTCTGTAATCAACTGAAAAGCCCTGCTCCTCGCCGCAAGTGCCTCTTCCCGGACTTGATAATCATCGATGATCCTCAATCTCGCGGGGGCAAGTGCTATCACTTGTCCCGCTGCAGCCAAACTCGGATATTGGGCCTTCTTGTGGCCCCTCTGACTACAATGAAAGCATACCAGGTCTGATCCTTGGGTGGTGGTAGCAGTACAATTCCTGCTATAATGACCGATTCGAGCGCACTTAAAGCAACCAGAATCACCACCACTATCGCTCCTACATGCACCCTCGTGTATCCTACCGCACTTTCCTCAATGACTATGGTCATGATGACCTCTTGATCTAGAATATGATACCTTGGGCCTCTTGCCCGACCCTGTAGATGTCTGAACCTCGTCTGGTTTCCTCTTCCTCTCTTCATCTAAGTCGATATCCCTCTCCCTGACTCAAGCGATCATATCCTCGATCATCTTGCAGCTGAACGGACTCACGAACTTCCTGATGTCACCCCTCAACATCTCGTGATATCAGGCGTTCTTCATCTCCTCGTCTGCTACATACTGTGGATCAAGATGGGCCTTCTCCCTGAACTTGGCGGTGATCTCCACCACTATCTCTGTAGTCTGTTGGAGATCTTGGAACTCTCATGCTAACTAGCGCACCTAAATCACTGATGCAAACTTGGCACTGAACCTGTCCAAGAAGTCACCCCATGTCATCCCGTCCAATGCGGTCGCATCCCCAATAGCATGTCCAACCTCCTACCACTAATCACGTGTTCTTTCCTTCAGAATACAGGAGATGAGTCGAAACTTATCCCCATCAGGACACTGGATAGAACGAAAGGCATTGGCGACATCTACCAACCACCGACTACTAGAAATAGGGTCTATAGCCCCATGATAGTCTCAAGCCTCATAGGATCTAAACTCCCTGAATTTCAACGTGAACGTCTCCATCATGGTTGCCATATCGGTACACAACGCAACCAACCTCTCGTCCAAAACCTCCAAAATGCTATCCTTGACCGTACCAAAGGTCATAGGAGTCTGGTCCAAAATACTACGCGTAATCTCAGCTAAAATAAACTCTCTAATCTACTCATCGATCTACCCCACTCCATAGCCCAAGCCTGATCCCTCGCCAACACCCGAACCGCCAACTGGTCAAGTCCATAGCATCACTATACTGCAACATAACATAACAACCATCAGAATACTCATCACTATCGAGGGATCATACACACAAAAAGTTTCCTAGTTTTATCTCATCCCTCCTTGATTCGAGTACGGATCCTCTACATTCAGTAGTACAGGCCTATACTACCTTCCACATCTATCCATACTTTCCTCAAGAACTGCCTTGAATCCACCAAGTCTTTTTAACTACTACTACTACTACTCCCAACACTAATCTCATCCTAAGCTTGCCCTAGGGTAATCACCATCCCACTCTCCGCCATCAGTTGCATAAGAAGTCCCTGCTATCTCTCCCTAACTAGCTCGCGAATACCATTACATATCACTAAGAGTATATAATTCTTCGAATAAGAGATCCTATCCTATAACGGTTGGACTCAAACAAGAGCTGCAAAATACATCTAGAGCTAAGCTTGTTAAATTATTTAGTCGTTGCAATATTTTGTTGGGTTTTGAGCACTATAACACTCCTATGGTGCACATGCAACCCTAAATGCTTTGGATCTATGTTTTCTCTAATTATACATGCACATTTTCAATTTTCCAGAGCATAGATCCAAACTAGCATACAAATTGACATTTTAGTAATACAATTAGTTAGATGAGTTACATCTTAGAAGGACTTGTAGTTCTTGACCTTTGAAAGCTTGAGCATCTCAAGTGTGATGCCTCTAATGGTTCACTTACACCAATATGCAAGAGGAGGCTTGAGAGAATAAATTACTTGGCACAAACTCAATATGAAACTTCTTAGAATGATGGTGTGTATGTGTGTCTCTTCATGTAACCGATTTTGGTCATAATGGTGTGCTTTTATAATGTAGCAAATGCTAGGGTTACACCTTGTAAAACCTAATGACCTTTCATATTACTTAGGCTCCATGGGTCAAACCTCCATGGACTATCTCATTGGTTTAGCCCATCCTAAATAACATGGATTATTAGCCCACACTATAAGAATCATTGATTTACACAATCAATCCTCATATATTTAATTAGTCTCTTTTGATCACAAAATTAATTCCAAATTAATTCTTGATCGATACTAATTAAATAATATGATTTCATATTAATATATTATACTTGTAATATATTAATAAATCATAAATAACCTTATTCTCAAAAGTCCATCCTATCAAATTGCACTGGTGAAGGCAACCTAAAAGGACCATGCTACAATCGGATCAATTAAATCCCATTTATAGTTATGGGCTTAGACACCAAATCCAACATATGTAACTTAACATATTTGTTTACTAGTTAGTAAAAGATAATTAGAACTCCTAAAAGCACAAACCAAACAACATTCAAGCAATGAGTAAACCTAATCAAGCATATCCTAATCTACATCATCATATCACTGACTAATTTGTACTAGCATGCAATTCATAAGCTCATATACATATAATAGGCACATAAGGTATCCTTCCTAGATCCTTGTCCCTAATCTTGCATGCAGTTCTCATAAACATATCATAACATAAACTTGAATGGGTAATTTGGGAGTACTTACTTGAGCTCGGATGATTGCATGCACCACACCCTTTTCTCTTTTCAATGTTATTTTCTCTTTAGACTATAAATAAAGGCCATAGATTCTCATCTCATCACCATTCATCTACCTTCTATCTTCCCTCTATCACTCTCCCTTACGTTCCCTCTCCTTCTCGGCAAAAACTCTACCACCGATGGAGTTTACCCGACGGCAAACCACCACACCCATCACCTTTCTTGCGATTTCAAATGACCAACAACCCTCCCACCTTACTCCGACATGCTTCCACCTTCCCCCTTCTCTCCTCTCATCATAACTGTCGGCAAAAAAGAGAACATGAAGCAATAGAGGCTACCGGAGCAGCGCTGCCGCTTATTGCTACAGCCGTGAAAGGCTCTCAGCCACCACCTCCCTTTTCCATTTTTGTGTTACAATAGCTTGTGGTATTTCCCTAATTTAAGGCTCGATTTCTAGAGTATTTCGTGGGTTTATTTCAAGTCTAAACTCGGGTCAAAAGATTTTTGCTATTTCATACCATCTCACTGTGCTTCCCGGATATCTTCTCACATTATTGAGTCGAAACCGAAAAATCACACATTAAGGTGAGTGTGTACGAAACATCCCAGATTTGGGCTAGTCGATTTAGATATAATAAGTGTTAAAATTACTTTTTTTAGAAGATAATTTATGATAAATAATCTTAAACAAAGTTATATTATATGTCACAAGGATTCCGTACATATAAAGAACGCTGCAATCTGACTTAAAATGAAGAAGTTATGACACGTCGAAGTTTTGCAACAAAACCGGCATGAATCTGCGTATTGTAAAAAATAAATCTTTAACGAAATACTTTTTAGCCTTAGAAATCTAAACGAAAGTCGTAGTATATGTTAAATTGAGAGTGAGCATATAGATAACGTCCAAATTTGACTTCATTTGAGGAAGTTGTGATTTTTCTAAGATTTTGCATAACAATATACAGCCCGGTAATCAAAGTTTAGATCGATTGATTTTTAGCTGACACAATCTAAACAAAAATTGAAGATCTCGTTAATAGGAGCTCAATGATATAAAGATAGTCAAAAATGGACGTCGGATAAAAAAGTTATGAATTTTTAATGGACTTTACCTATCTAAGCCTGTTAAGATATAACTTCAAAAATAAATTCAAAATTAGCCGACAGAGTCGAAACAAAAGTTGTTGATCCCATCGATACCTACACATGGATATGAAGAAGGTATAAAACGGAGCTTGTATGCAAAAGTTACGAATTTTAGATGATACTTAGTTTTTGGGGTAACCAGCGAGTAATACGTGGCACGATTTGAGCCACTGCTTCCTCTCCATGACTTTCCACCGGATGGTGACATGTGGACACCGAACACCTAGCGTTCAACTAGGGAACAACATTCTTCAACTTCACAATCTATAAATACAAGGCGCAAATCACTAAATTCTTCACACCTTTCTCACCCATTCACTCCTAAACACACCCAAAGCCTATATTCTTTCATTCTAGCACCTCTTAGGTGTTAGAAACGAGTCCCGGAGTGCTAGAAGACCCCAAGGAGAAGAGATTTCGGCTGAGAAGTTCTGCCGACATAGATCCAGATTCTACGCTAAACTACCGTGTAAGTGAGTTATGCTTACCCTACTTTAAGTATAACTTATGTTTAAATTCATTATTGTTATTATGAATCTATAAACAAGATTTATCAGTGATTCCAATTCTTTATAATGATTGATCTACTTACACGGATGATTTCTAGGCTGTGATTTAATGAGGTGTTTAAATTGAGAATCCTAAATAGTATACTTCATATACTAAACGGACTCTACCTCCGACATGATCCTACATGGTTGTTTGTTGGGGTCGAATATTATTATGAGGTTTCAAAACTGTCTTAGTCATTCCGAGTGTCGAATGTCAGTGTGTTAGTTTATTATAAGGGTATTTATGTTTTGAAAATGTAATGTCTAGTCCCTTATATTTTTTGTATGCTTTGTTGATCCCTATAAATATGAGATGAGTACTAGAGTTAGAAATAGTTTTTGAAGAACAACTTGTATTCTCTATTTTTCTCTTTATACTTCGTGAAAGCGATATATTGAGCCAACCATATTATATTTAGATAGTGTTTTCTAAATCATTTCTTTACTCTGATTTGTATTTCAAACTCGATTCAATCTACACTACAATGTTCCTTACTTGATAGATCTTGAAGTAGACTTTGAGTTAATGATGAATCTAGACTAATAATTAGTCACAATAAATAATAAAATAAAACTTAGTGATAATAATACTAGGCTTCTTCATTGGAAAAGACAATTGTTAGAAGTGACGCGCTACCCGAATTTTGAGTCCTCACCCTAACACGTGAGTGCATAGTCTCTTTCATGAACATGATTTTAATATAAGTATGAATTAAAGTGTTAAATATATGTTTATGTGCGAAATATATGATATTTCCCGAAATACATGTTAAGAGCATATATGATAATATATGATGATTTTGGATACCGAATAAACCTAAATTAATTAAGATGAATATCGGGTAGTATTTTCGAATGAGTACGGGTGAGATATACAAGGAGGGTAGAACTTTAAAATTTATGATTGATCCGAGAACACGGATTAGACATAGTCATTCGTCCTTATTTCTAGAGTATGGAAATGGCATAATCATTTTTCATTAATTCGAGAGCATTGATTAGACATAGTCATTCGTCCTTAGTCAGAGAGTATGGAGAGGGCATAGTCATTTTCATTAATCCGAGAGCATAGATTAGACATAGTCATTTGTCCCTAATCCGAGAGTATGGAGCGGGAATAGTCATTTGTCCTTGATCTGAGAGCATGGATTAGACATACCTGATCCATAAATATGGATTAGGTAAACCTGTCAATTTTTTATCCGAGAGTATGAATCGTGTTGTTGTGAGGATCGACGGGGTGGCGTAAAATTGCTTATATAAGGTGAAATTGTATATTGAGAGCTCTCAAATATATACATGATATAACATTGTAAGATTAGAATCCCTATGTACTCACCAGGTTTCCCAACCTGACCCACTCAGTTCATTTGTATCATAGGTATCGATGTGAAGATAGATTACACTAAGAGATTAAAGGAGATGTAAATCATTAGTATAAATGAATGAAAGGTTTGTTTATGCTTATGTTTTTGTATTGATGATGAAATCCGAATGTTTTAATATAAATAAAATACATTTCTTTGGAAATGCATTGATCATATATTTATCATATTTTTGGAGACAAATTCCGCAATAATATTCATCAAGAAAGATAATCTGATTTTAAAATTAGCATAAATAAAATTTTTTAAATGACCGTGAATTTGGGGATATCACAGTTCGTATCAGAGCATTAGTTTAAGCGAACTAGGAATTTTAGGAAATTTCTAAACTTAAACTTAGAAATGCTAAGCAATGATCGTGGGTAGTGTGTTTATTATATTTTAGGTAGTACACCTGAATAGACACGAGCACTAATTTATTTAGGGAAGACGCCTAGACTGCTTTTATGTGCTAAATGATTTATGCTATAAGATGACTTATATGCTTTATGATGATATCATTTGATTGGATCTATGGCCTATTGCTAACCGTATCTTGAAATATTATGTGTTCAGATTTCTAAACGTTTAATTACGGTATTAAAATTGGCATGTAACTTTTCGGAGTGAAAAGGAGGATTACACGTCTAAACCTTCTCTATCTTAAATTTCTTGTCTTGACCAACTATTACGGTCTATGGAACCTCATGATAAGGACTCGTACCAGACTAAGCAAATAGAGGAAATAAGGAAGCTGATGATAGTGAATGATACCTATCGGAAGATACAGTAGGAGAGATATCTTTCCTTTAGATTCCTCTCGAATAAATGAAAGTTTTTTTTTTTTTTTTTTTTTTTTTTTTTTTTTTTTTTGCCATTTGTCACTTTATCAAAGCTTTTATCAGATATCATTATATGAGATATTACAGTTATTTAAATTTCAAATCTCATTATGTGGTATCTTTATTTTTTTATTAATCAATAATCAATTTCACTAATTAATGAATTTACTATTATATATGTAAGGTATTCATTCTATTTAAATTTAAATGTTTATTAATTTACGAAAATATATTTGAATTCAAATGGATGCTCTAATGAAAAAATTAATGTCGTTTATTTGATGATATATTTAAATTCAAAACATATCTTTAAAATTTTGGACTTTTAAATTGAATTCTAACAAATTCATTATTTATTCAAATTTTATAAATGAGTACGTGTATATAATACATCTCTATCTCTACCCTAATAAATGAAAAAGAACACCATCTTCAAAGAAGTATTTGGAAATTTTCATTCATAACAACTATTTAAAACATATCAATAATTTTTTTTATTTGTATACAAATTCAATAACTACTTACTCATCATTTTATTTGTACTTATTTCGAAAGTTAATTTAAAAATTATTCAATGTTTACACCTTAATTTTCAACATCATTATTTAAAATATATCAATAGTTTTTTATTAGTATAGATTGAATTACTTACATTTTCAATATATCATTCTCATTATAGTGTGTGTATATATATATATATATATATTAAATATTTATACATTGATATTAAACTTTTATTTTTAATAAACCTGTGTAGTACATGGGTCCCACACCTAGTGCATCTAATAAATAATACGTCTAGTATAGGAAAAGTACACTTTCGATTGGTAGAAAGAAAGATTTTTGGTACAAACAATGAAGTTATCCCATCATATTGCATTTCCTTCACCAACCGAGTTGAGGCAGAATTTATGATTAAAGATACGCATGGAAGAAGTCATAGTAGAGTCTAGGAAAAATTTATGATTGTTTTGACACGTTGATATGTGTTAAAAATTGTTTTTGTGACAATGGCTTGGTGAAATGAGAGGCAATACTTGGAACGAGTATGAGTAGGTGTGAAATGTAGTAGAGGCCTGTACTATCAGAACACAGGACTCACACTTGGATCAGGGAAAGTCATGAGGTTACCAGGGCGCTAGTAACTGATTCTGTTTTCTTCATGTCTGTTACTACCATCGTTACAGTAATGACTACGAAGATGATTGTTATTCTGACCCTTGTTGTCATATCAAATTGAGTCCGACTAAGATAAGTATGTTACATGGTTCAGAGACCCAAGTTTGATGTAGCATCTGACTTAAGCCAGAAGGTTTAAGTGAAATATAATCGACACAATCAATAGAAGTATCGCGATCAACGTTAAAATAAAAAGCTTGTAGATAGAAGTGCTATGTGCTAGAAGGTGATTATATCACATTAGAACATGATAGAAGGTATATTCTAATCTAGAATCTGACTCAAAAAGATCTGTGTTTAAGAGTTGCATCATAAAATGAGAGGTCATTAGAACATAAACCATCAGTCTGTTATGATAATCGAAGTAAATAAATTATCTTAAGTTAAGTCGGTTTAAGAAGGAGAAGGAGTCTCCAATAAGGATCGAGTTTGTAACTTGAAGGTTACAACTGAAAGTCCAACATAGTACGATGAGTGGGTGCAAAATTGAGTACTACCAGTAGTCAAGAAGTCCAAGAGCTAGATACTCTCTTGAAAGGAAAAAAGAGTTACGATTATTACCTAGGATAAAAAGATAGGACATGGAGTCATTATAAAAGCCATGTTTTGTTGATGATTTTAGGACGTAATCACCCTCAGTGGGAGATAACTGAAACACCTGCAAATTCAGGCTAGTCAATTTAGAGACAATAAGCATTAAAAATAACTTTTTGATAGAAGATTATTTAGCATAAATAATCTTAACCAAGGTTATAGTATATGTCACATGGATTCCGTACATATAAAGAACATGGAAATCTGACTTAAAACGAAGAAGTTATGACCCATCGAAGTTTTGCGACAAAACCGGCACGACTCTGCTTATCGTAAAAGATAAATCTTTGACAAAATACTTTTTAGCCTTGTCACTCTAAACGGAAATCATAAGATATGTTCGTGCGTATAGAGAACGTTTAAATCTGACTTCATTTGAGGAAGTTATGATTTTTCTTAGAGTTTGCATAACCGTATACAACCCGGAAATCGAATTTTAGATCGATCAATATTTAGTCGACACAATCTAAATGAGAATTGAAGATATCCTTAATAGGAGCTCAATGATATAAAGGCAGTCGAAAACGGACGTCAGATATCAATGTTATGAATTTTTAACGGACTTCAATTGTCTAAGTCTATTAAAATATATCTTTAAAAATAAATTCAAAATTAGATGATGTAGTCTAAACGGAAATTGTGGATCCCGTCGATACCTACGTGTGGATATAAAGAACTTCTAAAATGGAGTTTGTATGCAAAAGTTACGAATTTTAGAAGACAATTAGTTTTTTGAGTAACTAGCGAGTGACACATGACACGTTATGAGCCACTACTTCCTCCCCATGCCTTGCCACTAGATAGTGACACGTGGCCACTAAACGCCCAACATTCAGTTAGGGAATGACCAACGTTAGTCACCTTCAAAGCCTATAAATAAAAGGTGCAAATCACTCCATTCTTCATACCTTTCTTACTCGTTCTCATAAAGAGATACTACCCAATATTCCTCTTAATTGATTTAGGTTTACTGTGTATCCTAAATTATCGTATATTATTAGATATGTTCTTAACACGTATTTATGGAAATATCAAATATTTTACACACAAACAAAAATTTAATACATTATTCAATACCTGTATTAAAATCATGTTCATGAAAGGGACTATGCACTCACTTGTAAAAGTCATGATTCCAAACTTGGGCAATGCTTCGCTTCTAATGATTCTATTTTCCTTGGACTAAATCGAGCATTATTATTGCTAAGTTTTAGTCTAATATTTATTGTGACTAATTATTAGTCTAGATTCATCATTTACTCAATGTCTACTTTCATGATCTATCAAGTAAGGAACAACCAGGTAGGATCATATCGGAGGTAAGGTCCGTTCGTTATATGACGTATACTTTTTGGAAATTCCACTTTAAAAATCTCACTAAATCACAACCTAGACATCATCCCCATAAGTAGATCAATTAGTATAACAAATTGGAATCACTAATAAATCTTTTTTATAAGTTCATAATAATGATAATGACCTTAAACATAAGTTATACTTAAAGTAGGGTAAACATAACTCATTTACAGTGAGTTTTTCTCAAAACCAGGCTTTGCAGAAGCATAGTTTCTAAGGTTACCAGGGAAAGTCATGAGGTTACCAGGGCGCTAGTAACTGATTCTGTTTTCTTCATGTCTGTTACTACCATCGTTACAGTAATGACTACGAAGATGATTGTTATTCTGACCCTTGTTGTCATATCAAATTGAGTCCGACTAAGATAAGTATGTTACATGGTTCAGAGACCCAAGTTTGATGTAGCATCTGACTTAAGCCAGAAGGTTTAAGTGAAATATAATCGACACAATCAATAGAAGTATCGCGATCAACGTTAAAATAAAAAGCTTGTAGATAGAAGTGCTATGTGCTAGAAGGTGATTATATCACATTAGAACATGATAGAAGGTATATTCTAATCTAGAATCTGACTCAAAAAGATCTGTGTTTAAGAGTTGCATCATAAAATGAGAGGTCATTAGAACATAAACCATCAGTCTGTTATGATAATCGAAGTAAATAAATTATCTTAAGTTAAGTCGGTTTAAGAAGGAGAAGGAGTCTCCAATAAGGATCGAGTTTGTAACTTGAAGGTTACAACTGAAAGTCCAACATAGTACGATGAGTGGGTGCAAAATTGAGTACTACCAGTAGTCAAGAAGTCCAAGAGCTAGATACTCTCTTGAAAGGAAAAAAGAGTTACGATTATTACCTAGGATAAAAAGATAGGACATGGAGTCATTATAAAAGCCATGTTTTGTTGATGATTTTAGGACGTAATCACCCTCAGTGGGAGATAACTGAAACACCTGCAAATTCAGGCTAGTCAATTTAGAGACAATAAGCATTAAAAATAACTTTTTGATAGAAGATTATTTAGCATAAATAATCTTAACCAAGGTTATAGTATATGTCACATGGATTCCGTACATATAAAGAACATGGAAATCTGACTTAAAACGAAGAAGTTATGACCCATCGAAGTTTTGCGACAAAACCGGCACGACTCTGCTTATCGTAAAAGATAAATCTTTGACAAAATACTTTTTAGCCTTGTCACTCTAAACGGAAATCATAAGATATGTTCGTGCGTATAGAGAACGTTTAAATCTGACTTCATTTGAGGAAGTTATGATTTTTCTTAGAGTTTGCATAACCGTATACAACCCGGAAATCGAATTTTAGATCGATCAATATTTAGTCGACACAATCTAAATGAGAATTGAAGATATCCTTAATAGGAGCTCAATGATATAAAGGCAGTCGAAAACGGACGTCAGATATCAATGTTATGAATTTTTAACGGACTTCAATTGTCTAAGTCTATTAAAATATATCTTTAAAAATAAATTCAAAATTAGATGATGTAGTCTAAACGGAAATTGTGGATCCCGTCGATACCTACGTGTGGATATAAAGAACTTCTAAAATGGAGTTTGTATGCAAAAGTTACGAATTTTAGAAGACAATTAGTTTTTTGAGTAACTAGCGAGTGACACATGACACGTTATGAGCCACTACTTCCTCCCCATGCCTTGCCACTAGATAGTGACACGTGGCCACTAAACGCCCAACATTCAGTTAGGGAATGACCAACGTTAGTCACCTTCAAAGCCTATAAATAAAAGGTGCAAATCACTCCATTCTTCATACCTTTCTTACTCGTTCTCATAAAGAGATACTACCCAATATTCCTCTTAATTGATTTAGGTTTACTGTGTATCCTAAATTATCGTATATTATTAGATATGTTCTTAACACGTATTTATGGAAATATCAAATATTTTACACACAAACAAAAATTTAATACATTATTCAATACCTGTATTAAAATCATGTTCATGAAAGGGACTATGCACTCACTTGTAAAAGTCATGATTCCAAACTTGGGCAATGCTTCGCTTCTAATGATTCTATTTTCCTTGGACTAAATCGAGCATTATTATTGCTAAGTTTTAGTCTAATATTTATTGTGACTAATTATTAGTCTAGATTCATCATTTACTCAATGTCTACTTTCATGATCTATCAAGTAAGGAACAACCAGGTAGGATCATATCGGAGGTAAGGTCCGTTCGTTATATGACGTATACTTTTTGGAAATTCCACTTTAAAAATCTCACTAAATCACAACCTAGACATCATCCCCATAAGTAGATCAATTAGTATAACAAATTGGAATCACTAATAAATCTTTTTTATAAGTTCATAATAATGATAATGACCTTAAACATAAGTTATACTTAAAGTAGGGTAAACATAACTCATTTACAGTGAGTTTTTCTCAAAACCAGGCTTTGCAGAAGCATAGTTTCTAAGCCGAAAACTCTTCTTCTCGGAGCCTTCGGGCCCTCCGGAGCTTTCCTCTATTACCTTGAGGCAACTAGGTCTTTAGGATGGTTTTTTTTTGGGGGGGGGGGGGTGGAGAGAGAGAGAGAGATTGAGAGAGAGAGAGAGAAAGAAGTGGGTTTTTGGTGTAAAGAATGAAGGCACTCTCGCATGGTATTTCTATGCTGAAATATAGCTAAACTCATCGAGTTGGGCCTCCAACTCGTTGATTTGGGTGCCACATGTCACCATTTGGTGGCAAGACTTGGGGAGAAAGCAAATGCTCAAATCGCGCCATGTCACCCCCTTCGCAGCTGCAGACTCCCAACTTCTAAATCCCATAACATTTGCATAAGAAATCCATTTTTTACGTTCTTTTTATCCACACGTAGGTATTGATGAGATCTACAACTCTCCTTTTGACTCTGTTGGCTAATTCTTGGCTGATTTTAAATTTAACAATATGAGAAGATTACACTGTTAGATGACCATGTAGAGTTCATAACTTCTAAATATAGACTCCGTTTTCGCATGTCTTTTTATCGTTGAGCCCTTATTAACGAGATCTTCAATTATTATTTAGGTTGCATTGGCAAAAACCGATCGACCTAAAATTCGAAGTTTAGGCTTTGCACTATGCCAAATCTTAGAAAAATCATAACTTCCTCATACGAAGTCAGGTTTGGGCGTTTTTTTATGTATGTTCTTGGTTTAACATATACGACAACTTTAATGTAGATCTCTAATTCTAAAAAGTAGTTTATCAAAAAATCACTTTTTATGATTCCTGGTGTCTTGCCGGTTTTGCCGTAAAACTTTGACAGGTCATAACTTATTCGTTATAACTCGGATTTCGGCGTTCTTTATACTATAAATTGGTTAAGATTATTTGTTCTAAATAGTACTCTATTTAAAAGTCATTTTTGACATTTATTGTCTCTAAATTGATTAGCCTGAATCTGCGGGCGTTACAATTATCACCCCTTAGGATGATTATGTCCCGAAATCATCAACGAAATAGGGATTGTATAATGACTCCACACGTTGTCTCTTCATCCTTAGTGATAACTATAACTTTTTATGTTCCTTCAAATTAATATCTAACTCTTGGAATTCTTTAACTATAGGTGATGCTGGATCTCGAACCCGCTCTTTACCTCATGTTAGACTTTCAATTAGGACCTTCAAGTCACAATCTTGATCCTTATTGGAGTCTCCTTTTTCTTCCTTAAAAACTTGAGATAATTTATTTGATTAGTACAATGGACTGATGGGTCACATTCTAATGACCTCTTATCGTATGATGCAACGCTTAGACGCAGACCTTTTTATATTCAAATTCCATAATAGACTACCCTTCCTTCATATTCTAATGTGATATAATCACATTCTAGCATGTACCACTTCTATCTACAAGATTCTTACTATAATGACGATTCACAATACTTCTATTGATCGCTTTGATTTCACTTAAACCTTCTCGCTTAAGTCATATGCTACATCGATCTTGGTTCTCTAAACCAGGTAACATACTTATCTTAGTTGGACTCAATTTCACGAGACCACTAGGGTCAGAATAACAATTGTCTTCTTAGTGATTACCGAAACAATGGTAACAACATACACAAACAAAATGGAATCAATTACTAGCTACTTGGTAACCTTGTGACTTTCCCTGATCCAAGTGCTACTCCTGTGCTTTCAGTAATATAGGCCTTTACTACCTTTCACACCTACTCATACTCGTCTAATGTATTGTCTCGCAGTTCTCCAAGTTATTATAAAAAAACAATTTTAACACATACAAATGTGTCCAAACAATCATATAATTTTCCCTAGACTCTACTAGGACTTCTTCCAAGCGTATATTCAATCATCACTTCTGCTCCAATTTGGTTGGTGATGGAAATGTCAGACGATGGGATAACATCATGGATTATACCAAAAATCTTTCTTTCTTTTAATCGAAAGTGTACTTCTCCCGTACTAGACGTATTATTTATTAGATGCAATCTAAAGGCAAGATATCACTCTTACGATATTTTTCAATAGGTATCATTCACTATCGTATTCACTATCGTAAGCGTTATCACTTCCTCCATTTTTTTCAGTCTGCTAGGAGTCCTTATCATGACATTCTATACAAAAAAGCAGGCGTTTGGTGTATCGAAACGAGAATATAGATAGAGAAGGTTTAGATATGTAATCCTCCTAATTACTACGAAAGGTTATATGCCATTTCTAATACCAAAATTAAACGTTTAGAAATTTGAGCACATAAAATTTCCATATCCGGTCGGCAATAGACCATAGATCTATTGAAACGATATCATAAAGCATCACACATCATTTAGCACATAAAATCATTTTAGGTGTCATCGCTAATTAAGCTAGTGCTTGTGTCTATTTAGGTGTACTTCCTAAAATATATTAGACACACTCCTTACGATCATTGCTTAGCATTCTAAGTTGAAGTCTAGAAAAAAAATCCTAATTCCTTGTTTTGTTAAACTAATGCTCTGATACCAACTATGACATCCCCATTTTCACTGCTAGAAAAGACCGAGTTGTTTATGCTTTATTTTCAAACCGGAGTAACCTTTTATAGAAAAGTGTTGTGGAATTTGTTCCCAGAAAAACATGATAAATATGTTATCAAAACATTTCCAAAGAAATGTATTTTATTCATTTTAAAACATTAGGATGTCATCGTCAATATAGAAACATAAGCATAAAAGACCTTTCATTCATTTACACTAGTGATCTACATCTCTTTAATCTCTCGATGTAATGTAGCTTTATATCGACATCTGTGATACTAATAAAATGAGTGGGTCAGGTTGGGAAACCTAATGAGTACATAGGGATTATAATCCCATAATGTTATATATATATATATATATATATATATATATATATATATATATATATGTTAGAACTCACAAAGTATTCAATTTCACCATATATAAACAACTCTTACCCCCAACGATCCTCACAACGATACGATCCATACTCTCGGATCTAAAAATTACAGTATTTCCTAATCCATACTCCTGGATCTGAAATTAACCTCTACCTAATCCATACTTTTGGATCTAAAATTAACCTCTTTACTGGATCCATACTTTCAAATCTAAAATAAACCTTTTTACCTGATCCATACTCCTAAATCTAAAATTAAACTTTTTACCTGATCCATACTCCCGGATCTGAGATTAACCTCCTTACCTAATACATACTCCCGGATCGGGTATGTCTGATCCATACTCACGGATCAATAGTTATGCCTATTCTATACTCTCAAACTAGGGACCATTGACTACGTCTAATCAATGCTCTCAGATCAATGACGAATGTAAAGTTCGACTCGCTGTTTATATCTGACTCATTCTCATAAAGAGATACTACACAATATTCCTCTTAAATAATTTTGTTTTACTCTGTATTCTAAATTATCGTATATTATCATATATTCTCTTAACATGTATTTCAGGCAATATCAAATATTTTACACAGCAACAAACATTTAATACATTATTCAATACTTGTATTAAAATCATGTTCATGAAATGAACTATGTACTCTCTTGTAAAAGTGAAGTTTCCAAACTTGGGCAGCGCTTCGCTTCTAACAATTCTATTTTCCTTCGACGAAACCTAGCATTATTATTGCTAAGTTTTAGTGTAATATTTATTGCGACTAGTTATTAATCTACATTCATATTAACTTAAAGTCTACTTTCATGATCTATCAAGTAAGGAACAACGAGGTAGGATGATATCGGAGGTATGGTTCGTTTGGTATACAAAGTATACTGTTTTGAAAAACCCCTTTAAACACCTCACTAAATCACAAACTAGACATCATCCCCGTAAGTAGATCAATCAGTATAACAACTTGGAATCACTAATAAATCTTGGTCATAAGTTCATAATAACAATAATGAACTTAAACTTAAGTTATGCTTAAAGTAGGGTAAGCATAACTCACTTACAAGGAGTTTTTCTCAAAACCGGGTTTCGTTGAAGCAATGTTTCTGAGCCGAAAGCTCTTCTTCTCGTACCCCTTCGGGCGCTCCGGGGTTTTCCTATAGTGCCTTTAGACTACTAGGGATTTAGGAGGGTTTTTGGGGGTTCAGAGAGTGTGTAGAGAGAGAGAAAGAGAGAGAGAGAGAGAGAGAGAGAGAGAGAGAGAGAGAGAGAGAGAGAGAGAGAGAGAGAGAGAAGTGGGTTTTGGTGTGAAGAATGAAGGCACTCTCGCATGGTATTTATAGGCTAAAATACAGCTGAACTTGTTAATTTGGGCATCTAACTCGTTGAGTTGGTTGCCATATGTCACCATCTGGTGGCAAGACTTGGGGAGAAAGCAAATGCTCAAATCGCGCCACGTCACCCCCTTTGCAGTAGCACACTCCCAACTTCTAAACCATGTAACTTTTGCATACAAGCTCCGTTTTCAACATTATTTATATCCACATGTAGTTATTAACATGATCTACAAATCTCAGTTCGACTCTGTCTGATAATTCTCGGCCGATTTTAAATTGAACAGTATGAGAAGATTATATTGTTAAATGACCATGTAGAGTTCATAACTTCTACATGCGGACTCCGTTTTCATCTGTCTTTTTATCGTTGAGCTCTTATTAATGAGATATTAAATTATCATTTAGATTTCTTTGGCCAAAAATCGATTGATCTAAAATTCGAATTTCAGGTTGTGCACTACTATGCCAAATCTTAGAAAAATCACAACTTCCTAATACGAAGTCAGATTTGGGCGTTCTTTTTTTGTATGTTCTTGGTTTAACATATAATACAACTTTCATTTAGATCTCTACGTCTAAAAAGTATTTTATAAAAAAAATCACTTTTTATGATTCCTGGTGCCTTGCTGGTTTTGTCGTAAAACTTCGACAGGTCATAAATTCTTCGTTATAACTTGGATTGCAGTGTTCTTAATATGTATGAAACCCTTGTGACATAAATTATAACTTGGTTAAAATTATTTATTATAAATAATCTTATATTAAAAATTCATTTTAAATGCTGATTGTTGCTAAATTGACTAGCCCGAATCTGCAGGCGTTACAAGTGAGTTATGCTTACCCTACTTTAAATATAACTTATGTTTAAGTTTATTATCGTTATTATAAACCTATAAACAAGATTTATCAGTGGTTCCAAGTTGTTATTCTGATAGATCTACTTACAGGGATGATGTCTAGGTTGTGGTTTAGTGAAGTGTTGTAAGTGGGATTTCCAAACAGTATACTTCATTTACCAAATGGACCCTACCTCTGATATGATCATCCCTGGTTGTTGTTACTTGATAGATCTTGAAGTTGAATTTGAGTTAGTGATGAATCTAGACTAATAAATTAGTCGCAATAAATAATAAACTAAAACTTAGTGATAACAATACTTGGTTTCATTATCGGAAAAGACAATTGTTAGAAGCGTAGTGTTGCCCAAATTTTGAGTCGTCGCCTTAAGAAGTGAGTGCATAGTCCCTTTCATAAACATGATTTTAATACGAGTACTAATTAAACTGTTAGATATATGTTTATGTGTGAAATATTTGATATTGCCTGAAATACTTATTAAGAGCATATATGATAATATATGATTATTTAAGATACAGAATAAACCTAAATTAATTAAGATAAATATCGGGTAGTATCTTCTTATGAGTACGGTTGAGATATACACGGAGGGTAGAACATCAAAAAAATTCATTTATATGAGAGAATGGAATAGACATAGTTATTCGTCCTTAGTCTGAGAGTATGGAGAGGGCATAAACATTTTTCATTAATATGAGAGCATGGATTATACATAGTCATTCGTCCTTAGTCCAAGAGTATGGAGAGGGAATAGTCATATGTTACGAATCCGAGAGCATGGATTAGACATAGTCATTCGTCCTTGGTCCGAGAGTATGGAGTGGGCATAGTCATTTGTCATTGATCTGAGAACATGGATTAGACATACCAAATCTGGGAGAATGGATTAGGTTAAGCTATTAATTTTAGATCCAAGAGTATGGATCGTATTGTTGTGAGGATCAATAGGATGGGGTAAAATTGCTTATATGAGGTGAAATTGTATATTGTGAGTTCCAAAATATATACATGATATAACTTTGTAGGATTGAAATCCCTATGTACTCACCATGTTTCCCAACCTGACCCACTCAGTTCATTTGTATCATAGGTTTCGATGCGAAGATACATTACACTGAGAGATTAAAGGATATGTAAATCATTAGTATAAATGAATGAAAGGTCAGTTTATGCGTATGTTTTTTTATTTATTGATGATGACATCCCAATGTTTTAATATAAATAAAATACATTTCTTCCGAAATGCTTTGATCATATATTTATCATATGTTTGGAGAAATATTATGCAATAATATTCTTCAAGAAAGATACTCTGATTTTAAAATAAGCATAAATAAATTTTTCAAAATGACCGTGAATTTGGGGATGTCACAGTTGGTATCAGAGCATTGGTTTAAGTGAAATAGGAATTTTAGGAAATTTATAGACTTAAACTTAGAAATGCTAAGCGATGATCGTGGGGAGTGTGTCTATTATATTTTAGGTAGTACACCTGAATAGACACGAGTACTAGCTTATTTAGGGAATATGCCTAGCCTGCTTTTTTGTGCAAAATGATTTATGCTATAAGATGCCTTATATGCTTTATGATGCTATCGTTTGATCGGATCTATAACCTATTGCCAACCGGATCTGGAAATTTATCTGTTCAGATTTCTAAACGTCTAATTACGGTATTAGAATTGACATGTAACTTTTCGGAGTGATAAGGAGGATTACACATCTAAACCTTCTCTATCTTAAATTTCTCGTCTTGAACAACTATTACGGTGTATGGAATGTCATCATAAGGCTCGTACCAGACTGAGAAAATAGAGGAAATAAGAAAGTTGATGATAGTGAATGATACCTATCGGAAGATACCATAAGAGATATATCTTTCTTTTAGAATCCTATCTAATAAATGAAGAGTTTTTTTTGCCACTTTTCACTTTATCAAAGCTTTTTCCCCATGTAATTATATGAGATTTTACAATTATTTAAATTCCACATGTCATGATGTGGTATCTTTAATTTTTTTTATTAATCAATAATCAATTTCACTAATTAATGAATCTATTATTATATACGTAAAGTATTCATTCTATGTAAATTTAAATGTTTATTAATTTACAAATATATTTGAATTCAAGTTTTATGCTCTAATGACTCAATTAATGTCATGTATTTAATGATATATTTGAATTCAAAACATATCTTTAATATTTTGGACTTCTAATTTGAATTCTAACAAATTTATTATTTGATCAAATTTTATAAATGAATGTGTGTGTATAATACATCTATATCTCTACCAAAATAAATGAAAAATAACACCATCTTCAAAGAAGTATTTGAAAATTTTCATTCATCACAACTATTTATAGTATCTCAAAAAAAGTATTAATATAGATTCAACAACTACTTATTCATCATTTCGTTTGTATTTATTTCGAAAGTTAATTTAAAAATTATTCAATGTTCACACCTTAATTTTCAATATCATTATTTAAAATATGCCAATAGTTTTTTTTAGTATAGATTGAATTATGTAACACCGCAAATTTCAAAACAAAATTTTCAATTTTCTTATAAAACATAATTCGATTAATATTCATCAAACAACCATATTAATTATCCAATATAGGTTAATACAAAAATCCCAAGATCACAATGTAAAAACTCCGAGTGTGTGTGTACGGATCAAGCTGGCGCCTTCCCGCGGTCGTCACTAGTACCTGAAACAATAACATCAAACACTGTAAGCACAAGGCTTAGTGAGTTCCCCAAAATACCACATATAACATATATTAGCCACTCGAGGCTATAACTCTGTGGGTCCGTGCACCCAAACTCTGTGAACCCTCAGGTTTTAGCTTTGATAAACATGCACTACATAAATCACATAGAAATAATACAGTACAACGCATAACATACATAGCATACAAACACTCTATCACATAACTCTGGTTACCTACTCAAGGTAATATAGTATAGTGAGAAGACTCACCTCGCGTATCTCGGTATCTCACGAATCCTGGCAATCCCTCGTGCTCGATCCTCCGAGCTCTAATCCTCCTATAACATTATATGTTTCTAATTAACACTTTATATCTCTAAGGTTGACTATCCATAAGAAGTCAATCACAGGTCAACTCTGGTCAACGGTCAACTCTGACCGGACTCGACGAGTACCATTCCGACTCAGCGACTCTAGACGTTTTCACCAACCCTTTGAAATCCCCTTACTACACATCGAGTATTCCCCCCTTTACTCGATGAGTTTCACCTGAATGAATCGCGGGGCCACCCCGACTCAACTCGCCGAGTCTCAAGGACAACTCGGCGAGTCCAAGTTTGACTCAGTCCACTCGTCATCCCTCTCCAACTCACCCTGACTCACTGAGTCTACCCATGACTCGATTGGACCACTCGCTGAGCAGTCCCTAGGTAATCTTCAAGCTACTCGCCGAGTCGGATGAACAGACTCGGCGAGTCCATGCCATGCAACCACTCCAACTCGCTTCTAAGCTCAGATCTGCTTCCAAAAACTATAGATCTGGCCTCCCTCGACTGATTCATCACGTAAAGCTCCTATCTTGGTGCTCATAACACACCCTATAGCTCATAAATGGAGTTTTTGACCTAAGGCATGAGGATTCCAATCCAAAGCCTCCATTGATTCTCAAAAAGCTTCGGTAAAGGGACACTCTGGACCTCTAAGGGTCTAGATCTATGGTTCCAACCTCATAAGGGACCAAGAGGACACTAAATCTTGCCATAAAAGGGTTCAACAAACCCTAAATCCAGATAAACAAGAAGGTAACTCGGATTTATTACCACAAAAGTGATGCTCTGGACTCCAAACCCATAAAAGTGGCTCCTCTTGCTTTCCCTTGGCTAGCTCTTCTCCTTCCTTGCAACAATGGCACCTCCAAGGTCAATAATGGCCTCCTACTTAGCTCCAAATGCTCACACTCGATTAGGGTTTCACTCAAGGGGCTGGTGAGAACAAATGACGGCCATTAGGCCCTTTAAATAAGTTTCAAACCTGAGAAATTAGGGTTTCATTACACAGCGCTGACTCGCCGAGTCCATATCCTGGTCTCGTCGAGTCCAGGCGTGATCCCGCGTCCAGATCCGCGTCCCTACTCGGCGAGTCTGAGCTCCAACTCGCCGAGTCCCCCCACAAATCAACAAAATAATAATAAACAAGATACCTGATAAAATCCGGCTGTTACAACTCTCCCCCACTAGGACTAGACTTCGCCCTCGAAGTCTCGCTCTAAAAACAACTCTGGATGCTGCTCCTACATCATACGCTCTGGCTCCCAGGTCATCTCTGATCCCCTCCGGTGTTGCCACTGAACCAACACCAGAGATACCTCCTTGTTTCTCAAAACCTTGATCTTCCGATCCCTGATGGCCACTGGTCTCTCGACATAATTCAGGCTTGCATCCACCTGAATATCCTCTAACGGAACCACTGCCGATTCATCGGCTATACACTTCCTCAACTGCGACACATGGAAAGTGTCGTGAATCTGTCCCAACTCTGCTGGCAACTCCAACCGATAGGCTACCCGGCCTACCCTCGCAATCACACGAAATGGACCTATAAATCGGGGCCCCAACTGGCCCCTCTTCCTGAACCGAATCACTCCTTTCCAAGGAGAAACCTTCAGGAGAACGAAGTCGCCGACCTGAAATTCAAGCTCGGACCGGCGCCTGTCCTCATAACTCTTTTGTCGGATCTGGGCGGTCAATAACCTCTGTCTGACCCGCTGTATCTGCTCTATCGTCTGAATCACGATCTCTGTACTGCCCATCACTCTCTGCCGAACCTCACCCCAACAAATGGGAGTCCGACACCTCCTACCATACAACAGCTCAAAGGGGCATACCGATGCTCGAATGATGGCTGTTATTGTAGGAAAACTCTGCTAAGGGTAAATACGTATCCCAGCTACCCCCAAAATCCCATACACATGCTCGAAGCATGTCCTCAAGCGTCTGAATCGTCCGCTCACTCTGGCCGTCTGTCTGGGGGTGATATGCGGTACTAAAATGCAGCTTAGTACCCAACTCCTCATGAAATTTCTTCCAGAATCGGGAAGTGAAGCGCACATCACGGTTTCGAAACAATCGAGATCGGCACCCCATGCCGAGATACCACTTCTCTCACATAAACCTCCGCCAACTTCTCCGCCGAAGAACTCTCACTGATGGCAAGAAAGTGAGCGCTCTTCGTCAACCTATCCACAATCACCCAAATTGCATCAACTCCTCTGGCAGTCCTCGACAATTTGGTGATGAAATCCATAGTGATCTGTTCCCACTTCCACTCGGGAACCTCCAATGGCTGCAACTTGCCATGCGGTCTCTGGTGCTCGGCCTTCACTCTTCGACAGGTCAAACACCTCTCGACAAACCATGCGACGTCCCTCTTCATACAAGGCCACCAATACTCTTTCCTCAAATCCAAATACATTTTTGTAGCCCCGGGATGGATCGAGAATTTCGATCTATGAGCTTCCTCCATCAATGTAGTACGCGTACCGCCCACAAACGGTACCCAAATCCGGCCCTGAAAAGTCATAAGCCCTTGACTATCCGACACAAACTCAGAAACCAAACCAACGACCCGTTCTCTCTTATGCATCTCCGGATGCACAGCCTCGGCCTGTGCCCCACGAATGGCATCCAAAACTGGAGCTATCACGGTCAATCTCAAACATACATTTCGCAGTGGAGTACTCTCCGCCCTGCGACTCAAAGCGTCGGCTACCACATTAGCCTTGCCCGGGTGGTACAAGATCTCACAATCATAATCCTTGACCACATCTAACCACCTCCTCTGCTGCATATTTAGGTTAGGCTGATCCATCAAGTACTTCAAGCTCTTATGGTCCGTGTATATCGTACAACGAACCCCATACAAGTAGTGTCGCCAAATCTTGAGAGCGAACACCACTACCCCCAACTCTAAATCATGTGTGGGATATCTCGTCTCATGAGGCTTGAACTGCCTCGATGCATATGCTATCACATGTCCCTTCTGCATCAGCACCGCTCCCAGCCCTAAAATCGATGCATCACAAAATACCACAAAATCCTCCATCCCTTCCGGAAGAGCTAATACCGGAGCTTCGCACAACCTTTGGCGAAGCGTCTCAAAGGAGGTCTGCTGCTCGGGACCCCATAAAAATGTAACACCCTTCCGGGTCAATCTGGTGAGTGGCACTGCGATCTTGGAGAAATCCTTGATAAACCTCCGATAGTATCCTGCCAACCCAAGGAAGCTCCTGATCTCAGAGGGTGACTTTGGCACCTCCCATCTCATCACCGCGTCAACCTTGGCCGGATCGACCAATATCCCTTTCTGATTAACGAGGTGCCCCAGAAACTGGACCTCCCGCAACCAGAAATCGCACTTGGAAAACTTTGCATAAAGTTTCTCCGATCTCAAAACTCCAAGAACTTCCCTCAGATGCTCCTCATGCTGCTCTCTAGATCTCGAATATAACAGAATATCATCGATAAATACAATCACCGACCGATCCAACATCGGCCTGCATACCCTGTTCATGAGATCCATGAACACAGCCGGGGCATTGGTGAGCCCAAAAGGCATCACCATAAACTCATAATGCCCATAACGCGTCCTGAATGCTGTCTTCTGGACGTCCTCGTTCCGCACTCTCACCTGATGGTAGCCCGACCTCAAATCGATCTTGGAGAACCAAGATGCTCCCTGTAACTGATCGAATAAATCGTCGATCCTTGGCAACGGGTAACGGTTCTTGACCGTCAGCTTATTCAATTCTCGGTAATCAATACACATTCGATGCGAGCCGTCCTTCTTCTTCATAAACAGAATGGGTGCTCCCCACAGCGAGCTACTCGGCCGAATACACCCCTTCCCCAGCAGCTCCTGAAGCTACGAGGATAACTCTTGTATCTCTGGAGGTGCAAGACGATAAGGCACCTTAGCGATAGGCGCGGCTCCCAGAACCAAATCGATACTAAACTCCACTTGCCTCACGGGAGGCACACCCGGTAATTCTTCGGGAAAAACATCAGGAAACTCACGCACCACCGAAACTTCATCCACTGAACTCGGTCTCTCGGAGATCACTCGCGTATCTATCACATACGCCACAAAACCCTTAAAGCCCTGCTGTAAACACTGCCTCGCCCTAGAGGCCGAACAAAAGGCTGATCCAGAACGTGTACCCTCACCGTATACCGAAAGAACTCCCCCACTAGGATCTCGTATGGTCACCAATTGACGCTCGCAGTCGATAACCGCGCCAAATCGGCTCAACCAGTCCATGCCCACTATGACACAGACATCACCCATCGCAATAGGAACCAGATCGATCGGAAACTCAACCCCAAAAATCTCTAGCACACACCCCCGGAGGACCTCCATGGCACAAATCACTCTGTCGGCAGCTATGGAAACCCGCAGAGGCCGACTCAATGCCTCACGACTAACACTGATATGCTGAATAAAGGCCAAAGACACAAAAGACCGACTTGCACCCGAGTCAAATAAGACTAAAGCAGGCACAGAGTTCACAAGGAAGGTACCTATGCATAGCATAATATAAGAATAATATTTCAACACCAAAAATAAATATATAGAAGGAAACGTACCAGCCACAACGTCGGGTGCAGCGCGGACCTCTTCCGCAGTCAGCTGAAAGGCTCTCCCTCGAGCTCTCGGTGCCTCGGTCATCACGAGCCGACTCTCTGTAGCTCTGATGGCGTCGGGAGTAGATCCCTGAGGTGCCCTACGCAGCAGCGGACACTCCACCTTCCGGTGTTCGGTCTGGTTGCAGTGAAAACACACTGCAAACCCCTTGGGGCAGTCCTTGGCCATATACCCCTCCTTGCCACATTTGTAGCAAGATCCTGCTCGACAGACTCCATCGTGACCCTTGCCGCACTTCCCGCAAGTGCGGCCCTTCTGGCTCCCGGGTTTGGGATCAACGGGCTTGGCCCGCTTGGCTGCCGGCTGGAGCTGTGCCGGCCGCCGATCCCTCCCCAGAGACTCCGCCTCCTCCCTGGCCTGAGTCTCAAGCTCAATCTCCCTCTTCCGAGCATTTTCCTGAAGCTCAGAAAATGTCCAATACGAGGAGTTCGCGGCGAACTCCCGGATATCCCGTCTCAAAATGCTCAGGTAGCGGCTCATACGTACCTGCTCAGTGGACACGTGCTTAGGGCAGAACATCGCCCTCTCATGAAACATCCTCGTGATCGCTGTAACTGACTCAGTACCCTGCTTGAGGGTCAGAAACTCCTGTGCCAAACGCTCCCTCTCCACCTGGGGAACGTACTCATCTCGGAACATGGTAGTGAACCTCTCCCAGGTCACTGCCGAAAGCTCAGCAGACGTGAAATGCGCCGTCACAAACTTCTACCAGTCCTTCGCTCCCAAGTGAAGCTGGTTCAGCGCGAACTAAACCTTCAGATGCTCAAGAGATGAGCAAGTGAAGAAGCACCCCTCCATATCAGATATCCACCTCATAGCTGCCACCGGATCCTGTGTACCATCAAACTCTGGTGGTTTGGTGTTGCTGAACTCCCGAAACAGTGATGCATCACCTCCCTGGGGTCTCGCCGCAGCGATCACTGCGGTAGCCGTTGCAACAGCAGCCTCAGAAAGAGCGGCATAACGCTCGTCAAACGTCTCAATCAGCGCGGTCTTAATAGACCCGAACATCTCTGGTATCTCAGCTCTGATGACCGCAGCCACCTCCTCATGAATGATATGTCGAATCTCCTCATCACTAGCTCCGGCACCCTCCGGCATGTGACGTGTCCTCACCATGATCAACCTCTGAAATACAACATGTGATAAATTAGAATTCACTCGAACATTCTTACACTCGACAATCCACCTCTCCTTGATTCTTGGTATCCCAAGATTCTTATTTGGACTGTGTACTGCCCCGGTGCTTTCAGTAGTACAGGCCCAATACTACTGTCCACACCGTCTCAGTACACACCCCAAACCTTCCTCTTCGGATCCCAATTCCCAAGTACTCTATCATGCGTAGACCACTCTCTAATAGATCTCTCATAAACCCCTTGCTGCTACCTACTCACTCTCAGCAGCTCATAGCAGCTCACCCCTCCCTAGGCTAAGGCATCACAAATCAGGCCACTCTAGTCCTATTAGCAATACCTAGCCTACTCTAGCATGCAGATACATCATATCAATATTAATATCACGTAATATAAAGGTATTTTGGGAATTCACCGTTCGGGCGCTGACTGATCGTACACACGTTTCTTCCTGGAATTTGTTTCTTTTTCAAGAAAATATTTTACTCTTAGAAAAATTAGGTTTTCTTTTGAAAATATCTTTCCAATTCCTCAGTTTGAGTTCAAATACTCCCGAAGGTGTACCCGAATCCCTCAAACCAAGGCTCTGATACCAAATTGTAACACCACAAATTTCAAAACAAAATTTTCAATTTTCATATAAAACATAATTTGATTAATATTCATCAAACAACCATATTAATTATCCAATATAGGTTAATACAAAAATCCCAAGATCACAATGTAAAAACTCCAAGTGCGTGTGTATGGATCTAGCCGGCGCCTTCCCGCGGTCGTCACTAGTACCTGAAACAATAACATCAAACACTGTAAGAACAAGGCTTAGTGAGTTCCCCAAAATACCACATATAACACATATTAGCCACTCGAGGCTATAACTCTGTGGGTCCGTGCACCCAAACTCTGTGAACCCTCAGGTTCTAGCTCTGATAAACATGCACTACATAAATCACATAGAAATAATGCAGTACAACACATAACATACATAGCATACAAACACTCTATCACATAACTCTGGTTACCTACTCAAGGTAATATAGTATAGTGAGAAGACTCACCTCGTGTATTTCGGTATCTCATGAATCCTGGCAATCCCTCGTGCTCGATCCTCCAAGCTCTAATCCTCCTATAACATTATATGTTTCTAATTAACACTTTATATCTCTAAGGATGACTATCCATAAGAAGTCAATCACAGGTCAACTCTGGTCAACGGTCAACGGTCAACTCTGACCGGACTCGGCGAGTACCATTCCGACTCGGTGAGTCTAGACGTTTTCACCAACCCTTTGAAATACCCTTACTACACGTCGAGTATTCCCCCCTTTACTCGACGAGTTTCACCTGAATGAATCGCGGGGCCACCCCGACTCAACTCGCCGAGTCTCATGGACAACTCGGCGAGTCCAAGTTTGACTCAGTCCACTCGTCATCCCTCTCCAACTCACCCTGACTCACTTAGTCTACCCATGACTCGATTGGACCACTCGCTGAGCAGTCCCTAGGCAATCTTTAAGCTACTCGCCGAGTCGGATGAACAGACTCGGCGAGTCCATGCCATGCAACCACTCCAACTCGCTTCTAAGGTCAGATCTGCTTCCAAAAACTATAGATATGGCCTCCCTCGACTGATTCATCACGTAAAGCTCCTATCTTGGTGCTCATAACACAGCTTATAGCTCATAAATGGAGTTTTTGACCTAAGGCATGAGGATTCCAATCCAAAGCCTCCATTGATTCTCAAAAAGCTTGGGTAAAGGGACACTCTGGACCTCTAAGGGTCCAGATCTATGGTTCCAACCTCATAAGGGACCAAGAGGACACTAAATCTTTCCATAAAAGGGTTCAACAAACCCTAAATCTAGATAAACAACAACAAACAAGAAGGTAACTCGAATTTATTACCATAAAAGTGATGCTCTGGACTCCAAACCCACAGAAGTGGCTCCTCTTGCTTTCCCTTGGCTAACTCTTCTCCTTCCTTGCAACAATGGCACCTCCAAGGTCAATAATGGCCTCCTACTTAGCTCCAAATGCTCACACTCGATTAGGGTTTCACTCAAGGGGCTGGTGAGCACAAATGACGGCCATTAGGCCCTTTAAATAAGTTTCAAACCCGAGAAATTAGGGTTTCATTACACAGTGCTGACTCGCCGAGTCCATATCCTGGACTCGTCGAGTCCAGGCGCGATCCCGCGTCCAGATACGTGTCCCTACTCGGCGAGTCTGAGCTCCAACTCGCCGAGTCCCCCCACAAATCAACAAAATAATAATAAACAAGATACCTGATAAAATCCGGCTGTTACAAATTACATACTTATTCATTATATCGTTCGCATTTATGTAAAGAAAATATATTTTTTCATATTTATACATTGATATTAAAATTTTATTTTTAATTAACTCCTGTAGTAAATGGGTCTCACACCTAGAGCATCTAATAAATACTACATATACTATAGGAAAAGTACACTTTCGATTGGCAGAAAGAAAGATTTTTGGTATAAACCATGAAGTTATCCCATCATCTTGCATTTCCTCCACCAACCGAGTTGAAGCAGAATTGATGATTGAAGATACGCATGGAAGAAGTCATAGTAGAGTCTAGGAAAATTTTATGATTGTTTTGACACATTGGTTTGTGTTAAATTTTTTTTTTTGTGATAATGACTTAGTGAACTGAGAGGCAATACTTGGAACGATTATGAGTAGTTGTGAAAGGTAGTAAAGGCATGTACTACCAGAGCACAAGACTCACACTTGGATCATGGAAAGTCATGAGGTTACCAATGCGCTAGTAATTGATTCTATTTTGTTCATGTCTGTTGTTACCATCGTATCGGTAATGACTAAGAAGATGATTGTTATTCTGACCCTAGTGGTGTCACACCCCCAAACCAGAATGGCAGAAACGTTCGGGGGTGGATGACTTCAGGTATAGTATCATAACAATGAGTATATTAGTGAAGAAAGCAAACACAACCATCATCAATATAATTTAAAGAGTTACATCATAGAGTAAGTTTACATATTTCAAAATCAATTACATCATGATGAAAAAACAAGTTTTAAATTTAACGCCTTAACGTCCCATCCTCGAAAGCAGTTGAATACCTGTTTAGTGATTTCCTGAGAATACAAGTTGTTGGGTCTAATATGTGTTGCGTCTTGGGCTCGTTTCTTAGCCCAGTTTTGTATCCAGATTGGGCTTTTCAATCCATGATTTAATTATTAGGGTTTAAGTGTTTATAGATGCTTGCATGCATCTTGGTACGTAGCTGTTTTATTCGATCATTCATAACATTTTTGTTTCTATCGATTGTAACCCTAAAAGTCTCTACAGTGGAAGTTCTTCATCAAGCTCTGCTGAGGCGTGAATCTATTGAATCATTAAGCTCATTGTTGGTTCATTCTTTTGTTTGTTATTTTGTTTGCATGATTCTGATAAACCTGTGTAAGATATAAACGATCAAAGAATATTTTTCATCTCATCACAAGTTGTTTGAAAAAGTGTCAACACAAAGGTTGGTGAGTTCATAAGAGTTTTAATTGAGAAATAAACTGTTTTCCTTGTAAAAGCGGTAAAAGAGATTCCAGAAAAAATCCAATATTTTCCTTGAAAAGTGAGTTGTAAGTTTTCGTGCTATGAATTGTGCATCCTAGAATTCCCAATAATTTCCTTCCATAATCTACAAGTGTATATAAGTTATATAAAATTAAAGTTAAATAAATCGTCGAATGTAATGGGTTTGCCCTAGGCCCACAACCAAACAAGGAACATGAAATAGAGCGGACCCACCAATTCTAAGTCGATCACGACTAAATTCAATATAACTCTAGCATATACACTTAGAAATTATAGCTGAAAACTAACAATTCTAGATAGAATGTACTCTTAAAACCAAAGACCGAAACCAAATCCTAGTATAGTGTATGAAATAGTAGTAGTTGCTGTGAGCAAAAACGATACATATCATAGTTCATCGAATAGTGATAGTGGTAGTGAACATGAACTATGCATATTATAGTTTGTCAAATGTGATGGTGATAGTGAACACAAACTATACATATCATAGTTCGTCAAATAGCGATAGTGGTAGTGAACATGAACTATGCATATTATAGCTTATTAAAAGTGGTGGTGATAGTGAAATCCCTTCTTGTAATAAGTTTGTAGTGTAGATGAAACATAAACTATACCTATTATAGTTTATCTTATTGTTTGTAATGTATTTTCAACCTAATAACCTAGTTTTAATATCATAAAAACCATTTTATGAAAACCTGGTACTTTTTATTTGTACCCCTTTTTTGAAAACCCGATACTGTATGGCCGTACCTCGCTTAACGTGAAAACCTGGTACTTTGTATTCGTACCCCATTTATATGTAATGAAATCCTCTTGTAATGAGCTCAAAATGTAATGTAACATAAACTATACCTATTATAGTTTATCATAATGTTTGTAATGTATATGCAACCTAGCGCGATCTATTATAGTCTAGCATACTTATATGTGGTGCATAATAGACTTACTTATACTTATCATAACTAAGTATAATTATTTATATTGGTAGTAACCCCTTTTATAAGATTCCTACTTTCAAGCTAAGGTAAATAATATGTAATATCAACCACATGTATTTCAAGTAGTACTTTACTTGTCGTAGATTTCCGAATGTTTGTATCTGATGGACGTAAACTTTGTTTATGACAATTTATTATTTCACCATACTTAATATAGTAAAAATCAATTTGTTTTCTGATGTATGTCTATATAAAAAGACAAAATGACATATATATATGGTAATAACATATCATCACGTGAAGATATACACCTTGCTCAACATGTTACAAGGTGAAATGAAATTGATAGCATTTTTCTGTTGTTAACGTTTTCTGTTAGTGTTCTTAGAAAATTTGTAGAAAAATCATCAAAGGTGAAAATAAAAATCTGTAAATACTAAGAGTTTGGAAAATGAGTCTAGTTTGTTGATAAATGTTATCATGATTTTTAGTGACATGCAACTTGGGTGAAACAGTCCATAATCACAGACTGATCCGGATGTTTTCTTGAAATGATAGGTAGTTTTGTAAAAATCACCATAAATTGTAGAAAAATCGTATGGAGATGTGAAAGTATCCATTTTAAAGCTATGAACCTGAACTACTTGCACCTAATACAGTTTTGAAAACTAAAATGTTTACGTTGTCCAAAAGAGTCCGTGATTGGAGTTCAAACTTTCCGATGAAAGCTGTTGGAAAAGTTTAGTTGTGTTCTTGGTGTTTTAACTTGTATCCCCCCCCCCCTTAAAACTTAAGAAAGCATGAAAATATAGGGGTATGAACTCACCTTGTGTGATTTCTATGGATGGATGTTGAGGAAAAATGAGTTTTCAACTCAAGAACACTAAGAAGATTGCCTTGAAGATTCGAGATTCTAACACAAATGTGATGGAATTTGTGTAAGAAATCTATGATTGGAGTAGAATGAAGTGTAACAATCATAAGAAAGATGATGATACACACCAAATGAAGGAGGAATGCCTTGGAGTATGCCTTAAAGTTCTCGAAATTTAGAGAGAAAGATGAGAGAATTTGGAGTGTGATTCTTGGAGAAAAATGAGAGAATGAATGAAGTGTGAGGAGAGAGGATGAATGTTCCAGCTCTAAGAATGTAGGAAATTGTTGGAAATGATGAGAAAGGACATTGGCATGACTTTGGATGGTGGGGAGGGTGTGGTTTGGTCATGGAGTGGGTATGGGTGGTTGCTTGTGTCATAAACTAAAGAAAAGTCAACACTGCACCTCTTGTACTTCACCCACTCTTCTTGGATAAGATTTATCCCCAAAAACATGGTTAATTAATAAATATGGGGCCTTATATGTTAACATAAAGTTTTGGGTGAAAATAACGAGTTAAAATGATGAAAAACGGGCTTAAAATGAAGTCGTAATCGAAAACCGGGAAGTTTTGTGCTTCCAGTGAGGCCTCTCGGTCCTGGCCGAGGTTCGGTTCCTGAGGCTTCGGGTTGGGCTCCTGAGGCTTCGGGTTCGGCCCTGAGGCTTCGAGTTCGGTGCTGAGGCTTCGGGTACGAGCCTGGAGCTTCGGTTCTCAGCAGTCTCGGTCCATAAGAGGACCTTCGGCCTTAAGAAGGTTTGCCCCTTTAAGAGGGGTTTCGGGTCCTTAAGCCTATTTTACTCATTTTTACCCTGTTTCAAGCCGTTTTTAACCCGGTTAAGGGTCGGGATGACGCAAATGATTTCAAAAATTTTTGGGAACTTTTGAGAGAGATTTGGGAGAGATTTCAAATAGAGAGAGATAGAGTGAAAACGATTGAGAGAGGTTTCGCTTGTGATATTTTTGAGTGTCCGGCTTCACAATGCAAGGTTCGTAAACCGCGTTAAGCCATGTTTTAGTATCCTACAGACTCCTGATGAGTGTGCAATAGTGTTTTTTTCGCTTTGGTTCATTGTCTAGCACTATTAAGGCTAAGGAAATTCAAACATACGAATTTTCCAAATGATGTTTTCTCATTAGAATAATGAATTGTACAGTGATTACATAATGTAAACCCTAATGTACCCAGGTTAATTGAGTTGACCGGTTTGACTTGATGACTTTATTTGACTTTTACTTGACCGAAATTTGATGATTGTCACAAGTGGTCATATCATATCGAGTCCGACTAAGATATGTATGTTACGTGGTTCAGAGAACCAAGTTCGATGTAGCATCTGACATAATCCAGAAGATTTAAGTGAAATATAATCGAGACAACCAATAAAAGTATCGCGATCACCGTTAAAAAAAGAAGCTTATAGCTAGAAGTGCTACATGCTACAAGGTGATTATATCACATTAGAACATAATAGAAGGTATATTCCAATTTGGAATCTGACTCAAAAAGACCAGAGTCTAAGAGTTGCATCATACAATGAGAGGTCATTAGAACATGACCCATCGGTCTGTTATGATAATCGAAGTAAAGAAATTATCTTAAGTTTAGTCTATTTAATAATGAGAAGGAATCTCTAATAAGGATCGAGTTTGTAACTCGGAGGTTACGACTGAAAGTCCAACATAGTACAAAGAATGGGTGCAAGATTGAGTACTGTCAGCAGTCAAGAACTCCAGGAGTAGATACTCTTTTGAAAGGAAAAAAGAGTTACAATTATTACATATGATGAAAAGATAACACATGGAGTCATTATACAAGCCATGTTTTGTTGATGATTCCAGGACTTAATCATCCTAAGAGGAAGATAACTGAAACGCTCGCAAATTCGGGCAAGTCAATTTAGAAACAATAATTATTCTAAATAATCTTTTGTCGAAAAGTCCTTTTCGACACTTATTGTCTTTAAATTGACTAGCCCGGAACTGTGGGCGTTACATTTTTCATTAAGTTTATGTATTGACGATTACATCCTAATATTTTAATATAAATAAATTACATATCTTCGAAAATGCTTTGATCATATATTTATCATATTTTTTGGGACAAATTCCGTAGTAATATTCTTCAAAAAGGATACTATGATTTTAAAATAAACATAAGTAAAAATATTAAAATGACCGTGAATTTGGGGATGTCATAGTTGGTATCAGAGCATTAGTTTAATCGAACTATGAATTTTAGGAAACTTCTAGACTTAAACTTAGAAATGCTAATTGATGATCATGAGGAGCGTATCTATTATATTTTAGTTAGTACACCTAAATACACATGAGCACTAGCTTATTTAGGAAAGATGCCTAGACTGCTTTTATGTGCTAAATGATTTATACTATAAGATGCCTTATATTTTTTCTGATGCTATCGTTTGATTGGACCTATGGCGTATTGCCAACTGGATCTGGAAATTTTATTTGTTCAGATTTCTAAACGTTTAATTACAATATTAGAACTCGCATGTAACTTTTCGGAGTGATAAGGATGATTACATGTCTAAACCTTCTATATCTTAAGTTTCTCCTCTTGAAAAAGTATTACGATGTATGGAACATCACAATAAGGACTTACCAGACTGAGAAAATAGAGAACTAAGAAAGCTGATGATAGTCAATGATACCTTTCGTAAGATACCCTAAGAGATGCATCTTGGCTTTAGAATGCGTCTAATAAATAATATGTCTAGTATGGGAGAAGTACACTTTTGATTGACAAAAAGAAATATTTTTGGTACAATCCATGAAGTTATCCCATCATCTAACATTTCCTTCACTAACCAAGTTGAAGCAGAATTGATGATTGAAGATACGCATTGAAGAAATCCTAGTAGAGTATAGGAAAATATTATGATTTTTTGGACACATTGGTATGTGTTAAAAATTGTTTTTGCGATAATGAATTGGTGAACTGAGACACAATACTTGGGACGAGTATGAGTAGGTCTGAAAGGTAGTAGAGGCCTGTACTAGCGAAAGTACAGGATTGACACTTGGATCAGGGAATGTCAAGAGGTTACCAAGGCGCTAGTAATTGATTATGTTTTTTTCATGTATGTTATTACCATCGTTTCGGTAGTGACTAAGAGATGATTGTTATTCAAACCCTAGTGGTCATATCAAATTGAGTCCGACAAAGATAAGTATGTTACATGGTTAAGGGAACCAAGTTCGATGTAGCATCTTACTTAATCCAGAACATTTAAGTGAAAGATAATCGAAGCGATCAATAGAAGTATCACGATCACTGTTAAAATAAGAAACATGTAGAATTAAGTGCCAGATGATAGAAGGTGATTATATCACATTAGTACATGAAGTAAGGTATATTCCAATTTGGAATCTGACTAAAAAAGATCTGACTCTAAGAGTCGCATCATACAATGAGAGGTCATTAAAACATGACCCAATGGTATGTTATGATAATCAAAGTAAAGAAATTATCTTAAGTTAGGTTTGTTTAAGAAGGAGAAGGCCTCACCAATAAGGATTGAGTTTGTAACTAAAAGGTTACGACTAAAATTCCAACATAGTACGAAGAGCGGGTGCAAGATTGAGCACTCCCAGCAGTCAAGAAGTCCAAGATTTAGATACTCATTTGAAAGGACAAAAGACTTATGATTATTACCTAGGATGAAAAGATAACACATGGATTCATTATATAGGCCTTGTTTTATTGATGATTCCAGGACGTAATCATCCTAAGGGGGAGATAATTGTCACGCCCACAGATTCGGCCTAATCAATTTAGAGACAATAAGTGTTAAAAATAACTTTTTAATAGAAGATTATTTTGTTGGAATAGTGTCTAAGACTGCAACTATATTAGGCAAGTATTTGACCCGATTGTGCATGGTCCTTTTGGGTTGCCTTCACCATAGCAACTTGGTAGGATGATTTATTATGAGAGAATAAATACTATTAATATATTATGAGAATAATATAAGGAATAATAATATTGTTATTTGATTAATATAAGTCATAGATTAATTAGTATTAATTTGGTGACTTAAAGAGATTAATTAAATAAGAGGGTATAAACTGTTAATTGTTTGATAGTTACACTTTAGGCTGTAAATCCTTCTATGATAGAGGATGGACGATTTCTAGGGCTAAGGATAGCCATAAAATCATCCACGGCTTATCTATGGAAAGGATTGGGATTGCTTAGAGTCTAAGTTTTCCAATTAGGGTTTAAGGGTGAAACCCTAGGAGCCTTACAAGTATAAATAGACCCCTTGGGATAGGGAAATTGGATCTCCTCTACATCAAGGATACCCTGGCCGATTTCCTCCTCTCTCCTCTCTCTCAAATCATTCTCTTTGCTAGTTGGTGTTTGTAAGCCATTAGAGGAGTGACAATTATGACTCTAAAGCTCCAAGAACAAGAAGATCAAACAAGTGGTTCAAGGTATGATTCTAACTCTGATTTTGTAGTGTTCTTATACCTAATTAGTCATTAGGAGTCTTGGATTCAATGCATGTTTAATTAGAGAAACCTAGATCCAAGCATTAGGGTTTGTATGCGCACATAGGAATGTTCTTATGTGCAAAACCCATCAGTGGTATCAGATCCTTGGTTGGTTTCTACTAAATTGATGCTTAATTGTTTGAATGCTAACTGCAAAATTCGAATTTTGTGTTTCTGAGTCATGGACTTGGTGAGTCCCAAAGTGGACTCGGCGAGTTGGCCTGACTCGACGAGTCCAGTTTGGGTACTCGGCGAGTCCGAGCATCAGGAAGAGCCAAAAACGGGATTTTTTCATATTTATCTTGTGGAAACTTACCTTAATCATATTAGATCAACCCAAATCCGATTTTATGATATATGACTATATTTTTGATCTAATTGAAGATATTTATCAGTTAATAAAATATTTAATTTCCTTATATGATAATTATTAATTATTTTGATTAAATTGGTAAATTGTTTTTCAAGAAATCAAATATGGATAATTATGTGATTAATCGTTAATTTGAATTATTTGTTATTTGATCCTTTATGTTTTAAATGTTTAAAAACTTTCTCTCGTGTTTTGAAAATTTATATTTTGTGATTAAAAGTTTAATTTAGACAATTTAAATTTCAAACCCTAGAATTTTATAAGTTTAAAATCCAATCCTATACTAATATAATATTACAAGATTAATATCTATATATGTATCACTTGAAGGCACCATGTGAATTTTCATGGTAATTCACACCCGCTTTGTGATCCTCGGTATCCCAGTCACAAACAAGAGGGGCATATCGAGATTTAAACATGCCATTGAAAAGTTTCAATGAATCTCATCCGAACCTAGGAATTCTCAATACATTTAGGACTTAAAGTTATGTTTTTCATGGTGGAGAATTAGTGAATCGTCATTCACTTACCATAAAATTGTTTGCATGTTAGATTACGACATCCCTTTTCTAATGTGTAAATATTGTTGTTGGATCCTAGCCCTAATTTTTCTTATTGGGTGGTAATTAGGGATTCACATTCTAATCAATCTTTGTCCTTTCTATTTTAGATGTCGAATGCTAACAACGTTGCTGCTAGTTCATTCACTTTGATGAGCCTTTGTCAAAAGGTCACCTTCGATGGAACGAACTTTAGCGAATAGACAAGATACATTCGAACGATTGCTCGCTATGAGGATAAGGAGTATGTCCTCGATGAGAAGCTCGAGAAAATCAACCCCAAAATCGCTACTCCCGCCGAAATGACCGCTTTCAAAACTCACGATCATGATGCAATGAAAGTACATTGCATCATGATCGCGACTATGAACTCCGAATTGCAAAAGTCCTACGAGGAAATGTATCCATACGAAATGCACCAAGACTTATTGGAGAGATACCATCAAAACGCGAGACAAGAGCGTTATGAGATTTTCACTAACATGTTTTCCGCTAAGATGGGTCATGGAGAGTCTCTTACCGCGCACCTGCAAAAGATGCAAAGGTATGTCGACCGCCTTCGCAAGTTAAACGTTGACTTTGGGGGAGACTTGGCGATCGACATGGTGCTTCACTCTTTGCCTCCAAGCTACAATCAATTTAGGATGACCTATCACATGAACAAAGAAGAGGTCACCCTAAGCAAACTCCACGGTCTCTTGAGGGTCGCTGAGAGCAATTTCAAGGAGAAGTCTGTTGCACCAACTCCCAATTCGCCCGCCGCTCCTGTCTTGGCAATTGGACAAGGAAAGGGAAAGAAGAGGAAGGCTTCGTCTAAGAACTATCACAAGGTGAAAGTCTGAGATGGTGCCTCTTCTAGTGGGACCAAAGTTGATCCCGCTAAGCCATGCCCTAACCCGAAGGAGGCAGAGTGCCACGACTGCCATAAGATAGGACATTGGAAGAGAAGCTGCCCGGAGTACCTGCAAGCCATCAAGGAAGGAAAGATCAAGCCATCTTCCGCTGGTATATACACAATTAAATCTAACGATTCATCTCATGATACTTCTTGGGTTCTTCATACCGGTTGTGGTTATCACATTTGTTCTAATGTGCAGGGACTAAGAAGAAGTAGAGATGTGAAGCATGGAAGAATAAATCTAATCATGGGGAACAGAAGATTGTCGCCTGTGACCAAGATTGAAGTGTATTCTTTAGTGCTTAGGAATAGTTTATCTTTAGATTTGAACAATTATTGCTATTCGCCAGAAATGGCTAGAAACATCATTTCATTTCATGGTTTGTTTAGACAAGGTTTTAGATTTTCTTTTAATAATGAGAATGGTTCTATTTTAGCTTATTTAAATGGTGTCTTTTACTTTGAAGCTATACCATGTAATGGAATTTATGAAACTATTATGATTGTTGATAACTTAGGAAATGATGTTTTATGCATGGATTCTTCCAATATTGTTGGTAAGTCATCCTTATGGCATTGTCGTCTTGGACATGTCAACAAGAAATGCATAGCCCAACTCCAAAAGGATGGAATGTTGGAGTCATTCAACCTTAGGGAAGATGACACATGTGAGTTTTGTTTACTTGGAAAGATGACTAAGTCAACCTTCGTTGGTACGTGCGAAAGGGGTGAGGATCTATTGGACCTCATACATACCGATGTGTGTGGGCCATTTAGATCTACCACGAGGGATGGAAACCGCTTCTACGTGACTTTTATCGATGACTATAGTAGATATGGGTATATATACTTAATCAAGCAAAAGTCAAAAACTTTTGAAAGGTTCAAAGAGTTCAAAAATGAAGTGGAGAATCAATTGGGCAGGAAGATCAAGATGCTTCGATCCGATTGAGGAGGAGAGTACCTAAGTCTTGAATTCCACGATTATCTCAAGGAGTGTGGAATAGTTTCGCAATTGACGCCACCTAGGACACCACAATTGAATGGTGTGGCAGAAAGGCGTAATCGAACCTTGTTGGACATGGTTCGCTCTATGATGAGTCGTGCTTCACTATCTATCTCTTTTTGGGGGTATGCCTTAGAGACTGCCGCACATATCCTTAACCGAGTCCCTATTAAGAAGGTTGCCAAAACACCTCACGAGATGTGGATGGGGAAAGCTCCTTCGTTAGCACATATCAAGGTTTGGGGTTGCGAGGCTTTCGTAAGACGAGATACTCACGACAAGCTCGAACCTTGTAGTGAGCGATGTATTTTCATCGGCTACTCGCAGAAATCCTTTGGATATCTCTTCTATAGACCGAAGGACAATGTTGTCTTTGTTACGAGGAGAGGGGTTTTCCGAGAGCGAGAAATCATAAGCCAAGGAGACAGTGGGAGGCAAATCAATCTTAAAGAGATTCAAGAGTCGATAGATGAAGGAACCTCTACCGCTGGCACTCAACCCGAGGAGGAAACTCTGGTTGAACCGATTGACGTATCATTACCTCTTAGACGTTCCGAAAGATTTAGAGTTCAACCCCAGTTGTATGGTTTTCATATTACTACCGAAGGGTACACGTATATTAGTGATAGTACACTAATAAACCTTGATGAACCTAATAGCTATAAGGAAGCCATGGCAGGCCCAGAGTCTGCAAAATGGAAAGAGGCAATGGGTAGCGAGATCGAATCCATGTATGATAACCAAGTTTGGAATTTGGTTGATAGTGTGCCTGGACGTAAGACCGTTGGGTACAAATGTATCTTCAAGAAGAAGACCAATGTGGATGGAAAGGTACACACGTATAAAGCGCGATTGGTTGCGAAGGGCTTTACTCAAACTCCTACAGTTGACTATGAAGAGACCTTCTCACCAGTTGCGAAGATAAAGTCTATTAGAGTGATGCTATCTATTGCCGCATTTCATGATTATGAGATTTGGGAAATGGATGTCAAGACCGCTTTCCTTAACGGGAAGTTGGCTGAGGATGTTACATGGATCAGCCAGAGGGGTTTGTGGATCTGAAGCATCCGAATAGAGTGTGTAAGCTTGAGAAGTCCATTTATGGCCTAAAGCAAGCATCTCGTAGAGGGAATCTTTGCTTCGATGAGAAAGTCAAAGAGTTTGGATTCGTACGAAGCGAAGATGAATCGTGTGTATATGTCAAAGCCAGTGGGAGTGTAGTAAGCTTCCTCGTTCTATATGTCGATGACATATTACTCATAGGAAACGATGTCCCGACTCTACAGGAGGTTAAGTCCTGGCTCGGGAAGTGCTTCGCTATGAAGGATCTCGGAGAGGCTTCCTATATTTTAGGAATAAGGATAGTAAGAGAAAGAAGTAAGAGACTAATAGGACTTAGTCAGAACACTTACTTAGAGAAGGTACTAAACGTTTTAGTATGGAAAACTCGAAGAAGGGAGAATTACCGATACAAAGAAATGCCAAGTTGAGTAAGACTCAAAGTCCGAGTACCGAAGCCGAGATAGCTAAAATGAGCCAAGTTCCATACTCTTCCGCAGTTGGCTCAATCATGTACGCTATGACTTGTACTCGTCCTGATGTAGCCTTTGCTTTGAGCATGGTTAGTAGATATCAAGGGAACCCTGGCAGAGCCCATTGGATTGCGGTGAAGAATATCCTTAAGTACCTTCTGAGGACGAAGGAATGGTTCTTAGTCCTCGGAGAGAGTGATGACTTGAAGGTGCGAGGGTATAGTGACGCCAGCTTTCAGACCGATAGGGACAACTATCGTTTGCAGTCGGGTTGGGTCTTTACCTTGAATGGAGGAGCAGTAACTTGGAAAAGTTCTAAGCAGGAAACCGTAGCTGATTCAACGTGCGAATCAGAGTACATTGCAGCGAGCGAAGCGTCGAAGGAGTCAATATGGCTGAAGAACTTCATTGGTGATCTTGGAGTTGTATCTGCCATAAAGGAGCCCATGGAGATTTTCTGTGATAATGAAGGAGCAGTTGCCTTGACCAAGGAACCAAGAGATCATGGTAGATCACGACATATCGACAGGAAATATCACTTTATTAGACATCGTGTAGAAGAAGGACAACTCGTAGTGAAGAGGATATCATCAGAAGATAACCCAGCAGATCCGCTTACGAAGGGACTGAGTAGGGTTAAGCATTTGCAGCATGCTAGGAGTATTGGGCTGAAGGATGATATTAGCATAGATTAGATAGTATTAGAAACGTATAATAGATAAATGTAATTAACATTTGATGATTAAATAAAGGAGTTTTATTTATAAGCAATGTTACTGTCTTGTGTTAATTGTTTAACTATTGTTTCACTTTGCATGTTTTGACTTTCTGAATAATTGAGTTTATTAAGAATAATCGAATTGTTCAAATTGTCCACAATCGTTCATATGTCGGAAGTAGATATGAATGAAGATTGTCATGAATAGGTGTGTAGATTGTCTAAATAGTTTTAGACATAGCAAAAGATTGTTGCAACGTTCATGAGTGCTTATGAACTAGTTTTGAGCATTGGAACAAACCCGCGCTTGCTGGAATCACCTTATGGAATGTGATAAAAAGGGTGATCGCAAGACGATAATATCATATAGTCTTAAAACCTAGATATATGGTTTGTTATTTGCTAATTGATTGTACATTGATAATGCGAAAACCTCATTGGTAACTCAATGTTATAAAACACATTATTGTGTATAGTTGATTAATGAATAAGTAAATGCATATAAGTCGAAGTTTATCTGTAACTTTTATCCTAAGAAGGAGAAAGTGATATTTCGGCCGCTCGATGATTTGATTTGACTTATGTGCCAGGCCCGGTTAGAACTGAATTGATGTGTTCGATTAAGTTTTATGTCGAATAAATCGGAGATCGAGAAACCAAATGCTAGACTAATCATTCCGTTGAATTGTCAGCATGATATCTAACAGAGGACTGTACGATCCCTTATCTAAAGGACAAGATTGATTAGGTCATAGTTTGACAGCGTCTTTGAGAGCTACGATTGCAAATTGGATTGTACTTGTGTATATAGTTGCTAGACTTATCCAAGTGGGAGACTGTTGGAATAGTGTCTAAGGTTGCAACTATATTAGGCAAGTATTTGACCCGATTGTGCATGGTCCTTTTGGGTTGCCTTCACCATAGCAACTTGGTAGGATGATTTATTATGAGAGAATATATATTATTAATATATTATGAGAATAATATAATGAATAATAATATTGTTATTTGATTAATATAAGTCATAGATTAATTAGTATTAATTTGGTGACTTAAAGAGATTAATTAAATAAGAGGGTATAAACTGTCAATTGTTTGATAGTTACACTTTAGGCTGTAAATCCTTCTATGATAGAGGATGGACGATTTCTAGGGCTAAGTTATCCAATTAGGGTTTAAGGGTGAAACCCTAGGAGCCTTACAAGTATAAATAGACCCCTTGGGATAGGGAAATCGGATCTCCTCTACAACAAGGATACCCTGGCCGATTTCCTCCTCTCTCCTCTCTCTCAAATCATTCTCTTTACTAGTTGGTGTTTGTAAGCCATTAGAGGAGTGACAATTGTGGCTCTAAAGCTCCAAGAACAAGAAGATCAAACAAGTGGTTCAAGGTATGATTCTAACTCTGATTTTGTATTGGTCTTATACCTAATTAGTCATTAAGAGTCTTGGATTCAATGCATGTTTAATTAGAGAAACCTAGATCCAAGCATTAGGGTTTGTATGCGCACATAGGAATGTTCTTATGTACAAAACGCATCATATTTAGCATAAATAATATTAACCAAAGTTATATTATTTGTCACTTAGATTTCGTACATATAATGAATGTTGAAATCTGACATAAAACGAAGAACTTATGACCCGTTGAAGTTTTGGACAAAACTGGCACGGCTTCGCGTATCGTAAAAAGTAAATTTTTGACAAAATACTTTTTAGCCTTAGCAAGCTAAACGAAAGTCATTGTGTATGTTAAACCGGGAGCGTACATATCGAGAATGTCCAAATATGATTTCATTTAAGGAAGTTATGATATTTCTAAGATATTGCATAGTAGTATATATCTTGGAAATCAAATTTTAGATCGATCGATTTTTAGCCAACACAATATAAACGAGAATTCGAAATCTCATTAATTGAAGCTCAGTGATATAAAAACAGTTGAAAAAAATTTTCGGATAACAAAATAATGAATTTTTAACGGACTTTAACTGTCTAGGCATGTTAAAATATAACTTTAGAAATAAAGTCAAAATTAGCTGACAAAGTCTAAACGAAAGTTGTGGATCCCTTCGATAGCTACACTTGGATATAAAGAATGTTTAAAACAGAGCTTATATGCGAATGTTATGGATTTTAGAAGATACTTAGGTTTTGGAGTAACCAATGAGCGACACATGGCGCGATTTGAGCCACTACTTCCTCCCATGAATTGCCACCAGATGGTGACATGCGACAGTGCCACATTTGTAGTTTTTCAAAGATTAAACTATTACCATGCATTTATGTGTGTGTGTGTGTGTGTGTGTGTGTGTGTGTATATATATATATATATATATATATATATATATATATGGTTAAATACATATTTATACAAGTTATAATTATCACCCCCTCAGTTCCAAATTAATTGTCCACTTTTGACTTTTGAAGTCTTTTTTCTTTAGCTTTGACCTTAAATATTTTTATGTGTGTTATATATTACTTGATAAAACTTATAATAATGAAAATACATTTAAATTATAAGCCATTCATATATTTTGCATCAAGTATTATCTATCAAAAACAAAAATATTTAAGGTTAAAGTTGAAGAATAAAGACTTCAAAAGTCAAACGTGGACAATTAATTTGGGACGAAGGTAGTATAAGTTAGAGTTTATATATGTACTTATGATCACTACTTTGAAACATACCTCTTTATAATCGATAATACATTACTCTTTTACGTATCTACTTATAAATCACACTCGGCTTTTATAAACTTTATTGGAGCATAATTCTTTTCACCTAGCGACTTATCCTTATATAAGTTAGGGCTTGTCAACCTCGATCCTCGTGCCAAAGGTGCCTATCCACATACAAAATAAGTTGTGGGGATTTATGTACATTAGTTAAGGACTTTATAGTGAGACACTATTCATTATCTAATTCTAAACACTTAGCATACCCATACTGCTATAAATGTTAATCCTTGGAGTGAGATACGTATGTATAGATCTATACAAGGTTGACATCCCCATGTGTGGTTGCTAGCTACAAGCATAACTGATCAATCGAAATGGGTGATAAGTATCTACAATCATCACTTCAACGTATAATGAAGCATTGTAGGGGATACATTCAGTTACGTAACTCAGTTATAGGACTCATTATAAACGTTAACTAGAATCTCTCTCTGTCTCTCTCTCTCTCTCTCTCTCTCTCTCTCTCTCTTACTACAAACCATAGGTTTGGTTTCTCTCAAAACAATTTTAAGTATGGATTTAATTATGCAAAGACACCTTCTGTTTTTCCAAATCTTATTCAAAGACTCTTTACAAACACAATTCTAAGTATGGCTTTACTTATAAAGAAAATAATTTTTGAATGTTTTTAAAAGTATCATTTTTGTTAGTAGAAAACCTGTAACTCTCACCAACCTTGTGTTGACCCTCAAAACTACATGTATTCTCAGAGAATCAGTAATCAATCAATTCAGAAAATGGAATAGTCATGGATTTCAGGCAACCTATTTTACTATTTTTGGTTATGTCTGCCTACCTGTTTAAGGCAATTCATATAATATACTATTATCTTTAATAACTTTGTATTTAAACATCAAGATGGAATACAAATGTTGTTTTGTTTATTGTTATACCTGTGCTATATATTCAGTTTACCTGTGATCCATGAACTAAATCGCACAAACCAACATGTTCCACTGCCTCGGCCGGGAGTATGACCTCCATACTGTCCAGTAGCTAAATCAGCTCTAAAGGCCCGGAAAGACTCCTCCATCAAGTGAATTATACATTCCTTGATCATCACGAACATCACCAGGGTGACATTAAAGATAGATCCTATAATCTCAAATGCGATAAACTCACAAAGTCCCGCTTCAATTGGTTCGGTGCCCGACCCCGAACCAGATCCATGTCTTGAACCTCCTACTCCACCATCTGTCATCACCATGTTGAAAGACAATTCATAAATAGTCGGTACGCTCATGAAGAGGTTTATACTCCTAAAGTTTCTCTAAATCCTCGAGGCCTTCCTTGTTACAGGTATAGATCTTCTGCTTTTAATACTACAGGCCTAATATTACCTTCTACAACTATCTATACCTTCCTTAAGGTATGTCTCAAATCCTCTAAGTAACTTCCTTACTATCAAGTACTTCACTCACCCTATAGTGCGCCCTACGTGCTAAGACATTTCCTAGGCATTCCTAGGGTTCCTTTCCCCACTACCCTTTACCATCAGCGGCAGAAGATACTCCCTTCAATACGCTCTAACTACCTCATGAATACAATTACATGTTACCAGTACTAGATAATTTTCAACTACAAGGTGCCACCCTACAATAGTTGGACTTAAATAATAGTTATGCAATAGGGTTGAACCTAAATTTCAAAAAAAACATCTAAACCCCACAACATGTAATCTAACATATTTGTGTAATAATTAGCTAACACCATAGGAGTCCCTAGAAGAACAAAGAAAACATCATTCGAGTATTAAGTTCTAAACTAGTGTACTACTAAACAAATCCACTCCATCTAATCATCTTAAATCTATACAAACATGCAGTTCTAAAGGCTCATATAACCAACATACAAAGCTATCTCTCCTAGCATCCTACCATGCGATTCTGAGCGGATCCTTAGCCTTGATCTAGAATGCTATACACATATACATATACTTGAAAAAATAAACATATATGGGTATTTTGGCATATACTTACTTGAGCTCAGATGATTGCACGCATCACTCCCTTTTTCTTTAAAAAAATACATTTAGAAAATGTACTTTCTTTCAAAAAAATTACAAATTCCTTAGTTTGAGTTTAGACACACCCGAGAGTGTGACCAAATCCCTCAAACCAAGGGTCTGATACCAACTTGTAATGTCCCAAAAATACTATGTACAAATTTTATTTTTAAGACTATCAAAACCATCATCCATTCATTCAAAATCCATCAAAATGTGATAATATATAAAATAGTCATCAGAGTACATATCATATCATAAAATTCAGAATATTGGTGGATGCAGTGCGATTATTTCGGGCTCTTCCCTTTCGAATTGGAAGTACATGAAACAATAAACATAAAAATATAAGTACAAAGCTAAGTGAGTTTCCCCAAATACCATATATAAAACATACATATCAACCGGAAACTAAACTGGGATATTTCACCCCTACGTCCATTTCAAATCGTCCGATATATTTCGACCAATATTGGGTCTATTGCCCCCCCTAAGTTTTTTAATTCCTTTGATATCTTTCAACCGGTATTGGGTCTATTTTACCGATGAAGGTACTTAAACTCTTTTGGTATCTAGCAATCGATATTAGGTCTACTTTGCACTTGCATCTAATGATACAATATCACCAACAAGAGTCATAGAGACAACAAGCCCCTATAGGCATATCAGCAGGTGTCACGAAGACAACTATCATTCTACAAACATAATCTAGTTGGCCTACATTGTTGCTTTCGCCCTACAAGTACAGTGAACAAACTTACCTCTTAGTCGATACTCAGTTGCTACTCAGTTGCTACTACCCTCTCTCTAAGTCGATACTCAGTCGCTACTACTCTCTCTATCGGGATATAGGTGTTATACCCTACAATAAAAATCATAGAAGGAACACTCTCAATTCACTCCCCAAAAAGTAAGAGTTGGCCAAAAGTCAACTCAAGTCAAAAGTAAAAGGTCAAAGACATAATTCATGTCATCAACACTCCTCCACGTCATGGCCTTCCTTGTCCATGTTATGGGCACAAAACGACAAGACAGTCAACTGGCCTCTGGTCGCTATGTCGTGGAGACCTGGTGCCATGTCGTGGGGACTAGTATGAATGGCTTATTCAAATTAATCTGCTCTTAACTCGTTTTTAGGTGTTTAAAAGCCCATATGTACACCTTCCAAGCGTCTTTATGGATAAAGTTTCTAGCTTTATCCATTAAGACACTCCATTTAAGAAGTTCAAGTCATCCATTAAGTCCTTAATCACACGAGATACAAGTCCAAACATTCTAGAAAACTTTTAGGGGTCCTGATGATCTCTAAAAATGTAAACTTTATGGACATGCATGTCCCCATGCATTTCCTTGCTCAAATCTAGGTCAAAAGTGAAAAAAGGGACACAAATATCATTGAAGGTTTCGAAATCACAACAAAATCCCAGATCTAGGAGATATAAGCTCCTTGGGACTCCTAAGTGTCATAAAGTTGCAAACTTTATCTCTACGCTTCACCCAAAATCCAACAAAAGAGTTTATTAAGAAAAATAATTCTAGTTCACTAAGTATAATATAAAAGACTAGATCAAGATCCATACAAATGGTCCGAAAAGATGCTTTCAGAGGTTGAGGAGTGTTGTTTGCTCGTGTCTTGCACAAAATCTTCCTCTACTTATTTCAAAATCATCTAAAAACTAGCAAATGAGCTCCAAAGGCTTCAAGAAGATAAATGTTAGGGTTTCTGAGGGTTTAGGAGTTATGGAGGTTAAGGGTGAATGAAACCTAGCCTCCTCATTCCTTTAAATAGGGCATAAAGCCCAAAAATCAGGGTTTCACTAAAATTAGCTACAACACTATGGCTCATATGGCTATGCCGTGGAGGGACTTTTAACTTACGCGATGTTGAAAACATTTCCATGTCGCGGTAAGGCTGCACCATGCCGTAGCCACACAAAATGAAGACTTACAATATGATGCATTAGTTCATACTGAAGCGGGTGTTACATTTAATAATCTCAACATCAGAGTCACATATAGGGCACAAAATGGATTTAATATGAATGTCTCTCTTGTTCAGATTAACACTTGTAGGAAGCTTATTCAAGGCGAACCTCCAAAAAAGATATTGGGTTTAATAGGCACAAAACGATTCCATCTAGTTGAGATCATTTTCTAAAACAAGGTATCTATGTCTAGTTTCTAATCTTCAATTCATTGTCGATCTATCTATGAATTGGATGAATCATAAAATGGTGCTTGATAACCATACTGAGTCGGATTTACATATTCTTGTTTTTTCTTATAGCGACATACATGCATAAATTAACAAAACCTAATAAAGCGGAAACTAAATCCTTTATAGATATATGTGTAATGATTTTATTAAACCACAAACGTTTAAAATTTTAATGACATATTCCGTTCATAATTATAAGTTATGAACAGGGACTTATTCTATTTAGAGTAAATTACAAATCTTACGGGTAATGCAAAAGTTGTATATATCAGTACAAATGTTTCACAAACTCAATACAAAATAGTTTCAATTTCACAATCAATTTCAAATAATGATTTTGATCTCGATTTCAAATTATCATGTTTTTTTTGGAATGACTGAATTTTATCATCTTTTCTTGGAACGATTGAATTTTATAAAAGCTAGCTAGAAGAAAAAAAAATAACAATTAGTGCAGGAGCAGATATTACATCCACACATTCGAATCTCTATGACATTAGGATTCCTATATAGTTCCAATTAAACAAATGTGAAACTACAATTTCAAAAAGATCCTCCTATTTGGTCTCTCATCTCCAAAAAGTAGTAGTTCCATTAAAGCGAAATGATCCAAATAAAAGTTAAATAAATCGTTTCTAGAGTATCTCGATGAAGGTTACCTACCGCCTCAGAATGCAACCAATCGAACATTGCACCCAAGCAACCAAATGTAGGAAAATTCCCGCTACACTGACAACAACCATGATCCAAAGCTGTAAAATCGTCTGGCACCAACAAAACAAATGCTTATAGATTTCCTCTGGTTTTGACAAGCTGGGAAAAAAACAGAAGTCATCTCTATAGCCCTTAGTTCCAAATTAGGTATCTTAAGAACACGATTGAGAGCAACTATCCAAGAAAAATCAATAATCTTAATTGGAACAAACTTATTTGAACATATAGGAACCGAAATAACTGGTGAGGAAATAATATCCAAGTACGCCCTAGTCAACGACACCGAGAACACACCAGATGGGTCTACCTCCCAATTCCAACCATCATGCTTCGAGATCATCAACACAAATTTGATCTAGGTCTCAAGTTGTTGGAGATACTCCTATCATGTTCCACCATGCACCACCATATAACATAACAAATGCCACTGGCTCACATACCAGTAGTTGTTGGCAATCTCATCTTGATCCACCACCAAAGGGAACAATCTCGGAAAATGCACAACCAACGTAACCGAGCCACACCAAAAATCTAACAAAAGCCCGTACCCATGTTTCTTACTCTCTTAGTAATGTATGGAGATGGTAAAATAACCTCGACTATGATGGGGTTTGATCCTAAGAACATCATATGTGCTCATACAAACCCTAATGCTTAGATCTAGGTTTCTCTATTGTACATGCAAGTTATCCAAGACTATAAACCCTAATTCTAGCATTCAAATAATCATATTAACATGAGAATAGGTTTATAATGTTACCTTGATTGTTATGTAGCAATAACAATCCCAAATCTCCTTGTATTGACTTTGGAGGGCTTAGAGTCACAATTATCACTCCTCTAATGGCTTACAAACACCAAGATCAAATGGAGAAGATAGGAGGAGAGAAAGGAGGTATTGAATTCGTTCCTAAGAAGCCTTGGGAAGGTCTTACACGAATTCATGAACCAAAGGGGTTTATATAGGTGTACAGATAGGGTTTCAGTCATTATCCTTATCTAGTTGCTTGCTTACCAAGCAACCCATAAGATAATCCTTGAATCCTTATCATAGTTGAATTCTAAGGCATTATCACCTTAAATTCGTCCATCCTATACTTAGGATAATCCTTACCTTATTTTGTAACTATCACATAATTACAATTCAACCCCTCTAGTTTAATTAATTACACTTGATCACAAAATTAATTCCTAATTAATTATTGACCAATATTAATTAAACAAATATGATTTCCCCTTTAATATATTATTCTTATAACATATTAATAAATCCCAATAACCTCTCTCTCTATTTATTTCTCCAATCAAGTTGCTTTGGTGAAGGCAACCCAAAAGGACCATGCACCATCGGGTCAAGTACATACCAAAATAGTTATGGACTTAGACACTAATCCAACAATCTCCCACTTGGATAAGTCTAATAACTATTCTTCGTATGACTTCAGATCCTGATCTGCAATCGTAGCTTTCCAAAGCCGCTGTCAACTCTGATCCTATCAGATACGCGTGTCCTTAGATAAGGGATCATATATTCCTCCATTCTAGATATCGTATGAGATATGATTTCTAATCATTCTCTTTGTACTATTTCTCGATTCCCGATTTATGACGACTGACTAATTGAACAAATCAAATTAGCCCTAGCCTGGCTGAGCATTTATGTTTGTCATCACTAAATCTTCGAGGGACCCAAAGATATCGCTTTTATCCATCTTTGGATAAAAGGAATGGATAAACTTTGATACAATGCTTTCTTGCACTCACTAACCAAATCACACACAACAATATGTTTTATAACACCAAGTTACTAGTGCGTTTACATATTATCAATGTGCAACCGATTAGCAAGATACAACTCACACATCTCGGTTTCAATAATATAAGATGTTATCGTCTCACCAATCACTCGTGATACAATTCATGGAGTGATCCAAGTGAGCGTGGGTTTAATCCAATGCTCAAATTCATATTCATAAGCACTCATGAATGTTCCAGCAAACATTCGCTTATGTCTAATACTCTTTTAGACAATCCACACACCAATTCACGATAGTCTTCATTCATACCTACTTCCAACATATGAATGACTGTGGCCCGTTCAAATAATTTGACTGTTCTAAACCAATTTAAATTATTCAGGAAGTCAAAACATGCAAAGTGAAACACAAGAATAATACTAATCCCATATGGCCTCAAGCCTTTGAGTATAAATAAAAATCCTTTTATTTATCACCATATCGACTACTCATTATTTATCGTTTCGGGTAATCAACTTCTTACTTGAATTACAACACTTATCCCATGCTCCTAGCATGCACACAATGTTCACCTATGGTTCTTACTTTGTGAAACAGATCACATTGAACAAATTTCCAATCATTCTCATTTCACAACTCCAAATCCTTTTTCATAAGTGAAAGAATATCAAATTCTTGCTACTTATAGAATATGCTATATTCTAACATTCTATGCAATGATTCTTTCGTAATGTCACTGCACCAAAGTCACAGACTATTGCCAATGATATTACAAAGTCCTCTATCGGAGATTGTTACAAGACAATTCCTTAGATACGATGTCTCTCACTCAAAGTACATTCCTTTGAACATCCTTTTGCATAAAGGTTTCTAATCTAGTCATAGATTTTTCAATATTCAATTTCCAATATGGACACGCTTCCATATTTTCCATATGGCAACTTATTCTTAATAGAATGTTATCTATTCATAATAATTTCGATATAGTCCATTCAATACCATGCTTCCAACTACTCACAAACAACCAATCCTCGTCGAACTTTGGATTGTCCTTTGATAGTTGTTTAATTATTTTAGTCAAAACCAATTCTAGTCCCTTTTTCCTCTAAATGCGCTAGACATTTGGAAAATTTTAGAATGGTCAAATATTAAAGCATTTGCAGTCGATCCTATACCCGAAGCGTATGTGACACGATGCATAATGTTTTATTTGCTATGTTCTCAAAATTCGAATTGTGAAGAGGAATGCCGTAATCATAATCAAAATTTTAAGAACACACTATGTACCTTTGACTAAATTTATTAACATTTATCAACCTAAGCCTTTAGATTTGAAATGAAGCATAATATTCTCTCCCTTAATTATAGCAAAACAACTATTCCATCCTTACAACTTTGCAAAGAATGACTCTTGTTTTCTATAATTAATATTGCCAACTTGCAATACTTTCCTGAATAATCATACAATCATAGCGTTTATGCTCCCACTATCATGATGATTATTATAAAACGTAACACTTATGCTCCCACTAGCTTCGACATATATTCATAAACATCTTAACTTTCAGAAAACAATACCTATTGAATTTCTTAAGGCAATGTTTAAAATACTTAGTACTTTGATAATCCTTTATCAAAGCTCCTTGAACTTATACACCTTTGCCTTAGATAGTTCATATGTGTGTCTAAACAATTAAGACTAATTGCCAAACCTCACAATTCAAATTATGGAAAGGGATACCATAACCATAATCAAATTTGAAAATGCAATTTTACAATCACTATCTTCTTAAAATCTTTCTTAGTGAAAGCATTTCCTCACAATCATTTTCATGAAGGTGGAAATCTTATGACAATTAGATTTAAAGCGGTGTATTTGCTCCTATCCATGTGAATTTGTTAAAACCAGAGTTTACGCCAAATTCAAACTCATATGGACCGAACTTTCTTAATCTTGATTTCTTACCTTATGGTAGCACAGCTGCCCACCACATCTTCCAAGTAGTTAAGCAGCTCACCTTTTCCTATCAATGCACCTTCCATTGATTAAGGTGCTTTGCCTTTTATGCGTTCAAAATGAAAACTCAAGGACTTCTCTTGTCAATAAGCAATTCTTGACAAACAAATATTCAAGAGTTAGTGTGGTTTTTATCAAAACACTTCATAAATTGGTCCTAGTTGGCCTTTGTCTTATCCAAGACATCACAACTTCCCATATTTGACAAATGTTATAAACCTTCTTAATACTTGTCACTCATTGTCACAATCTTATCTTTAAGACTTGTTATTGGAACGAAGTATGATTGACCTTTTGATTTAACCATTTCTTCAATTCTTGATTCCTTTTCTTAAACATACAATTGTACTAAGACTCACTTAAAGGATCAATTGAGATATGGTTCTTAATCATAAAGACCTATCATAAAGCATAAAAGGTACTCTCCCTTCTTCTTAGAATGGAGAAACTTTTATCTTTCTGCCTACTTGATTCTTATTCGTTTTGCTATTGATTTAAACCTTTTTAATCAATTCCGAATTACACTTAATCTTATAAGTATAATCATAATTACTAAACCTTTAGAAAATCATGATGAATATCTTTGTTACTCTTATAGTGGACTTGATCAATACGCAACTTTGTGTACTTGATCTCCTAGTCCTTTACTTGACACTTTGTCAACGAATTAGTCTAATTTCCAAATATGAAATTTCTCATTCATCATGCAACCAAGTTGCGTGATTCCAAATTTCTGTCCAATTGAAACTTGGGCGATGAGAAACTCTCCCTATTTGGTAAATTTTCGACTTTTTCCATAAGAATCATATCCATTTGTTGAAAAAAAAATATTCAAACATCAATTTTCATAACGATTTCATTGCAAGGAAGTAAATAAATAAGTCAAACCAAAATTTATTTTATTTATAGAAAGCAGCGGAAAACATTTGTCCTTACAATGTAAAATCCATTGAAAACTATGTATTTCAAAATGAAAATTTCTAACAACTCTATTATAACTATCTAAGCTCAAAATCTAATCTTCAAGTCCATGCAATCAAGATCCATTTCTTGTGATTAGATTCATCTTGCTCTTTCACCAAGCTTCCTTTCTTTTCACCGATCCCGCAAAACATTCAAATGCAATCTTATCACATCATGTATTTGAATCAATGAATAGGAACTTAACGAAGTTAGATAGTGGATTTTACCTGAAGCGCAGTCATACTCTTTGGCTCTCCCATCTTTGGAATTTTCAGGCTCTTGGGGCAGACTTCTATCCAACGCCCTTTCTCTTGGCAGAAAATGCAGGTCGGTTCTCCTAGAACGTCCTTGGAAGCATGGTCGGTTGACTTTCCCAACAAATATGCTCCATTGCTTTGCCAAATCATTTCTGATTCAGTAGCAATGAGCATGTAAGTTAGGTCAATGAGGTTGTCGCAATGATCCATCATATAATACTTTCTTTTGAACACATTATATGATTCAGGGAGTGATTGCAGAACCCAGTTCACAGCCAACTCATCAGGAAATGACACACCCAACATAATCAACCTATCGATATGTGATTTCATTCCTAGAATGTGGGCACACACGGATTTACCATCTTCATGTGTCGTTTCCAATAGGGCCTTAGTGATATTGAACCTTTCAATTCTTCGATCTTGTGGGTTAGGGAGAACAATTGGAGGAGGTGGAGGAAGTGAAGCATGATTTCTTGTTCCTCGATCGAATCGTGGAATACCATCTTCATGTGGAATGCTTGTTCCACGGGATTTGGGAAGACCATGGTTGTCGAACTTTGACATCTACAAAACGGGAGAAAACAAATTCAAGTAAGTTGATCGATTGAGTCCTTAGTAAATCACCCAAATGAGATACTAAGGTTAGGACGCAACACAATACGCTACAACCTAGAAAAGGGATGCCGTAATCTAGTTGCAGAATATTTGAAGGTAAGTGAATGACGATTCACTAATTTCCACCATGAAAAACGAAAAAGAAATTTAAGTTTTAAATCTATGAAAATTCCTAGATCCTTTGAGATTTATTGAACATTTGAATGGCATGTTTAAATCTCGATATGCCCCTCTTGTTTGTGACTAGGATGCCGAGGATCACAAAGCGGGTGTGACTAACCATGCAAACTTACATGGTGCCCTCACATGTTACAGTCACCTATTCGATGTGCCGGTAAACCACACACGCTCACCGAACTATGACAAACATTGAGTCACCCTTTGCTACCTTTGCTTAGAACCATTTAGTGTGCCGGTAAACCACACACGCTCCACTAACATCTTCGCAAGGGCACAAAGTGTAATTTCATGGAATTGCATCAATTCACTTTGCCTAAGTAACTAAGATTGGGAATTTGAAAACATTTAGTTACTTTGTATTTCATTATACTTATAATGGAGGGTTTCGTCCTATCCTACCCGTTCGGCTAACGACCCTCCACTAGTCAAGAGTGTGGTGGGTAAGAGTGGATACCCATTCAATTGCCATTTTATAGGCAATTTCCTTAAACACCCCTTATAGACCAACTTCGTGAATGAGGCCTACTAACGGTTAGACTGACTTTCACTTATACATATATATATATATATATAATGTTAGACTTTTAATGATATATATATATATATATATATATATATATATATATATATATATATATATATATATATATATATATATATATATATATATATATATATATATATATAGTATAAGGTGTATTTTACGCTTTTAAAATACTAGGTGATCAAATTTAACAATTATACTTTTAATTCAATTAAATTGTAAACCTAAACTTTTATGGATTTATTAAACTTCTTTTAATTATACACCTTAATTAATTAATAAAACCATAAGGGTGTGATTTGAACTTTTCAAAACATTACTAGGGTTTTAGAATTTAACATTCCTAATTAAACTTTTAATCAACTTTTAAATTCCAAAACTTGAGGGCAAGTTTTGAAACATTTCAAAACATTAAGGTTTACAATTTAAATATACATTACAATTAAACTATTAATCAAAATTTAAATTCCAAAACTTGAGGGCAAGTTTTGAAACCTTTTTCAAAACATTAGGGTTTTAACTATTTAAATTTCAAAACTTCAAAACTTTTGGGTTCAAATTTAAACTATAAAACCTAAAGGGGAAAATATAAAACTTTTCATAAAAAAAAGGATCAAATAACAAATAATTCAAATTAACATTTAATCACATAATTATCCATATTTGATTTATTTAATGATTTCTTGCAAAACAATTTATGAATTTACTCAAAATAATTAATCAATTATCACATAAGGAAACAATTATCTTATTAATTGATAAATATCTTCAATTAGATCAAAATTATAGTCAAATATATTATATAATCGGATTAATATTGATCTAACATGATAAGGTAACTATCCATAAGCAAAAACAGCAAGAAAACCCGAGATACCCTCCATCTGACGAGTTGACTCGTCGAGTCAGGCTTGGACTCGTCGAGTCTGCATGGACTCGGCGAGTTCAACTATGGACTCAGCGAGTCCAGCCTCCAAAACACCAAAAAACGAATATTTTTGAACATGTAATGAATCAATACAATTGAAACCAAGCTAGGCTCTGATACCACTGATGGGTTTTGATCCTAAGAACATCCTATGTGCTCATACAAACGCTAATGCTTGGATCTAGGTTTCTCTATTGTACATGCAAGTTATCCCAGACTATAAACCCTAATTCTAGCATTCAAATAATCGTATTAACATGAGAATAGGTTTATAATGTTACCTTGATTGTTATGTAGCAATAACAATCCCAAATCTCCTTGTATTGACTTTGGAAGGCTTAGAGTCACAATTGTCACTCCTCTAATGGCTTACAAACACCAAGAGCAAGTGGACTGGATGAGTTGGGTAATTTGGTGATTAACTCGACAAGTCCAGTATCCGACTCGACAAGTTGGATCATCTGCTTGCATTTTTTCGGGGTTTTTGGCCAAAATCGGATTAGGATCATTACCTTCAACTGTTTTGTATCATAAAATCGGATTTTTATGATATGGTAGTGATTTTCCTCATCCAATTAAAGATAAAATTTCAAATTTTAAAATAATTACTAGTTTATATGATAAACTAATTACTTGTATTATTTGATATGGATTTATCATGATATATGACTGGCATTAGGTCAAACTGGTAAAAGATAAAAATATATGATTATTTTATTAGTTTAAATTTGATCTAAATATTTTTGAAGAGTTACAAAACCTGTCATCAAGTTTTGGAAATCAAAAGGTTTTTTGGAGAGTTACAACACTTGTCATCAAGTTTTGGAATTCAAAAGGTTTTGAAGAGTTACAAAATTTACCCTCAAGTTTTAGAATTTTATAAGTCTCTTTTATGAAACATTGAATTCTAAAACATCTAGTAATTTAAAAAGATTTCAAATAGGTGCAACTCTTGGTTAAATTTTGAATTTTTATATTTAGAAACTTGATGTTTTTGAATATTTCAAATTATGCATTATGGACTTTATTAAATTAATTACTGTATTTAATTAAAAGAGACTTAATAAATCCATAACGATATGGTTTAAGTTTAATTAAATTAAGAGTATGATTTATTAATAGTTTAAACCACCAACTATTTTAAATGTGTAAAACATACCCTTATATTATATAAAGTTAAAATTTTAATATATTATATATGTATAAGTAAAAACTCAGTCTTACCATTAGTAGGACTCATTCACGAAGCTATTATATAAGGGTGTTTAATGAAATTGCCTATTAAATGGCGATTGAATGAGTATCCACTCTTACCCATCATACTTTTCACTAGTGGAGCGTCGTTAGCAGAACGGATAGGATATGACACAAACTTCCATTAAAAGTATAATGAAATACCAAGTAACTAAATTTTTTTATAAATTCGCAATCTTAGTTACTTAGGAAAAATGTGAATTTGATGCTAACACATGAAACTGCACATTGCACCTTATTAGTCGTTAGTGGAGCGTGTGTGGGTAACCATCACACTAATATGGGACTAATAAACGATGAGAATGGGTAGATCATAGTTTTTCATATATCAATGGAGTGTGTGTGGTTAACCGACACATTGATTCAGTGATAAATGACTTCGAGAGTACCAAGCTAATTTGCATGGTTATTCACACCTTGTTTGTGATCCGTGGTATCCCAATCACAAACTTTAATGGCATAATCGAGATTAAACATGCCATTGAAAAGTTTAATGAATCTCAAAAGATCTAGGAGTTTCATTTAAAACTTAATTCATTTAAAAATTTTGCTTTCGTGGTGGAATTGGTAAATCGTCATTTACCTACTAACAAATTGTTTAAAATTACATTACGATGTCCCTCTTCCGAATTGTAAATTATTGTGTTGGGTCCTAGCATTAATATTTCATTTAGATGTTATATTAAGGACTTAAATAAACTAACTTGAATTTCTCCCTTGTAGATGTCTAGTTCAGACAACTATGGTCTTCCAGGATCATATGGAAAAAGCTTTCCTCATGAAGATGATATTCCCAAAACTCATAATTCACTTCCTCCACCTCCTCCAATAGTTCACCCTGACCCACATGTTCGTCGACTTGAAAAGTTCAAGGTCACTCAAACCCTATTGGCAAGCAAACACCAAGATGGAAGGTCTGTTTGTGCACATGTATTGGAGATGAAGTTACACATTGACTAGCTCGGAATGTTAGGAGTCGCCGTTTCGAGGAAGTTGGCTGTTGGCTTGGTTCTTCAATCACTTTCTGATTCATATAGTGAGTTCATTAAAGATTACAATATGACAGACCACGACATGACCCTTATTGATCTTACCTATTTGCTAATTTTTGTTGAAGCATAAATGATTTGGCGCACTAGTAATGCAAATTTGATTCGAAGATCTACTTCCCAAACTTCCATGGACATTGACAATGGAAACAATGGAAGTATAAAAAGATTTATCTTCCTAATGGAAAGGGAAAGACTAAGTTTGAGATTGTTCTGTGTGTCATTCCAAAAGAATATGTTTGCTTCAACTGCCAAAAGAAGGGGCATTGGATACAAAGTTGTCGTATCTACCTGAAGGGCCACAAAGTTGGTAAAGTCAAAATGTTTGACTTTGATTCAAGTAAGTCCACTATCTAACTCTAGTAAATTCCTATTTGTAGATTCTTAATACATGATGTGATGAGATCACATTTTTATGTATTGTAGGATCGAAGAAGAGAAAGGAAACTTAAAGGAAAAGCATACCGAGTCTGATCGCGAAGAGATGAATTTCAATCGCATGGTTCGATGATCGGATGTTTGAGCTGCTACTTAGGAGTTATGATAGATTGCTTAGAAATATGTAGTAACATAGTTTTCATTTGTAATTGCGTTGTAAAGATAAGTTTTCTGTAATTTTATAAATAAAGAATATTTTGATTTTATCTTATTTTATATTTCCTTGCAATGACATTTGTGAAAATTGATGTTTGTAGGTTTCTATATTTAGCAATATTGGAAAATGGATTTGATTCTTTTGTTTGTGGTAGTGTCAAAATTTACCAAATAAGGAAAGATTCTCATCACCCAAGTTTTCAATTGGGCAGAAACTTGGAATCATGCGACTTGCATTATATGATGAATAAGAACCTTCATCTTTGGGAAATTAGGACTAATCCATTGTTCACATATAGATGTGAGTCAAGTGAAGGACTAGGGGATCTAGTACACATTGTTGTGACTGATGAAGTCCACCCCAAAGAATAATAAGACTATTCGACATGATTTACTAAGATTTTAGTAAATATAATTATGATTACAAGATTAAGTGTAATTGTGAATCATTGAAAAAGTTTTAACGTATAGTAGAACGAATAGGAAGAATACATTAGGCAGAAAGATAAAAGTTTCTCCAATCTGAAAGGAAAGGAGAGTACTTTACTATCGTGATTTATGATCATTTTAATGATTATGAAAATCATATCGCAATTAATCCTCTAAGGACACCTTAGTGCATTTGCACGGCTAAGAAGAGTAATTAGGAATTGTTGAAATGGTTAAATCAGTTAAGGAGACTAATACTTCCATCTGAAATCAAGTCTTAGAGTCATACTCCAAGATTGTGACTTGAGTGACATGTATTAAGTTGGTTTATAACACATCATGAAATGTGGAGTTGAGAAATGTTTTCTTACTCTTGCATATTTCAAATTGGTAGTTGTGATGTTTTGGTTAAGATAAAGACCAACTAAGACCAATTGAATGAAGTGTCTTTCTTAATGAGAGCCTGCACTAACTCTAGAATATTTGGTTGTCAAGGAATGTGTATTGACAAGAGAATCTTATATGTCAAGAAGTCAGTGGGAGTCTTAAAGATCTTGAAAGGTTTCAAAGAACTAGTCAAGAATAAACCTATTTGTTTATCACTAGCATGCGACATGATGTTTGTAACCTATCGTGTTGACATATTCTTGTTTATGTGCTCATTCTAGTTAAACTTGATTATGCATGTGACTTTTATAAGTTCTCCGTTGTTTGCATAAGAGAAAGCACCTTGATCAATGAAAATTCATTGATTAGTAAGGGTGATCTTCTCAACAAATTTGAAGACATGGTAAGCCCTTGTGTTACCAAGTGGCAAGAAATTAAGATTAAACAGGTTCAGTCCATATGAGTTTGAATTTTTCATAGACCTTCTACTATGATAGATTCACATGGATATGAACACATACACCATTAAATATAAGTGAAATAAGGTTTCTATCCACTTCATGAAAATGATAGTGAGGAAACGAGTTCACTAAGTAGATTTTGAGAAAATAACAGCTGTGTTAAATGCGTTCTTAAATTCGATTATGATTACAACATCCCTCTTCATAGTTTGAATTGTGAGAAATGGTAAATAGTTTGAACATTCGAGACTTATTGTTGTAAGTTCTGAAATAGTTTAGACACACATATTAGATTTCTAATAGAATGTTTATGAGCTTAGATAAAGACTTATCGAAGCATGTCGTATCAAAAATCTGAACTTTGGTAAAAAAAAGTCAATAAGTATTGATTTTTGGAAGTCCAGCTGATTTCTGGATACATATCAAAGCTAGTTGGAGCATAAATGTTATGCTAGTAACTAAATAATTGTTATGCTAGTGGGAGCATAATTATTATGGTAAGTGTTGCGAGTTAGCAATGCTATTTATAGGAAACAAAGTTCTAATTTGCAAATTTGCAAAGTTTGAAAAGTTGTTCCGCTATAATAAGGGAGAGGATACTTATACTTTATTTCAAATCTAAATGTTTAGATTGAAGTATTAATCTAGCTTAGTCATGATCATATATGAATACCATGTTGCAGTGTTTCAACATTGGAAATTCTATATATGGAAATATTATAGTAAAAGATGGGCCAAGTATCATGTCTTTATGTAAGACATTATGAATTGTGTCCCATATGCTTCAGGTATAGGATCGATTTCATGTGCTATAATACTAACGTGTTCTAATTTTCCTAATGCCTAGGGCATTAAGAGGACTAGAACCAGATATGACTAGATTTATTAAACAACTGTCAAGGACGATCTAAGGTTCGCTAAGGATTGATCACGTGTAGTTGGAATTATAGTACTGGATGGACCATATTGACTTTATTACGAATATACATGATTCTATTTATAATGAGTTATCAGATGGCATATATGGAAATGCTTCCATAATGGGAGATCGATATTAAGAATCTATTTGTGTAATAAGGATGTTCAATGAAATGTGCTTTGAATTTGAGACTTCGCTTCCTTGGAATTGTTTTATTATCAATCTCCAAAGGAATACTTTTTAATATCATTGGCAAAGTCTCTATGACTTTTGTACCTCGACATTACAAAACAATCATTGCATGATAGTTTAGAATCTAACATATTCTTATAGTGGAAAGAATTAGGTGTTCTTACACTAAGTAATAAGGATTTGGAATTGTGAAATGAGCATCATTGAAATGTTTTCAACTGATCTATTTCACAAAGTAAGGACCATAGGTAAACATAGTGTGCATGTTTGGAGCATGGGATAACCATTGTTTTAATTCAAGTATTAAGTTGATTAATCGAAACATTATACAATGAATAATGTGTAATCAATATGGTGATTAAATAATAAGTGTTTTATTTATACTCAAAAGTTTTGAGACCTTATTAGATTAGATTATTCTTGTGTTTCACTTCGCATGTTTTGACTTCCTGAATAATAAGATTATTGAAACATCCACAGTCAATGATACTTCGCAAGTAGGTAATGAGGTAAGACTGTCATGAATCCTTCTGTAGATTGTCTTAAGTGTTTAGACATATCAAAATTTGCTGTAGTGTTCATGAGTACTCCTATAATAAGATTTGAGTATTGGATTGAACTCACACTCATCTGAATCACTTCATGGATTTCATCATGAGTGATTGTGAGACGATAATATCTTATATTATTGAAACGGAGACATGTAGTTGTAGTATACAAGTCGGTTGCACATTGATGATATGTAAACGCGCCAGTAACTTGGTGTTATAAAACATATTGTTGTGTGTGATTTGATAAGTAAATAGAGCAAGTATATGAGTCGAAGTTTATCTTTTCCTTTAACCCTAAGAGGGATAAAAGAGATATTTGTAGGCCCCTCAATGATTTAGTAGTAACAACCCTAAGCGCTTGGCTAAACATGGACTAATATGATTTGTTCAATTAGTCGGTCGTCACAAATCAAAGATTGGGAAACAACACATGGATAGAGAGAATGATAATAATCCATGTCTCACGTCCATACGATATCTAGAAATGAGGAATATATGATCCCGTATTGTCACACCCCAAAACCGATAACGGCGGAACACGTTTCGGGGTGGATGACGTAGTGTACAGTATCATCACAATTGTATAATAGTAAAAGCAAGAAACATACAACCATTTCATTTACATAGTAAGTGTATTTACAAGTGTGTTTTGTAATGTTTGACAAACACCAAAAGTAAACAAAAATAAGAGATGGGTCTTGCGTCCTCCATCTTCTCCAAAAATGCTGCGGCTGTACCTGTCTATCTTTGACCTGAAGATACAAGTTATTTTGAAAAGAATATCAACATAAAGCTGGTGAGTTCATAAGAGTTTTAGTGTGAGTACTTGTATAAAAAGCATTAGAGTCATTAGTATGAAAACTGAAGTTTGAAATCATAAATAGTGGTAAAACCTAGAAAATCCCATATTTTCCAGAACTGTATAGTAAGTGAAAATCTTTAAGAATTATGTTGTTTCCATCTTTGAATGCCATTTATCATAGAAGTGTAATAGTGACTCACCATTAAGTAATGTAATATAGTGAGTTATTCTTGGAGTATATAATAGTGGTGCAGCATCCTTTAGTATTAGATACTTATTTACTTCGGGATATTACTTCATCTTTCTTTTAGTATTTTAGTGCGGTTATTGTGTCTTTCTTGTATGTTCCCAATAGTGTGAGTAATAGCGGACCCCCATGACCTTCCCAGTCATGCATAGTGTAGTAGAGTAAAAGCATCCCTGGGCCTGAGCGGCTCGGACTGAAGTTATCAGTCGGGATGTAATAGCGTCTTCCCCGTATAGATCTATACATATAGTGTCGTCTTCCTATTGGAAAACTTCGGGCGTAGTGAGTAGCGTATAGAGTATCTCGTAGTGGATTAGTGAATTATCTCATGATTAGTACATTCTCTTGTATTATAGTGTAGTAGTCTTTTGTATAACTTGTATTGTATTCTCTTATTAGTGTATTGCTTCATAATAAAGAGAATTATAGTAGCGTAGAGTAGTAGTTGAAACAAGGGATAGAATCCTTAACTATACCTATTATAGTTAAATTAGAGTGCGTAGTTCTAATCAGGTTAGTGATTTAGGCATCTAATGAAATAGGAAGTACTCGTAATCTGTACTAATATACGAGATATATAACTAAGAAATCAATGACAGTCGGATGGATAACCACTACCCTAAGCCCACAATCAAACAAGAAACAGGAAATAAGGCGAGCTATCGGTCCTAAGTCCTTCAAGTCTTACTTATATAAATATATTAGTATGGTTACATTCTTATGAGGAGTTTTATTAAACAAAAGTGTTGTACGAAAGAAACATTTAGAACTTGTTTGTTTATTCAAAATAGTTTTGAAAACAATTGATTTATTTAGAAAGCATAGTGATAAATCACATGTGATTTGAACTACAGGTTGTGAATCACATGTGATTAATTCTGTAATTCTGAAAAATAGTCTTGTATAACTTTTCATAAACATGTATATTCAACTTGTATCTCCCCCCTAAAACATATAAAACATTTGAAAGGTTCATTTAAGGGGTATGAACTCACCTAAAATCGCGGAAATCGGGTGAATCGGGTAAATCGGGTAAAAGTGTCGATTGAGCGTTTGGTACCCAATAACCACTTGAGCACCTCCTAGGACCCTAATTTCATATGAAATATGTATTTTACAAGAAGTTAATCATCTTATGCTTTTCATTGTAGTATTTGGACATTCTAGCATCGTTTTCGGGGTTTTAAGGCCTAAAAAGGGTTCCCGGGAGTGGTACAAAGTCATGAATGATTTATGGGAGGGTTCACGAGCTCACTCCTTTGGAGTTTATGGCCCAAAATCCATCCTTTGGGAGTTTACGGCCGTAAACCCCTTAGGCTTGGCCGTAAACTCTTGTGGCACTCCAAAGTGTATGTTTAAGGTCTTATTTCACTTCCTTAATTTAGTGGTATGTGTCTTGGACTATTTTAGGGGATTATACATCATAATTTGTGACATTTTTGGGGAGTTTACGGCCAAGACTTGTTCTTGGGCCGTAAACTCAAGTAAACCCTTCAAGATGTATGTTTTAATGGTACAACAAAGTCTCATACACCTTAGATAAATCCTAGAAGGCCCTATAGTGAGTTTGGGACAATTTGGCTTCCATTTTTGGGGAGTTTACAGCCCAAGAACATCCTTGGCCGTAAACTCTTCATTTTGTACTCAAATGTGAAGTTTAATGGTACAACACACTTCCAAAGGCCTTAGTTAAAATCCTTACATGCATTTGAGGGGTTTTGGGACTTGTTTGACACAAAAATATGGGTGTTTACGGCCCAAGCTTAGCCTTGGCTGTAAACTCCTCTTTTTGCCTTCAATTGATGTTGTTTGATGCATTTAAGCCTTCCTTGTTGTCAAGTCTAAATTGCCAAACACCCTAGATGAGTTTTTGGGACATTAAACAAGTGTTTTTGGGGTGTTTGAGGTGTTTACGGCCTAAGCATATGCTTGGGCTGTAAACTCCTTTTTACATGTCAAATCCTTGTGTTTTAGTGTCCAAAGTCCCCTAGGTTTATGCCTTAACTAGTCCATAAGGTTAAAGGAAGGAAAAACAAAGCTTTTGGCTTGATTTTGGGGGTTTATGGCCTATGAAGCTTCTTAGGCCGTAAACTCCTTTTTGGTCCTTGATTCTCATGATTTTGGACTCTAAAAGCAGTAAAGTATGTTTAGATTAAGTTAGGGGATGAATCCTTACGTTTGGAAGTCGGAAATTCACGGATTTGGAGTCGATTTCGGGTCTAGAGAGAGAAAGTAGTGAGAGAGAGGTGAAAGTGTGGTAAAAGAGTTCAATTGTAGTGTTCAAGCGTTTTTATATGTCTCGGGTATTGTACTCGATACACGGCTACCCGATGCTAAAGTTTAACGGGGTTAAAACTTTTTACCCGGGTGAAGTGGTTGAAATAGTAATACAACTCTATTAGGTTAAACTAGGTTAACACGTACGAATATATTACTTATAATGATATTAAAACATGCATATAATTAGATACTCGGATATTGACGATTCTAAATATAACATAAAATAACGTATGTTGATGCATTCCGTTAGTGAAAATGGGATTTGTAACGGGAATAGATTTGGGGTTGTCACATTATCCCCCCGTTAGGGGAATTTCGTCCCGAAATTTAGAATACGACAGACACGTTACTACAGTATTACTAAGTAAAGAGATGAGGATATTTGAGTTTCATTTGATCCTCACGCTCCCAAGTGAATTCCGGTCCTCGCTTGGCGTTCCACCGAACCTTCACAATTGGGATACGGCTTCGCTTCATTCGTTTTACTTCTCGATCCATAATCTCAACGGGCTCTTCCATGAAGTTGAGGCTCTCATTGACCTCAATCTCATCAAGGGGAATTACGAGTGTCTCGTCTGACAGGCATTTCTTCAAGTTAGAGACGTGAAAGGTAGGGTGTATGTTGCTTAGTTCGTGAGGTAGGTTGAATTTATAAGCTACGGGGCCGATTCTAGCGAGAATCTCAAAAGGCCCTATGTACCTTGGGTTCAACTTTCCACGCTTTCCAAAGCGTATCGTGCCCTTCCAGGGTGAGACCTTCAACAGGACTCAATCTCCCACCTAGAATTCCAAGGGTTTTCTTCATTTGTCGGCGTAGCTTTTCTATCGATCCCTAGCGGATTTTAGTCGTTCGCGTATCTGTACAATCTTCTCGGTCGTTTCTCGAATGATCTCCGGACCAGTGAGAGAGCTATCAGGAACTCTTCCTTTAGCTAGTTAAGTGTCACCCACCTCAGCCCAGCACAGAGGGGATCTACACTTGCGGCCGTAGAGGGCTTCGAATGGGGCTGCCTTGATGCTCGTATGATAACTATTATTGTAAGAAAATTCCACAAGAGGTAAGTGTGTGTCCCATGACTTACCGAAATCAATTACACAAGCTCGCAGCATATCCTCTAAGGTTTGAATCGTCCTCTCACTCTGTCCGTCGGTCTGCGGATGGTAGGCTGTACTCATGTCCAGCCTCGTCCCTAGTGCTTCTTGCAACGATTGCCAGAACCTAGAGGTGAATCTACTATCTCTGTCTGAGATAATAGATATAGGGACGCCATGCAGTCGTACTATTTCTTTAATGTATGTTCTAGTGAGTTTCTCCATCTTGTCTGTTTCCTTGATGGGTTGGAAATGTGCGGACTTAGTCAACCTATTGACAATGACCCAAATAGTATCTAATTTCACAGTCGTAATCGTTAAGTAGCTCGACCCATCGACGCTGGCTCATGTTGAGTTCTTTTTGGTTCATTATGTGTTGAAGGCTTTTATGATCAGTGTACACCACACTCTTCGTCCCATATAAGTAGTGTCTCCAGATTTTTAGTGCAAAGACAACCGCTCCTAGCTCGAGGTTGTGCGTAGTGTAATTCGCCTCATGGGTCTTTAGCTGTCTCGAGGCATATGCGATAACCTTACCTCGTTGCATCAAGACACAACCGAGCCCCTGATTGGATGCATCACAGTATACAACAAAATCTTCTGTCCCTTTGGGAAGGGATAATACTGGTGCGGTGCATAGGGCTCGCTTCAGGGTTTGGAATGCCTTCTCCTGTCTTTCTTCCCAGTCGAACAGTACTCCTTTCTGTGTCAGCATAGTGAGAGGCTTCGCAATCCGAGAAAAGTTTTGAATGAATCTACGGTAGTAGCCAGCGAGGCCTAGAAATTGACGAATCTCAGTAGGCGTCTTCGGTGCTGACCAGTTCTCAATAGCTTTAATCTTGGAGGGATCCACATGAATTCCTTCTTCACTAACCACGTGACCTAAGAATTCAACCCTTCGGATCCAGAATTCGCACTTAGAGAATTTCGCATATAACTTTTCGGATCGCAATGTTTCCAAGACCTGTCGTAAGTGATCCTTGTGTTCTTCCTCGTTCCGAGAGTAAACGAGGATGTCGTCAATGAAGACGATGACGAACTGATCCAGATATGGACGACACACTCTATTCATCAAGTCCATGAATACTGCGGGGGCGTTGGTCAGTCCAAAGGGCATCACTACGAACTCAAAGTGTTCGTAGCGGGTTCGGAAAGCTGTCTTTGGAACATCTTCCCTAAGTACCCGTAACTGATGATAACCCGATCTAAGGTCAATCTTGGAGAAGTAACTTGCTCCTTGTAGTTGATCAAACAGATCGTCGATACGAGGGAGGGGGTAGCGATTTTTAACCGTGAGTTTATTGAGTTCTCTATAATCGATGCACATCCGAAACGATCCGTCTTTCTTTTTCACGAACAAGACCGGAGCTCCCCAAGGTGAGAAACTCGGTCTTATAAAGCCCTTGTTGAGCAGTTCGTTGAGTTGGCCAGACAGTTCTTGCATTTCGGCGGGCGCTAAACGGTAGGGCGACTTAGCTACGGGGGTAGCTCCTGGAATTAGGTCGATTCTGAACTCAATCTGACGTTTGGGAGGTAGGCCGGGAAGATCCTCCGGAAAGACATCAGGGAAATCGCATACTACGGGAATGTCTTTTGGATCCTTCGATTTCTGGTTAGTGTCGACGACATGGGCAAGAAAGGCGCGATACTCCTTGCGTAAGTATTTCTGAGCCTGAACACTGGAGATGATACGAAGGCTCATACTCGGCTTATCTCCATATATCAAGAGGGTTTCGTGATTTGGAAGGTTCAGACGAATGGCTTTGTCGGAACATAGGATATCGGCGCAATGGAGACTCAACTAATCCATACCAACAATGACATCGAAATTTTTGATTGAGACTGGCATAAGATCGATTGGGAATGAGTGATCGTCTAACATGAGAGTGCACCCTAGGTAGATTTCGCTAGAGCTTTCTGTTTTCCCATTAGCCATTTCTACGACGAATGTTTCTTTTAGTGTTTGAGGGATTTGTTTGAGTAAGTGTTTAAAGTTATGATTTACGAAGCTTCTTTCTGCACCACTATCAAATAAGACACAGGCATAGGAGTTGTTGAGAAGAAACGTACCCGTGACTACTGTGGGGTCTGTTACCGCTTCATTGTGACCGATAGCGAGTAGCCTTCCAGTTCCTCCAGCATTTGTGGTCTTTGGACAGTTTCTCTTAAAATGACCCGCCTCTCCACAACCATAACAAGTTGGGGTCACTCCCGTACCGGGAACCTGCGTGATAGGTTTGGGAGGGGCCTTACAAAATCGGACAGTATGACCCTTTCGACCGCAGTTGGAACACTGCAGTTCACGGCAGGGGCCGTTGTGGTGGAAAGGGCACTTAGGACACTTGGGGAAGTTTCCATTGTAAGCTTTTGGCGGGGCTGGAGCAGCTGGAGTAGTCGGGGTGGTGGCAGCATGTACCGCCACAATTTGTTGGTCCTTTGAGGAGGTTTGAGCTTTCTTGCCCTTCATCTTATCCCATCGCTTCCTCTTTCTGTCAGATGAAGCGGGGGGTGCAGTGGTTGTTGTGGTTGCTGTCGCTGGAGTGGAGGAGATTTCGTGGTTGATCAGACTCTGGGCCAATTCCTTGGCGCTATCAAAAGTTGTAGGGCGTGAAGCTAGAACATTTCCTCGATACGGGGGCACTAAACCCCAGATGTACCGTTCAATCTTCTTGTTCTCTGAAGGGATCATATTGGGGCACATAGCTGCCAAGTCGCAAAACCTGGCCGTATAAGCCGTTATATCGGTCCCCTTCATCTTGAGGTTCCAGAGTTCTTCCTCAAGTTTCTGAATTTCGCCCCTAGGGCAGTACTCTCCTCTCATGAGGTCCTTCAGAGTGTCCCAGCCCATAGCATTGGCTGTGACCAAGGAAAGTGAACTAACATGGCCGTTCCACCATGTCAAGGCCCTGTTGGTAAGGGTAGCAGTAGCGAACTTGATTTTGCTCTCCTCGGGACAAGAGCACATCTCAAACACCGCTTCGGTTCTTTCGAACCATCGGGATAATGTCAGAATTCCTCCGGTACCGTCGAAGAAGGTAGGTTTACAGTTCATGAAATCCTTATAAGTACATCCCTGCACTCGATGATGGACTTCACCGAACCTGGAGTTACCACCGCTTGCATCCCCAGAATTCATTTGGGCCATGGCTGCTGTCACGGCCGCAGTCACCGCTGTTTGGAATAGCACCGGATCGATCTGTGGAGGAGGGGGTGGTGGAGTAGGGGTTTGAGTTGCAGGCCTTCCTCTGGCGGGACGCTTTCGTGGAGGCATCCTTTACTGGAAGAATTATATAAATGATAGCAATAGTAAGAGCCTATTGCGAATATAAATAGAGTGTTTCGTGGACTAAATCAACATAATCCAAGATCAAGATGAGAGTTATAGCAATAGAGAAATCAACTGCCAATATATTGGTATTCATGATGCAACACAAGCTCATGAAAATTTGACCTAGCAATAGGTCTTACATCATACCATAGGGAAAAGGTTTGGCAGTTTAGAGGTTTGACTAGAGTGCTTTCAAGCTAGGAATGTTTACTGATAATAGATCTACGGAACATGAAGTAAATAGGTTAATCCATTAAACAAAAGATTGAGGTAACTAGACGTCTTCTACTGGCGACGGTTACTTGTCGGGTGGATCCTCAGTTCTGCTAGCTGACGCATAACTTCTTGAAGGTATCGATCATGAGTCCTTTGGCGTGCACGGAGTTCTCCAACTTCGGCTCGGGATGCAGCCAGCTGGTGCTGCAGAGCCTCGTTAGTCCTCCTTGTCCTGTCCATGGCTTCTTCGAGTCGGCGGATGTGAACTGTGTTGAGATTTGAGTTAGCATCCACTTCTACAACTCGACCTATTGCAGCTTGACCTTGCTCGACATTCCTGGCAATCCTTCGGACCATGATGGGCAGAACCTGATCTGCTGATCCTCCTTCGTTTATGTTGTAGAAGCTTCGGTCTCCATTGTATGGCATGGGCTGACCCTGCTCTTCGCTCCATCTGTGCAAGGATATGGCCCACATAGGAGTGGGGCCCTGAAATGTCGGACGGGGGTTGGGGTTTGGAACCCCAGGGGGGTAGGTTATTAACTTCTGGCTCGGAGTCGGAGTTATCCGGAAAGCCTTCTGCTCGGTGGTCATCCAAGGGGATTGGGTGATCATCGTCTGACTCTTCACTAAGCCATCCCCCATTACCCTGGTTTGGGTAGTATGGGTCGCCAGGAGGGTGGAAGCCAGCCATGGTATCTATGCGAGAAAAGGGGAAAAGAAGGTTAATAGACGTACTAACCTAAATTACTTATAAGACGGTCGTCACGAGTTGGACCAATACTTGCATAATGCATACTAATTACATGTGATTGGGGCAGGATAGTCCGTCAAATAAGTGACCCTAACTCTAAATCCACAACCAAACAAGGAACAGGAAGTAAAGCAAAGATCACAGATTCTAAGTCTATAACGCCCTAGTCACATGTAACCGGAAAGTATCCATTTAGCGACTATTGCTCCATCAGTAACGACCCTTTTTAGTTCTCACAGATGTATGTTTTTAGAGGTACAGAATACTCCTATAGTATTCTAATGTTAACGTTATTGTGGTAGTGTTGGCAAGTTTTAGACTTGTTGCAATACCACAACCAAACTTAGGCACATGCTAGTCACTCCCAGGAAAACGTAGTTGATCAGGCTACATCCCCCTAAATGTGACTATATGTCTCTAAGCTCAATTGTGCTATCCGACAATCTTAATACTTTTGTTTGGTTCTAGGACGATACTGACTTCTGTGTTTTATAGTGATGTGTGTATATATACTTAGTTAAATCTTTTAGATACTTAACAATATATATTCTTGGTCAGAGTGTTTTAGTCCCGAAGTGTTTATAGTTCGTATATCTTTTATAGGTTGATATACTTGATTCACTATAAACAATGCTCTGATACCAATCTGTCACACCCCAAAACCGATAACGGCGGAACACGTTTCGGGGTGGATGACGTAGTGTACAGTATCATCACAATTGTATAATAGTAAAAGAAAGAAACATACAACCATTTCATTTACATAGTAAGTGTATTTACAAGTGTGTTTTGTAATGTTTGACAAACACCAAAAGTAAACAAAAATAAGAGATGGGTCTTGCGTCCTCCATCTTCTCCAAAAATGTTGCGGCTGTACCTGTCTATCTTTGACCTGAAGATACAAGTTATTTTGAAAAGAATATCAACATAAAGCTGGTGAGTTCATAAGAGTTTTAGTGTGAGTACTTGTATAAAAAGCATTAGAGTCATTAGTATGAAAACTGAAGTTTGAAATCATAAATAGTGGTAAAACCTAGAAAATCCCATATTTTCCAGAACTGTATAGTAAGTGAAAATCTTTAAGAATTATGTTGTTTCCATCTTTGAATGCCATTTATCATAGAAGTGTAATAGTGACTCACCATTAAGTAATGTAATATAGTGAGTTATTCTTGGAGTATATAATAGTGGTGCAGCATCCTTTAGTATTAGATACTTATTTACTTCGGGATATTACTTCATCTTTCTTTTAGTATTTTAGTGCGGTTATTGTGTCTTTCTTGTATGTTCCCAATAGTGTGAGTAATAGCGGACCCCCATGACCTTCCCAGTCATGCATAGTGTAGTAGAGTAAAAGCATCCCTGGGCCTGAGCGGCTCGGACTGAAGTTATCAGTCGGGATGTAATAGCGTCTTCCCCGTATAGATCTATACATATAGTGTCGTCTTCCTATTGGAAAACTTCGGGCGTAGTGAGTAGCGTATAGAATATCTCGTAGTGGATTAGTGAATTATCTCATGATTAGTACATTCTCTTGTATTATAGTGTAGTAGTCTTTTGTATAACTTGTATTGTATTCTCTTATTAGTGTATTGCTTCATAACAGAGAGAATTATAGTAGCGTAGAGTAGTAGTTGAAACAAGGGATAGAATCCTTAACTATACCTATTATAGTTAAATTAGAGTGCGTAGTTCTAATCAGGTTAGTGATTTAGGCATCTAATGAAATAGGAAGTACTCGTAATCTGTACTAATATACGAGATATATAACTAAGAAATCAATGACAGTCGGACGGATAACCACTACCCTAAGCCCACAATCAAACAAGAAACAGGAAATAAGGCGAGGTATCGGTCCTAAGTCCTTCAAGTCTTACTTATATAAATATATTAGTATGGTTACATTCTTATGAGGAGTTTTATTAAACAAAAGTGTTGTACGAAAGAAACATTTAGAACTTGTTTGTTTATTCAAGATAGTTTTGAAAACAATTGATTTATTTAGAAAGCATAGTGATAAATCACATGTGATTTGAACTACAGGTTGTGAATCACATGTGATTAATTCTGTAATTCTGAAAAATAGTCTTGTATAACTTTTCATAAACATGTATATTCAACTTGTATCTCCCCCCTAAAAAATATAAAACATTTGAAAGGTTCATTTAAGGGGTATGAACTCACCTGAAATCGCGGAAATCGGGTGAATCGGGTAAATCGGGTAAAAGTGTCGATTGAGCGTTTGGTACCCAATAACCACTTGTGCACCTCCTAGGACCCTAATGTCATATGAAATATGTATTTTACAAGAAGTTAATCATCTTATGCTATTCATTGTAGTATTTGGACATTCTAGCATCGTTTTCGGGGTTTTAAGGCCTAAAAAGGGTTCCCGGGAGTGGTACAAAGTCATGAATGATTTACGGGAGGGTTCACGAGCTCACTCCTTTGGAGTTTATGGCCCAAAAGCCATCCTTTGGGAGTTTACGGCCGTAAACCCCTTAGGCTTGGCCGTAAACTCTTGTGGCACTCCAAAGTGTATGTTTAAGGTCTTATTTCACTTCCTTAATTTAGTGGTATGTGTCTTGGACTATTTTAGGGGATTAAACATCATAATTTGTGACATTTTTGGGGAGTTTACGGCCAAGACTTGTTCTTGGGCCGTAAACTCAAGTAAACCCTTCAAGATGTATGTTTTAATGGTACAACAAAGTCTCATACACCTTAGATAAATCCTAGAAGGCCCTATAGTGAGTTTGGGACAATTTGGCTTCCATTTTTGGGGAGTTTACGGCCCAAGAACATCCTTGGCCGTAAACTCTTCATTTTGTGCTCAAATGTGAAGTTTAATGGTACAACACACTTCCAAAGGCCTTAGTTAAAATCCTTACATGCATTTGAGGGGTTTTGGGACTTGTTTGACACAAAAATATGGGTGTTTACGGCCCAAGCTTAGCCTTGGCCATAAACTCCTATTTTTGCCTTCAATTGATGTTGTTTGATGCATTTAAGCCTTCCTTGTTGTCAAGTCTAAATTGCCAAACACCCTAGATGAGTTTTTGGGACATTAAACAAGTGTTTTTGGGGTGTTTGAGGTGTTTACGGCCTAAGCATATGCTTGGGCCATAAACTCCTTTTTACATGTCAAATCCTTGTGTTTTAGTGTCCAAAGTCCCCTAGGTTTATGATGGGTTATACAAACAATCCTATGTGTGCATGCAACCCTAGTATTGGATCTATGTTTTCACTATTAGTTATACAACTTTATGAACACAAAAAGAAACCTGGCATGCTACTATAATTTTTGAAATTCATATATAAAGCTAGAATACATACCTTTTGTTGTTATATAGCAATAACAACTAGTTCCTTGAATTTCCTTAGCTCTTGAAAGCAAGTACCACAAGTGTAGTACCTCTAATGGAGTCACAAACACCATATGCAACTTGGATGAAGAGGATAAGAAAAAGAGGCACCAAAAACGGCTGGAAACCCTAATGGAAGTCTTGTCCACGTTTTTGGGGCCTAAGGGGTCCTTTATATACTAGTGTGGGCTGTTAGGGTTTCAGTCAAAACCCTAATGGAGAACTTAAACTCTAAGCAGTCCATGGAACCTTCTAGACAAGGCTATGGACGAAAATATGATGGGCTTCCATCATAATTTCGTTCACCCCTTATTCCTTTAGCATTCCTTAGCCCAATAACTCAATTATCCAATAATTACAGTCCAGTCCCCTATATTTAATTAATCTCTTTTAGCCACAAAATTAATTCTTAATTAATTCTTGACTAATATTAATTAAACAAGATGATTTCTCCTTTAATATATTATTCTCATAATATATTAATAAATCATATTTAAACCTTTCTCTCCTTATATCATCCTACATATTGCTATGGTGAAGGCAACCCAAAAAGGACCATGCTCATAATCGGGTCAAGTACATACCAAAATAGTTATGGACTTAGACACTAATCCAACAGTCTCCCACTTGGATTAGTCTAATAATTATTTTCCGTATGACTTCAGAACCTAATCAGCAATCATAGCTTTCAAAAGCCGCTGTCAACTCTAATCTTATCAGATAGTGTGTCCTCTAGATAAGGGATTATATATTCCTCCATTCTCAAGATATCGTATAGACAAAAGACATGAATTTCAATCATTCTCTCTATACTGTTTCCCGACTTCCGATTCATGACGACTGATAACAGACTACAATTGAACACATCAACTTAGTCCCGGCTTGGCCAAGCGCTTAAGTGTCATCACTAAATCATCGAGAGGCCCACATATATCGCTTTTATCCCACTTTGGGTAAAAGGAATGGATAAACTTCGACTCAAATGCTCGCTTGCATTTACTGATCGAATCACACACAACAATAAGTTTTATAACACCAAGTTACTGGTGCGTTTACTTATTATCAATGTGTAACTGACCAACAAATAACAACTCACACATCTCGGTTTCAAGAATATACAATATTATCGTCTCACTAATCACTCGTGATAAAACCGTGAAGTGATCCAAGTGAGCGTGGGTTTAATCCAATACTTTAATCTTATCAAAGCACTAATGAACTCTGCAGCAAACTTGTGCCATGTCTAAACACTTCAGACAATCTACAGACAGATTCATGACAGTCTTTATTCATACCTACTCCCAACGTATGACCAACTGTGGATGTTTGAATAACCTAGTTATTCTGGAAGTCAAAACATGCAAATTGAAACATAGCAACAATACTTAATCCTATATGGCCCCAAACTTGTGAGAGTAAATAAAACCCTTCTATTTATCCACCATATTGATTACTCATTATTTATCATTTAATGTTTCGGATAATCAACTCATTACTTGAATTATACCAACAATTGTCCCATGCTCTAAACATGCACACTTTGTTTCCTATGGTCCATGCTTTGTGAAATAGATCACCTGAAAACTTTTCCAATGATGCTCATTTCACAATTCCTTAATCCTAATTATTAGTGTAAGAACACAAGGTTCTTGCCACTACTAGAATATGCTAGATTCTAACATTTTATGCAACGATCCCTTTGCAAAATCATAGCACAAAGTCACCAAGACGTAGCTAATGAAATTACAAAGTACTTTCTTAGAAATTGTTACAAGACAATTCCATAGATGTGAAGTCTCACATTCAAAATACATTCCTTTGAACATCCTTCTTGCATAAAAGTTTCTAATCTAGGCATAGACTCTCAATATCCAACTCCCAATATGGAAACATTTCCACATTTTCCATATGACAACTCATTCTTAATAGAATCTTATCTATTCATAATAATGTCGATATGGTCCATCCAATACCATACTTCCAACTACTTACAAGCGATCAATCCTCAGCGAACTTTGGATCGTCCTTTGATAATTGTTAAATTCTTTCAGTCAAAACCAATTCTAGTCCTTTTTCCCTCTTAATGTGCTAGACATTTGGAAAATTTTAGAATGGTAAAATACTATAGCATTTACAATCGATCCTATACCCGAAGCGTATGGGACACGATGCATAATGTCTTACATAAAGATATGATACTTTACCAATCTTTTGCCATAATATTTTATGTGTCATGTTCTCACAATTCGAACTATGAAGAGGGATGCCGTAATCATAATCGAATTTTAAGAACACACAATGTATCCTTTGACTGAAAATATTAAAATTTCTTAATCTAAGCTTTAGATTTTGAAACAGAGTATAATATTCTCTCCCTTAATTATAGCAAAACAACTTTTCAACCCATGCAACTTTACAAATGAAATCTTTGTTTTTCTATAATTAATATTGCTAACTTGAAATACTCGCCATAACAATCATACAAGCATAACACTTATGCTCCCACTATCATGATGATTATCATATAAGCATAACATTTATGCTCCCACTAGCTTTGACATGTATTCAGAAAACAAATGAACTTCCAGAAAACAATGCCTATTGAATTTCTGAAATTCATATTTCTAATACCAGATGCTTCGATAAGCCTTTATCTAAGCTTCTTAACCTAATACACCTTTGCCTTAGATAGCTCATATGTGTGTTTAAACAATTCATAACTTATGTTACTAAGCTCCAAATGTTGAAACTAATTGCCAAATCTCATAATTCGAACTATGGAAAGGGATGCCGTAACCATAATCGAATTTGAGAATACAATTTTCACAATTGCTATCTTCTTAAAATCTCTCTTAGTGAAAGCATTTCCTCACAGTCATTTTCATGAAGGAGGGAATCTTATGACACTTAGATTTTATGGTGTATGAGTTCCTATCCATGTAAATTTGCCAAAACCAAGGTTTGCGACAAATCCAAACTCATATGGACTGAACTTTCTTAATCTTGATTTCTTGCCCTATGGTAACACGAGTGCCCACCATGCCTTCCAAGTAGTTTAGTAACTTGTCCTTACATATCAATTTACTTTCCATCGACTAAGGCTTTAGTGTGTATTCAAATGAGAACTCATAGAACTCATATACACAATTAACTCAATTGGAATGGCACAGAAACAAAACAATGTCAGCACGATAGGTTGTAAACCTCAAGTCGTGTGCTAGTGATGATCGATAAGGTTTATTCTTGATTTGTTCTTGAACTTTTCAAGACCATTAAGACTCCCACTGACTTCTTGACATATAAGATTCTCTTGTCAAGAAACATTTCTTGACAAACAAATATTCAAGAGTCAGTGAAGCATTTATCAAGACAAAACACTTCACACAATTGGTCCTAGTTGGTCTTTGTCTTATCCAAGACAGCACAACTTACCAATTTCAAATGTGCAAGAATAAGAAAACTTTTCCAAATTCCACATTTGATGAGTGTTATAAACCTACTTAAGACTTTTCACTCAATGTCACAATCTTGACTCTAAGACTTGATATTGGAACGAAGTATGATTGACTTAGTGATATATCCATTTCTACAATACTTGATACCTCTTCTTAGACATGCAAATGCACTAAGACTCACTTAGAGGATCAATTGAGATATGGTTCTTAATCATTAAGACTTATCATAAAACACAATAAAAGGTACTCTCCCTTCTTCTTAGAATAGAGAAACTTTTATCTTTCTGCCTACTTGATTCTTCTTTATTCGTTCTACTATTCATTGAAAATTTTTCAATCAACTCAGAATTATACTTAATCTTATAAGTATAATCATATTTACTAAGCTTTAGTAAATCATGACGAATATCTTTGTCACTCTTGTGGTGGACTTGATCAACACACAACCTTGTGTACTTGATCTCCTAGTCCTTCAACTGATACTTTGCCAAAGAATTAGTCTAAGTTTCCCAAATGTGAAAGTTTTCCATTCATCATACAATACACATTGCATGATTCCAAGTGTCTGTCCGATTGAAACTTGGGCGATGAGAAAGTCTCCCTATTTGGTACACTTTTGACATTTCCATAATTAAGAATCAAATCCATTTTCCTAATAATAGAAGTACATGAACATCAATTTTTCATATATTTCATTGTAAGGATAAATAAATAAGACAAAATCAAAATTTATTTTATTGCGGAAAAAAAAAACTTGTCCTTACAATGCAATTCAATTGAAAAACTATGTTAACAATCTATTCTAACTCCAAGTTGTAGCTCAAGAATCCATTCTTCAAGTAATGCGATCGAAATCCATTTCTTCATGATCAGATTCAGCTCACTTCTTTTCTCAAGCTTCCTTTTTTTTCTTCGATCCTACAAAACATCAAAATGTAATCTTATCACATCATGTATTAAGAATCTAGAATAGGAACTTAAAAGAGTTAGTTAATGGATTTTACCTGAAGCAGAGCCATACGTCTTGACTCTCCCATATCTTAGATCTCTCAGGTAATTAGGGCAGCTTCGTCTCCAATGCCCCTTCTCTTGGCAATAAAAGCAAATAGACTCCTTTGGCACAACACATCGGACAATCACAGACTTAGTTCTTTCTGGACTTCCAATGTCTATTGAAGTTTGGGAGTTTGATTCACTAGACAAATTTGCTTGACCAGCACGCCAAATCATTGCTGATTCAGCAGCTATAAGCAAATAGGTGAGATCAATTAGGGTTACGTCGTGGTCCATCATATAGTACTCTCTAACGAACTCACTATATGATTCAGGAAGTGACTGAAGAACCCAGTCAACAGCCAACTCACTTGAAATCTCGACACCCAACATGTTTAACCTATCAATGTATGACTTCATCTCTAAGACGTGCGCACACACAGGTTCCCATCTTCGTGTTTACTTGCCAAGATGGCTTGAGTGAGCTTGAACTTTTCAAGCCTTTGAATTTGTGGGTCAGGGAGAATAATTGGAGGAGGTGGAGGAAGTGAAGCATGACTCTCATTTCCTTGATCGTATCTCGGAACGTCATCTTCATTTGGAAAGCTTGTTCCAAAGGATTTGGGAAGATCATTGTAAGATTCAGACATCTACAAAATGGGAGAAAATTCAAGTTAAGTTGATTAGAATTCTTGATGCAACACCCAAATGAAACATCAAGCTAGGATCCAACACAATACTCTACAACCTAGAAGAGGGATGCCGTAATCTAGTTGCAGAATATTTGAAGGTAGGTAAATGACGATTTACCAATTTCCACCATGACAAACGAAAAGGAAGTTTAAGTTTTAAATGAATTGAAACTCCTAGATCTTTTGAGATTCATTGAACTTTTCAATGGCATGTTTAATCTCGATTATGCCCTACTATTTGTGACTGGGATGCCGAGGATCACAAACAAGGTGTAAATAACCATACGAATCACATGGTGCACCCAATGTTACTATCACCTAATCAATGTGCCGGTTAGCCACACACGCTCCATTGATCTATGACAAACATCGAGTCACCCTTCGCTACCAATGTCATCCCCAAATTAGTGTGCCGGTTAACCACACACGCTCCACTAACGTTTGACAAGGGTACGAAGTGTAATTCCATGGGTTAGCATACAATTTCACGTTTTGCCTAAAGTAACTATGATTTGGGAATTTGAAAAAGCATTTAGTTACTTTGTACTTCATTATACTTATAATGGAAGGTTTCTGTCCTATCCTACCCGTTCGGCTAACGACCCTCCACTAGTCAAGAGTGCGGTGGGTAAGAGTGGATACCCATTCAATCGCCATTTTATAGGCAATTTCCTTAAACACCCCTTATAGACTAGTTTCGTGAATGAGGCCTACTAACGGTAAGACTGACTTTTTAGTTATACATATATAATATTAAACTTTTAATGTTATATATAGTATAAGGGTGTATTTTACACTTTTAAAATACTAGGTGGTTTAAATTATACTTTTAACTAACCAAAATCATTATGGATTTATTAAATCTCTTTTAATTATACACTTAATTAATTTAATAAAACCATAAGGGTTTAATTTGAACTTTTTCAAAATCAGGGTTTTGGAATTTAGACTTTCAAAATTAACTTTTAATCAACAATTTAAATTCCAAAACTTAAGGGAAAGTTTTGAAACTCTTCAAAACAATTAGGTTTTAATCTCACTTAAAATTTTCGAATTTAAGACATTTAAATTAAAATTTTAAATATTAAAACTCTTGATTTAATAATTACCATAAATTAAACAATTAATTTAAATTATTAAATCACAAGGGATTATCTAGATCATGAGGATAATTACCAATTATACATCTAAGATATCCTAATCCCTTGAATCCCTCTCTAAATCTCGAAAATAAGGGATGGGATAATTCAAGATCTTTAATTACCATATTTAACAATTAAAAGATAATTACAAGATATGGGATTATCCAAATCCCTAAAATTTAGGATCTAACCTTAGGGAAGGAGGTAATTTCGAAATCCAAGGGTTGGATAACCCTAGATTTCAAAATCTTGGAGGCTAAGGAAAGGATTTGGGAAACCCTAGCAAAAATCGCCATCTAGGGTTTTGCAACCCTAATTGCGAAAATTACCTAGCCTTTAGGGTTCATTAGCCATAAACCCTAATATGTCAAGTTCATAAATTTGAATAAAAGCTAATTGAAAACAAAAACCAATGGCTCTGATACCACTGTTGTGTCTTATACCACTGTGAAGTTTAATGGTACAACACACTTCCAAAGGCCTTAGTTAAAATCCTTACATGCATTTGAGGGGTTTTGGGACTTGTTTGACACAAAAATATGGGTGTTTACGGCCCAAGCTTAGCCTTGGCCGTAAACTCCTATTTTTGCCTTCAATTGATGTTGTTTGATGCATTTAAGCCTTCCTTGTTGTCAAGTCTAAATTGCCAAACACCCTAGATGAGTTTTTGGGACATTAAACAAGTGTTTTTGGGGCGTTTGAGGTGTTTACGGCCTAAGCATATGCTTGGGTCATAAACTCCTTTTTACATGTCAAATCCTTGTGTTTTAGTGTCCAAAGTCCCCTAGGTTTATGCCTTAACTAGTCCATAAGCTTAAAGGAAGGAAAAACAAAGCTTTTGGCTTGATTTTGGGGGTTTACGGCCTATGAAGCTTCTTAGGCCGTAAACTCCTTTTTGGTCCTTGATTCTCATGATTTTGGACTCTAAAAGCAGTAAAGTATGTTTAGATTAAGTTAGGGGATGAATCCTTACGTTTGGAAGTCGGAAATTCGCGGATTTGGAGTCGATTTCGGGTCTAGAGAGAGAAAGTAGTGAGAGAGAGGTGAAAGTGTGGTAAAAGAGTTCAATTGTAGTGTTCAAGCGTTTTTATATGTCTCGGGTATTGTACCCGATACACGGCTACCCGATGCTAAAGTTTAATGGGGTTAAAACTTTTTACCCGGGTGAAGTGGTTGAAATAGTAATACAACTCTATTAGGTTAAACTAGGTTAATACGTACGAATATATTACTTATAATGATATTAAAACATGCATATAATTAGATACTCGGATATTGACGATTCTAAATATAACATAAAATAACGTATGTTGACGCATTCCGTTAGTGAAAATGGGATTTGTAACGGGAATAGATTTGGGGTTGTCACACGTATCTAATGGACACATTATTGATTAGAGTTGACAACGGATTTTGAGAGCTACGATTGCTAATTGTATTCTAAAGTCATACTTGCAATAATAGTTATTAGACTTATCCAAGTAGGAGACTATTGGATTAGGTGTCTAAGCTCATAACTATAATTAGTATGTACTTGACTCGAGAGTAGCATTGTCCATTTTGGGTTGCATTCATTGGAATAATGTGATAGGATGGATATTTGAGAAAGAGGTTATTTGTGATTTATTAATATATTATAAGTATAGTATATTAATTGATAAATCATATTATTTAATTAGTATTGATCAAGAAATAATTTGGAATTAATTTAGTGGTCTAAAGAGACTAATTAAATTAACGGGGACTGATTATATAAATCAGAGATACATACGGTTTGGGTTGTTATCCATGATGGGATAAGTTTATGTGAGAGTCCTTGAAGAGTTACTCCATTTAAGCTATTGGATCATAAGCCTAAGTATATGGATTAGGGTTTACAAGTGACCCATGGAATTCTACACTATATGTAACATCCCATTATTTTACTGCTTGTCAAGTCAACCTTAGTCAATCAAAGTCAAACTAGGGTCAACTAAAGTCCTCTTTATTAATTGGATTTTTATTCAGTTTAGTATAATAACCTTTACTTATTAAAAACTCTAAGAATTTTAGGTGTTGAGAAGGGAATAAGTTGGATCTAAGAACTTTCAGACCACCCATTTTTCTTCTTTCTTTTCCCTTCAGACAGCAACCTCACAACCAAGACCAAGCATTGACTTCGGCCGTGAACGGGGGTTGCAAACCCTCATACTATGAACATCTTAGCTGACCGCAATCTCGCTTCTTGGCCACCACCGCCTTCGGACCGCAAACGAGGTTCACAGCCGTGAACCCTCGTATATATATACAATCCAACATATTTTTTCTTCATTTCTTCACTTTCAAACAAGATTTCAATCCTTTTTCTCTCAAGTATCATCAGCCAAGAACAACCTCTCTCCTCAAGAACATGCTAAGATCATCCCTTCTCATCAATTTCAAGTGATAATCACAATTCTTCATAAATTCTAACAGGTATCCTTTCTTGATCTCGTTATCACTTCAAGAACACCCTTAAATCTTCTTATACTAGGCTGAAATCCATGAATTTCACTAGTTTCCATGAAGAACACTCATCTAAAAACCTTTGAATCTTCTAAGTAACTTGCTTAGGATCATCAACTGTTCTTCATTCATCAAGAACTTAGGGTCGTAAACACCTCATTTGGGTTGTGAACCCTTCATCTGTGTCGTGAACACTTCAAGTGTTTTTATATTGTGAACCAATCAAGGGCCGTGAACCCCTCTTGTGTGGTCGTGATCATCTTTCAGCTCTTCATTTTCGGTACTAACACTTTATTGTAAGTGTTTTCTAGTTCCTGAGGATGTTTCATTTACATATTAACTATTATAGGCCCTAATATCATACATATATATATATATATATATATATATATATATATATATATATATATATATATATATGTTACTATATGCTAAAGAGGACCTATTTGTGCTCGGGACGTCACTTGGCATACCAAGCATCCTATATCAATCTTTCATCTAATTCACTCACATAAAGGTGAGTTCATACCTCTGTATTTTCATAGTTTTTACTATTTTAAGGGGGGGGGGGGGGGGGAATACAAGTCTAACACAAGGATTTTGTGTTACAATCAAATCGACTCAAAATATCTTACAAATGGATTTCAAATATTTTTAAATCAAACAGTTTCAAATTTTGTTAAAATGACATCAAGTTATCAAAAGTGTTTTAAAATGTTAAACTCTTTTAATATTTTATAAACTTATATTTCCCCCAAAATTCTCATATATATATATATATATATATATATATATATATATATATATATATATATATATATATATAAGATTTAAAGGGCTTAGGATTGAGAACTCGCTTTATTTCCTTTTCCTTGTTTGGATGTGGACTTAGGGTATCTGTTATTTGTTCGTCTACCGTTTCAATTTTAGTTATATATCTTATATGTATATATAAATATAATGGTTATTTCATTAAGTTTCAATACCCATTGTAACATGTCGAGCGAGGGGTTGCATTCATGAACAGTTAGTATGAATATAGAAAATACATATAAATTATAATAGGAATATGATGTGAATTTTTAATGCACTTGTTTTTTATTTATAATTCCTATATTATCGCATCTAAACCACACCTTTCAGGCAGTGAACCCGATCGAGTATAGTATAGCTTTGATAAGCAAGGGTGTCGAATACAAGGGGAACGGTAGTGAATTAATTTAAAATATTTGATTATAGGTTACACAAGACACATAAAAGCAGTAAAGAAATAGTTTATTAAATCTCAAGCGAACAACTAATTAATAAATCTCAATAAACTAACAGGGAAACAAATCTCTTCAGGTGCTTTAGTTTAGATAAATTACACCTTAAAAGCATAGACAACTGCATACACAAATTCATTTATTCATGCTCACCGATTCCTAAAATGATTAGATTCGCATTCAGTATTACTAATCCTTTAGCAAACAAGTTAATTCAAACAGTGATCACTTGATTAAACTAACATGCTTCCTAGTGTTCAGTTCGTATCAAGCAAGACTTGTAATAATAGTTAATCAAATTACTAATTCAATTAACCTCTTGTCGATGATTTATCACACAAGGCTCACAAATTAACTCACTTATTTCCGAGTTAATCCTAGTTTCACATTCGTTATTCCTAGACATATAATCTTGATGCTCTTCAAAATCATGAGACAAGCAATCAAGCAGAACTCAATTTACTTGGCAATTAACAGCAAATAATTATCATTAACATGTAAGGATCTTTTGACAAGCTTGGAAAGATAAATTAAACATAAGCAAACAATCCAATATAGCAATTAATCCAATAATCAAGGTTTCATTCAACATAAACACAAAGTAAAAGGTTTTTACACCTAAATCAGAAAGTAAACACATAATAGTATCATAGTGGAATGCTAAGCATGGTCACGTTAACAACCCACATGATTATCGAAACGAATCTGGTTTCCAATCCCTTAGATCTTCGCTCCTGTCAGCTTTACGGCCTTCCGGCCGCCTTCTAGACCCTCAAAACAGCAGTTATGAAGTTTTCTTGTCGCACAAGTCGAAGTGGAATATCATAGATTATTAAAATGGTGGAATGATATGGGGTATTTATAGTTGAAGGGAGATGGAATTAATATGGAATATTAGTGTTGGATTGGAATAAGGAAACTAATGGTGGCTTAGGGATTAAGTAAGTTGGAGGGAATTTCCGTCCAGCTTTTATGCTTCATCTTCAAGGCCGATTTTGGATAAGATAAGTGTCGAATTTGCCAAAAGTCCCTCTCACATAAGTCGTAGGAAATTTTGTCTAGTTTTCAGAACATTTTGAATCTCGTCAACTGGACTTATGAGTCATCAGATACACCCGAAACACTGAAGAGGGGTCAATCTGCCAACAATATCTTTTTTGCATCTTTTTAGCTCCATTCTCTTCCTTTTGTATTCAAGCTCCCATTTTTACTGTAATTGAATATTTCAAAGCATATTAAGTATCTTTTAGTGCTAAATAACATAAAAACATAATATAAAATAATAAGAAAACATCATAAATATATGCATAAAATAGACGTTATCAAACTACCCCACACTAGCCTTTTGCTTGCCCTCAAGCAAATTTGATTTTATTATCTCACCAATATCTCATAGAATAATTCATTTCAAACCCAGCCATTATTCCAAGACTGCAATGCATGTATTTGTGTCTATAAATTCTAAAAAACTTTCTAGTCTTAAATACTCACAATCCTTATGAACATTCACCCCTTCGTTTATACAACATTCATTTCTGCAACCCTCCGAATCAATCCTCGTAAATCTTCCTTAACCTCAAGGTATTTTTGTAAAGCTACCCAAGCATACATAATCTAGAAATTACAACTCTTGATACCACAATGGAGCTCTTGGAATTCTTCACTTCTTTGATATTTGATACTTGATTTCTTTGAATTCACCACCTTTTTTATTTTTGGTATCTTCAACTTTTTTGATTCTTGGAATTTTGATCTTTTGATCTTCAACTTGCTAGCTCCAAAATTCTTTCACTTTTTGGTAATTTTTCTCTTTCTCTTTTTTTACATGTAACTCACTTTTTTTTTTTCACTCAATACCTACATGTTTAAGCAGGGGCGCTTAACTTCAACCCTTATTGGTTAAGATATTAGTCTATGTGCAATGACTAAATAAGCTTTCCTGGATAGATTTTAGGTTTAGGCTGCAAAACATATTATGTCATATAAACTACCAGATTACCTTTCATATCTCATGACTTTTCACTAGGAAATGGGAAGCCACAAATACACTATAACATATGTAGGCTCAGGTAAACATTTAGGTTCTCATCGGATCATCCCATACAATATTACCAAAATTTAAAATTATCACTAGATTTTCTAAATTAAACTATTATTTCAAGTTTATACATTTTTAAATTTTCCTAATCTAGCAATTTTTAATTTCTCATTTTAAATACCTTTTTCGACCCCCTACCCCACACTTATTTGATGTAATATCCTTATTGCATGCTAAAACAATTAAAGAGCATAAAATTAAATAGAGAGAATTGGAACAGACCCCCCCTGGGGTGGTAGTGGCAAGATCGAATTGGGCTGCTAAAAGTTGCTTCAAAAATTGTTGGAAGACTTGAAACTAGAACTGTTGCTTCTCGTGTTATATAGAATGGCAGTCTCCTCTTGCGATAAAAAAAAACTCCCCCACGACATAGGAAAGTGTGAACCATGTCGTGGTAGCCGGGATGATACTTCTACCCCACATCGAAATATAACTTCATGGTGTGGGAAGAGCTCATCCATACCACATTAATCCAAATATGGTAGAAGTGTCACTCTTCTAAATAATATACTCTTACAATATCAACTTGTTGCCCACACTTATGAAAAAAAAACATAGGTCTTGACTATAAACTTCAAACTCTCACACGACTATCTCTCTCGTGATAAAGCAACAGTCGGATCTAGCTGATGAACTTACTTCCAGCTTTTTAAGGGCGAAAATTCTGCAAAGATCTAAAACAATCAAAGAGCATCAACATGGAAAAAAAATTCAAACAAAGTAAAAATAAAAATAAAATAACTAAAAAAAATAGCAAACCAAAATAACTAAAAAGGATATCACAATCACTCGTCTTCGTCGAAATCAAGCTATAATTGTTGAATAAATCTCTTGCATGCAAGAGGTGGTTTGTGAAAGCAAAAACTTTCGGGACCTTTCAGACTATTTCCTTTGTTTTCTTTGCACCATTAACTAATAAGCAGAACAAGAGATGACCCAATTAGTCAAGAGTAGCAAGAGTTCAGTCTTCCACTTAACCACCTCGATACGCCTTGCTATACTATGCCTCGAAGATTCAGTTGGACAAATCACTAAAGTAGTGGACTAAACAAGTGAAGAATTCCCTAATTGCTTACAATCTCGAAACCCATGCAAAAAGTAAAACAAAGCAATACGTATGATCCACGAATTCCTGCACAAAACAACAAAAACCTTCCCGACAAGTGACATGATATCAACAAAAATAAAATAAGAATAAGAATAAAATAAAAACAAATAACGAATAATCAAACAAACTAAATTAATTGAAAACCGTTCCCCGGCAACGGCGCCAAAAACTTGATGTGAATTTTTATTGCACTTGTTTTTTATTTATAATTCCTATTTTATCGCATCTAAACCACACCTTACATGCAGTGAACCCGATCGAGTATAGTATAGCTTTGATAAGCAAGGAAGTCGAACACAAGGGCAACGGTAGAGAATTAATTTAAAATATTTGATTATAGGTTACACAAGGCACATAAAAGCAGTAAAGAAATGGTTTATTAAATCTCAAACGAACAACTAATTAATAAATCTCAATAAACTAACAGGGAAACAAATCTCTTCAGGTGCTTTAGTTTAGATAAATTACACCTTAAAAGCATAGACAAAATCATACACAAATTCATTTATTCATGTTCACCGATTCCTAAAATGATTAGATTCACGTTCACTGTTACTAATCATTTAGCAAACAAGTTAATTCAAACAGTGATCAGTTGATTAAACTAACATGCTTCCTAGTGTTCAGTTCGTATAAAGCAAAACTTGTAATAATAGTTAATCAAATTAGTAATTCAATTAACCTCTTGTTGATGGTTTATCACACAAGGCTCATACATTAACTTACTTATTTATGAGTTAATCCTAGTTTCACATTCATGATTCCTAGACATATAATTTTGATGGTCATCAAAATCATAAGAGACAAGCAATCAAGCAGATGTTCATACAACTCAATTTACTTGGCAATTAACATCAAATAATTATCATTAACATGTAAGGATCTTTTAAAAAGATTGGCAAGATAAATTAAACATAAACAAAAAATCCAATATAGCAATTAATCCAATAATCAAGGTTTCATTCAATCATAAACACAAAGTAAAAGGTTTTTACACCTAAATCAGAAAGTAAACACATAATAGTATCACAGTGGAATGCTAAGCATGGTCACGTTAACAACCCACATGATTATCGACACGAATCTGGTTTCCAATCCCTTAGATCTTCGCTCCTGTCAGCTTTACGGCCTTCCGGCCGCCTTCTAGACCCTCAAAACAGCAGTTATGAAGTTTTCTTGTCGCACAAGTCGAAGTGGAATATCATAGATTATTAAAATGGTGGAATGATATGGGGTATTTCTAGTTGAAGGGAGATGGAATTAATATGGAATATTAGTGTTGGATTGGAATAAGGAAACTAACGGTGGCTTAGGGATTAAGCAAATAAAAATAAGGTAAGTGATGCTTGGGGAATAAGTAAGTTGGAGGGAATTTCCGTCCAGCTTTTATGTTTCATCTTCAAGGCCGATTTTGGATAAGATAAGTGTCGAATTTGCAAAAGTTCCCTCTCACATAAGTCGTAGGAAATTTCGTCTAGTTTTCAAAACACTTTGAATCTCGTCAATTGGACTTATGAGTCACCAGATATACCCAAAACACTGAAGAGGGATCAATCTGCCAACAATATCCTTTTTGCATCTTTTCAGCTCCATTCTCTTCCTTTTGCAATTCAACTCCCATTTTTACTGTAATTGAATATTCCAAAGCAGATTAAGTATCTTTTAGTTCTAAATAACATAAAAACATAGTATAAAATAATAAGAAAACATCATAAATATATGCATAAAATAGACGTTATCAGTATAATTTATGATTCAAGAACACTAACTCACGAGTCAAGTATATTAGAGTACACTATTTAAAAAAAAACATGGGTTTACATTATTGTACAACAACAAGAGTTTGATTCAAAACTAAACTAGGGTATACAACTTTCAAGTACATTTAGAGTGTACTAAACAAGGAACATACTATCAATCATTTATTTCAGAATGATTGGGTTTTGATTATACAAGTAACGTTTATATGTTTTTTATGAGATAATATGTTCAGTTTATTTAATTCATTTAAACAAAATAGATAAATTACTGATATTATAACTAGATTCTTCGGTTGGGGATCGAAACAGGTGTGTATAGATGTATATTGGGACTGACAACCCCGCACTCAGACTGCTAGCTACAGTCGGGCATACACGCCTAGGAGTGACAATTGTTATCAACAGTTTAATGCCTTCAAGGCATTGTTTTGAGGCCATATAGTCATAGTATGGTTATAATAACTCATTAAAAAGATATTAACAATACAGTAGTGTATAATTAACTAAACATGAATACATTTTCAAAGTACTAGTTTACAGTGATATAGTTTACAAATACAGTTGGTGGATCTAGGCACACTTACTTTTACTGGTTTTACAAAGGAATACAAATACAAAACAATGGTTTACAAACACAACGGTTTTATGAGATTAAAACTACTTTTCATATACAACAAAAAACATAGGATTTTCTAGAACAGTTTACATATTCAAAAAATAGAAAACATACTTTCAAACATAAATACTTATGCACTAACTCAACTTTATGTTGATACTCTCTTTTTAAATTACTTGTATTCTCAGGGAATCAGCAGATACGTGACCCTAGCTCCAAGTCCACAATCCAACAAGAACAAGAAGTAAAGCAAAGGTCACGGATTCTGTAACATCCGGATTCCCAGTATATTATTCTAATATTTTTATTTTTGGAATTTGTGAAGGAACTCGGCGAGTTGATGCTTAGACTCGTCGAGTAAGGTCGTGGATTATCATTCGGGTTCGCGACTGGACATAGTGAGTCCGTTAGTGGACTCGGTGAGTCCACGCTATTTAATGAAACCCTAATCCCCCGGGGTTGGAGCCTATTTAAGGGCATTCATAGTCCCCCATTACGACTACCAGTCCCTTGAGAAAACCCTAAGTGAGAGAAATCGTTTGGGAGGACGGAGAAGCTATATTTGATTTTTCTATCTTTGGTTTAGCAAGAAGAAGGTGATCAAGAGCAAGAGGAGACTAAAGGAGGTGTGATTCTAGTGGTTTCAGAGTCCAGAGACTTCAACTTGAGGTATTTATTTGGACCTTCTTCAGTTTTGGTGTTGATTCTTAGAGTTAGGGTTTTTCTAACGTCTTTTGAGGATGGTTATGTGGAGTAATTGGTCCCTTCTTGAGTTTATGCTTTGGATCTAGACTCAAAGAGGTCCAGAGACCTTAACCCTTGGAGCTTTATGAGTTATCTTGGGAGTCATGAGCTTAGAATGTCATTTTTGGGGCTAAATCACCAAACGAGATCATCTAGATGATATATGAGTGTCAAGGTCTGAACTTTATGTGATTATTATGCTTGGGAAGGCCAGATCTATGAGGAAGTCAATGGAGTTTTTGCATGGGTGGCCCCGCAATTCATACCTGGGGACTCGTCGAGTAAAGGGAGGGACTCGACACGTCAAACAGGACTAAAGAGTTAGTGGACACATGTGGACTCATCGAGTTGCCCAAGTGCACTCGACCAGTTGGGTCAAAGTTTGACCGTTAACTTTGGTTGACTTTTAGGGTTTGGTCAACAATGAGGGCCTATGACCCAAAGAAGGGGTAAAATGGTCTTTTACCCTTCTGAGGGTGCTTAGAGAGGGTTGAGCCTAGTTCTGAGAGTTATATTTATGAGAGTATTACTTTATGTGTTTAGGCGGAGGATAGATCGTATTTCTACCAAGTTAGTGTTTTACCGAGACATTTGAGATGAGTCTTCTCACTATACTTTACCTTGAGTGGTAATTAGAGTTATGTGATAGAATCATTGTATGCTATTATGTGATGTTTTGTACTACATTATTTCTATGTGATTTATGTCATGAGTATATCAAAGTTAGAACCGAGAGGTTCACAGAGTTAGGACCAGAGGGTCCACAGAGTTAGGGCCCACGGGCCTACATAGTTATGGGCTCGAGTGGCTAGTATGTTTATGTATGGTATTTTGGGGAACTCACTAAGCTTTATGCTTACAATGTTATGTGTTATGTGTTTCAGGTACCAGTGATGATTGCGGGAAGGCGCCGACATGATTCGTACACACGCATGGGTTTTTTTATGTATTTTGATCTTGGGAAATGTTTGTGAAACAAAATTATGATACAACGGGATTTTGTTGATAAATGTGTTTGGAAAAGTGTGTTTAAAAATGTGAAAATTTTGTTTTAAATTTTACGGTGTTACAGATTCTGAGTCTATAACACCTAAATTTCATATAACCTTAGCGTATGCACTTAGCAACTATTGACCTACTTGATAGAGACATGTTTAATTCTCATGTAGGTACTTATAGTAACACAAAATACTCCTATAGTATTTTTAGACTTAGGTTTTGTTATAATATTCTCATTATGGTAGTGTTGGTAAGTTTTTAGACTTGTTGACACATCACTACCATTCTTAGGCACGTGCTAATCACTCCTCGGACCAACATAGTTGATTAGGCTATGCCACTCTCAGGATTGACCATACATCCTCGAGCATACCTGTGATATTCAACAATCGTAATACTTTTGTTCTTGTCATTGTGACACGGATTTTAGTGTGAATGCAGGCACGTATACTTAGTTAAATATTTTATTATTTAAAAGTATAAACTCTTGGTCAAAGTATTTTTAATCCCATTGTATTTATAGTTAGTATATCTTTTATGAGTTGATATACTTAATTCACTATAACCAATGCTCTGATACGAATCTATCACACCCCAAAACTGAGAACGGCGGAAACATTATGTGGTGGAGGATGTCATGTAATGTATCACAACAATGTAAACTAGTAAACAAGCAACAACATCATCCATTGCATTAATAGTATAATTTTAATTACAAGTGTGTTCTTTCATAGTATAAGACAACATAATGAATAATCAAAATAAAATACGAGTCTTGTCTGCTCCGTCTTCACAAAACCTGGTCGTCGTACCTTTCTATTTGTGACCTAAGAATACAAGTTATTTTGAAAGCGAGTATCAACAATAAAGCTAGTGAATTCCTAAGTATTAATGTGTCTTTGATTTGTAAAACTGTAAAGTAAAGACTTGTAAACATTTGGAGAAAAGTTTGTATAAGTGTGAAAATATTTGTAAGAAATTGTAAACGTCTGAAAACCTTAGAAAATCCTATATTTCCTACTAGTATAAAAGTAGTCTTCTACCAAGACTCGACTGTTTTGAAAGTAGTCTTCTACCAAGGGCCAACTGTTTTGTAAGAAAACATCACTGTAAATGTGACAGTTTTTCCTTGTTTAACTATTATTATAAAAGTTATAGCCTACCTCGTCGATTATGTGTATGAGTCACAATATAAAGGTAATAAGGAAAAATAGTTTATCTATATCAAATATATTCTACCTCGTCATTCATGTGAATGTGTCAAAAAGTAAAGGAAGGAAAATAATATAATAACTAAAAATGTATCTTTTTGCATTAGGATATTCACGGCGTGGAAACTCGTCGAACAGTACAACTAGACACCCGTTGATGATCATTTTCCCTATTGTAGCTAACAGCCTTGGGGTGGAATGGTAAGTCCCGAAATGTTTGTAACAGATCCTATGTAATAGTATCTATTAAACATATTAATGTGAACCTGTTCATGTAAGCGTATTTATGTAAAGGTATTCTTGTAAGCATGTTCATGTAAGCGTATCTATGTAAACGTATTCATGTAAGCGTATTTATGTAAACGTATTCATGTAACATGTAATGTATTAGTTTAGACTCATGAATGAACTGACTCTTGTGTGATTCCTTGTACTTGGAATGGTAAGTAGTATCTCCTAACTATGCCTATTATAGTTACTAGTAATGTACGTGTATCACCGAAAGTATACCTTTGCTGCCCAAAAGGTACTGAACTGGCTACTGGAACTTTTATGTCTATATATGTATACATGATATATAACTAATATTTAGACGACATTCAGATGAGCAATCGATGCTCTAAGGCCATATCCCAACGAGGAAAAGGAAATAAAGCGAGTTAACCGTCCTAAGTCCTTTAAACATTATTTATATAACTATACATATCTAGGCATGCATTTGACAATACAAAAGCATAAAAGAAGTTTTGTAAAACCTTTGAAAGTTTAATACTAAGAAACGATGACTTGATGTCTGTTTATAAAACAATTGAAAGTATTTTGTTTGATAAGACAGTTTAAATATAAGGAAAACCTTTGTTTAAAACACATTTGTAACAGATTTTGAAAGGAAACATACATTATGTAAGACAGTTTGATAAAGAGTTTTAAACATGTAAAAATGTTTAAGAAAGTCATTTGAAGAAATCCGTTTCGCAAAATCAGTTAACGTATAGTAAATCCATTTACATGCTAGTTATTAATCACATGTGATTGATATAATAACTAAACATGATTCAACTTGTACTCCCCCCCCCCCCCCCCCATAAAGCATTTATAAACATTTGGAAACATTTAAAAGGTTATTTGAGTGGTATGAACTTACTTGCAGTGAGTGGATCGGATGGAAGTGTCGATCAAGTGCTTAGTGTCAAGTGAAGACTTAGACATACACAATGATCCTAATAACATATGAATAAATATGTATATATATATATATATATATATATATATATATATAAAATTAGTGATTATAACACTAATTAGACATGTATAACCATCCTAATGTGAGGAAAACACTTTGGTTAAAGTGTTAGGAGGCTATCGGGTTGCAACAAAGGAGTGCAAAGCCTTATAAGGGAGTTTATGGTCAATGGACCATGTTTTTTGGAGTTTACGGCCCATGGAAGTTTCCTCCTGGCCATAAACTCTCAATTAGGTCACCAGATGAGGCTCAAAGCTTTAATGAATCAAGTGGTTAAGTGGTCCAAGGCTTAAACAAGAGGTTAGGTGGGTTTAAGGTCCAAGAATGGCCGTGTATGGTGTTTACGGCTTGGGGACCACTTCCCCATGAGTTTACGGCTGTAAACTCATGGTATGAAGTACCAAATTGTGTAATGAAGTCCTTAGTTCAACGGTGTAAGGTTCTATGCTAATATCCAAGGCTTACTAAGCTGTTAGGGTGTCATTTGCATTGTTAAAAGGGGTTTATGGCCCAAGAACATGTCTTGGCCGTAAAATCCTTCAATCCTGCTATTCCTTATATTTTCTAAGCCGTAAACATGATAAACCTAGTGTACAATGAGTTAGAACAAGAGTACTTACGATCTAGGAGCTTGAATGGTCGATTTTGGTCAAGAACACTAGTGTGTGTTCTTGGTGTTCTTGGTGAAACTTGAAGATCTACAAAATGGAATGATTTCATGGATGAAATCATGTAAGATTACTAGTTCATGCAAGATATAAACTAGTTAAGACAATAAGCTTACGAGATTTGAAGATCGGGGATGAAGATCGGTATGATACTTGAGAGGATTTCAGCCAAAGGGAAGGAAGGAATGAACAAATGACCAACATATCATCTTATAAGCAAGAGTTTATGGCCCACATGGAGTTTATGGCCTTAAAATCCCATTTGGTAGCCGTGAACTCCTTGCATGGGTGTTTAAGGTCATTTCTTTGAGCTATAACTTCAACCGATAAACCCCAACACTTATTCCTTAAGTGTACAAGGCTCAGAATGCTCAAATAAACTCCTAATTGTGCTAAAAGATAACTGCAATGGGTTTGACTTTTAATGAAGTGTTTGACTGTACACGATAAAAAAATTTGGGTTGTCATAGCAGACAGAGCCCTCCTGGTGTTAGTTCGTCGTGTGACGAGTCATGCAGGTTGATGTTGTTACTGGAATCAACATCGTTCACATTCACAACCTAAAAGACAATAATTATTCGACAAGGGATCGTACTAATTTCTTGATGAGAGAACTGGCGGCATCCCAAGCTGAAGTTAGAGAACTGCAAGAACGAAAAATAACACAAGAAAGGCATATGTATGAAATAGAACGCTAGTTAGCCAAATCCATGGCTGGATGCAGTAGGAAGTAGATCATACTTTACTCATCCACTACTTACTCTTTTGGTTATAGTCTTAGTCTACAGATATGTCCTAGCGTTATTTTTCATGCTTTTCAGTACGACTCCGAAAATTCCATTTTCGGTAGGTCAGTTTGATGTCGATGTTTTCCTAGTATTTAGGTATATTGTAGACCTACTTTAAGGTAAAATTTTACAAACTCTATGTACATAATATGCCAGTACAATCAACATGCATTTTCTTACTCTTTGAAAAATAACCACTCAAATTCATATTATCCTGTTGCAAGTTGTACTTGTAGTAGACTTCTATTGCCAATTACTTACAAGATTCATATTGAACTAAGTGTTTTAGTTCAGAGATATCAAAATCATATTCATTTTCAATATCTAACAATCTCTTAATCTTTTATTTTTTCTAAAGTGAAAGATGCCTCCACGGAGAAACCCAAGGCGTGTTAACGTTAATGAAGCGCCAACACCACCTATTACTATGGTTGGTTCAGACATAACAACCTACACTAATAGATTCAGTGACTTAGCGATCCTATGTTCGGATATGGTTGCTCTGGAGAGCAAAAAGATTGAAAGGTACATCTGGGGGCTGTCACCCAAGATTCAGGGAAGTGTCATTGCTTCGAGGCCTGTTACCTTTGATAGTGCTAAAGAGCTGGAACAGTTACTTATTAACCATGGAGCCCATCAAAACTTTGTGGTTGCTACTCCAGAACAACCCAAGGGAAACAAAAACAATAACAACAACAGTAAGAACAAAACCTGGAATAAAAGGAAGGGCCAATCTTCTCAAAAGCCCTTGAAAAAGCAACAATTAGTGGCAGTCCATGCTGCTACTATAACTTTTGCTGCTCCTGCTAACCCCACACCAGCTATGCCTTATGTTGGTAAACTCCCTAAATGCAACAAGTGTAATTTCCACCACCGCGGAAATTGCCGAGAAATGCAGTGTCTGAACTACAATAGAAAAGTGCATACTTCCCGATTCTATAAATCACAACCTTAACCGATTAGCCAAGTACCTGCCGTTGGAGTAGGTTAAGCGTGTTATGGATGCGGGGCGGTTGGACATTTCAAAAGAGGTTCTCAGAAAGTTGGAAATGCTGGTGGATTTGGAAGTATACTGGCAATTGGTCACGAAGAGGTTGTGGTAGACCCTACGGTGGTCACAGGTACATTTCTTCTCAATAATACTTATGCATGCATTCTATTTGATTGTGGTGCTGAGAAGAGCTTTGTGAGCCATAATTTCGAGCACTTACTAAAACAAAACTCCCAACCACTAAATGAAACCTTCACAATAGAAATGGCAAATGGGAAATCCGAATACACTAACGACATATACATAGGATGTACTCTTACCTTGAATAACTTTTCTTTCCCAATAGACCTTATGTCGATCTCTACCAAAAGTTTCAACATCATAATTGGTATGGATTAGTTGTGTTCTAAAAATGCCGACATCCTATGTTACGAAAGATTCGTACGCCTGAACTTGTGGAATAGCGTAACTCTTATCATGTACGGCGACAAACCTAGATCGAATATTCAGATCATTTCTTGTATCAAGGCACAAAAGTATCTTTGCAAGGAGTACCGTGCTTTCTTAGCTCACATGGTAGACAAAAAGTAAGAAGTGAAATAAATTCGAGCATTCCTGAGGTTTGCAACTTTTGTGACATATTTACCGACGATCTCCTAGGTGTGCCACCCGAACAACAAGTTGAATTCAGAATCAACTTAATCCCTTGGGCTACCCTGTAGCCAAATCCCCTTAGCATCTTGCACCATCGGAAATGTAGGAATTGTCCAACCAGCTGAACGAACTCCTTAGCAAAGGCTTCATAAAACCAAGTTTCTCACCATGGGGAGCACCAGTCCTGTTCATGAAGAAAAAGGATAGATCATTTCATATGTGCATTGACTATCGTGAGCTGAATAAACTTACCATTAATAATTCACATCCTTTGCCTTGCATTAACGATCTATTCAACCAACTTCAAGGTGCAAGCTACTTCTTGAAAATAGACTTAAGATCAGGCTATCATCAGTTACGAATTCTAGAGGAAAACATTCCTAAAACAACGTTCAGAACTCGTTATGCTCATTACGAGTTTGTAGTGATGCCTTTCGGATTGATGAATGCAGTTGTTGTGTTCATGAACTTAATGAGCAGAGTGTGTTGTACATACGTGGACAAATTCTTCATAGTCTTCATTGACGACATCCTTATCTACTCAAGAAGCGAAGAGGGGCATGGCCAACACCTTCGTTAAGTATTGCAAACTCTGAGAACAGAGAAACTTTATCCGAAGTTCTCAAAGTGTGAATTTTGGATCAGGATGGTAGATTTCCTTGGCCACGTGGTCAATCAAGAGGGAATACATGCGGAACCTTCTAAAATAAAGGCAATTGAGAACTGGTTAGCACCCAAAACACCTAAACAAATCTGACAATTCTTAGGTCTTGCTGGCTACTATCGCAAATTCATCTAGAATTTCTCCTGAATTTCTAAACCACTTACCACCCTGACACAAAAAGGGTGTAACTTTTATCTGGGGAGAGAAACAAGAAACATCGTTCCAAACACTTAAGCGATCTTTGTGCGGTGCACCGATCTTGTCTCTTTCTGAAGAGACATAAGACTTTGTAGTGTATTGTGATTCTTCTAACCAAGGGCTCGGATGTGTTCTTATGCAACGTGGAAAGTTTATATCCTACGCCTTGAGACAGCTCAAGACACATGAGGTCAACTATACAACGCATGACCTTGAACTAGGAGTAGTGTTATTTGCTCTAAAGATCTGGAGACATTACTTATATGGCACGAAATGCACAATATTTATGGACCATAAAAGTCTTCAGCATATCTTCGACCAGAAGGAGTTGAACATGAGGCAACGAAAGTGGGTGGAGCTGTTGAATGATTACAAATGCGAGATTCGTTATCACTCTGGTAAAGCCAATATAATAGCTGACGCCCTTAGCAGAAAAGAATACTCGGGATGCCGAGTAAAGTCGTTGACCATGACAATCCATTCACAAATGTCCACACAGATAACTGAGGCTCAACTCGAGGCCTTAAAACCTATAAACGTGGCAGGTGAAACCCTAAGAGGAATGGATAAGAATTTCAAAGTCAGAGGTGATGGATTCTATTGTTTCATGAACCGGATCTGGACACAAAAGTTCGGTGGTTACAGAGACGAGGATATGAATTGTAGAATCCCGTTATTTCAAATCAGTGTATTAGTATAGATTAACTTGTAACTAGTCCTTTTAATGTAATAAAGAGAAATTTGTAAATACTTTATACATTTACATAAGCGACCCAAAAAAAATGAAATGTTAAATAAACTTGCCAGGGACGAATAAAGTGGTAGAAATCGTATCAAGGATTTCAAAAATATAAAGAACTCCAAAATCCGAGTTATAACAAAGGAGTTATGACCAATCGAAGATCCACGACAAAACTAGGAAAACACTGTAAGCATAAAAATTAAGTTTTCAATGAAATATTTTCTAGCCTTAACTATCTAAATGAAAGTTGTAGCATACGTTAAACCGTGAATGTATTTAAAAAGAATGTCCAAATATGACTTCGGATGAAGAAGTTATGATTTTTCTAAGAATCGACATAGCAATACACAGCCAGAAATTCGAAATAAAAATCGAACGATATTTAGCCGACACAGCCTAAATGAGAATCGAATATCTTGTCAATAGTAGTACAACGGTAAAAAGACAGACGAAAACGGACTTCGGATGAAGAATTTCTGAGTTTTAATGGATTTTTCTATCCAAGTCTATTAAAATAATAATATTAAAAATAAAATCAAAATTAACCAATGAAGTCTAAATGAGAATTGTATATTATATTCTCACCTACGCGTGCATATAAAGAACGTCAAAAACAGAGCTCGTATGCGAAAGTTATGAATTTAAGAAGATTTGGGCACATAAACCGAAAATTCCTAGAAAACCGGGAAATTTCACATGGTGTACAGTTGGCCACGTCACCTCGCATGTGAGACTTTCGTGTGTTGCCTCGTGTTCGCTTGCTGAATCGACTGAAGGTGTGGCCCACTCCTGTTCTGATGCATGGCATCGCGCTGGCTGCTTCCAAGCTCGGCCTCGTGGCCCCCTGCGAACCAAAACATGCATCCCTTCTCCCCCCTCCCTTTGGATCCGAGGCTTTGGAATATATATATATATATATATATATATATATATATATATATATATATATATATATATATATATATATATGTGTGTGTGTGTGTGTGTGCGAGATTTCTCGGTTCCCTCTCCACTTTTAGATCATTTACACATCTTTTTCAATATTTGCAACTCCACAAACCTACTTACAACCCCCCAAAGCCCCGTTATCATATCCAACACTCAGATAAAACATCGAGACACCATAAGTCAGCAAAAAAGAATCTTTTGGTTTCTAAATCCGAACCCTCGCAAGGCCCGGTTTTTAGAAATAAAGCTTTTCTTGCAACAAAGTGCTACTCAATTCTTTACTACTATCAAGTGAGTTTATAACCCTATATTTTCACTATTTTTATAATGTTTTAAGGTGGAAAATACAAGTAAAATACAAAGATTTCTCATATAAATAAGAATATTTTATTATCTAGTTTATGATTATTATAAACAAACTATTTTACCGGTTTGGATCTTATTACAACAATAAACATCTAAATTATAATAGGTATAATTTATGCTTCATGCATATTTATCAATACATTTTATGGAACTACATATGCTTTCTAAATATATAGAGTAACTATGCAAATAACTATATAAATTATATTTAATATAATTTATGAGATATTTACATTATATGTATTTCAAAGATATGTATCATTATTTTACACATAACTATCAATATAGCTTTTGTGGGACACGCTTCAAGTACTTACTTAAGTGCTAAAACAAAAGTCCTGCAAGTTATAACCAGAGTGTTCTAGAGGGAGAGCGTGACACTTGTGTATGAATCTATATGGGACTGACAATCCCACATCCCGAATGTTAGCTACAAACAGGTCGGCAGACTTGGGATGACAATTGTTGTACCATGTTACAACGCCTGAGGAACGTCGTGTTTCAGGAGAAGCAGAGGTCATCAAGCATGGTTATGATAACTCACAATTTGATATTGAATAAAATGTTAGTGTAAGAATAAGTGAGAAACTTCATATAGTTTTAAGTTAATACAATAATTACAATTTCATACAAGTAAAAATAGGGAATACTATTCTACTACAAAGAATACAAATGCATATACTACAGAAAATATAGGATTTTCTGGGTGAACATATTTACATTTCAGAGAAAAAATGACATAATACTTTTATAACATACCTATGAACTCACCAACTTAATTGTTAACACTCTTTTCAAAACTACTTGTATTTTTAGGAAATCATTAAATAGGTATTAACAAGTTTCGAGGAAGACAAAGTTTTATATAATTATGTTTGTAAATTATACTTTTTGGTGTCAAACATACAATAAGTTGAACATAGATGTAAAGTTATATTTCATGAATGTAATGAATGTTGTACTATGATTACTATTGTGCTTTGTTGTGATACTAAACATGACGTCCTCCTCCCCCCGAACGTTTCCGTCGTTCCGGTTTGGGGTGTGACAGATTAGTATCAGAGCATTGTTTATATTGAAGTCAGTATATCAATTCATAAAAGATATACAAACTATAAATACATTGGGGATGAGAGCTCTGACTACAAGTATATTTTTGAAAATTTTAAGTATTTTATTAAAAGGTATACTAAAATGCACAAGTAACAATGCTACGGTAAGAACGATACAAAAGTATTTGGATGTTGAACACTACAGTTAAACCTGGATAGTTATGTAATCATAACTGGGATAAGTATAGCTTGATCAACTATATTTATTTGAGATATGACCAGCATGTGTTTGGGATTAATGGTAGCATTGCAACAAGTCTAAAAACTTACCAAATCTACAGAAACCAAAAATAAAATACTATAGGAGTATTTTAATATTGTTATCCTTACTTCTAGTACAACCAATATAGCTTAATACAATTTATCTGGAGATCCCTACAACCAACAAGATGTAGGTTAGAATTGACAAGTGGTACAGACACAGAGCCATAAGTCAACAATCCACCTCAAAATAGACAACCTCCTGGAAGACAAGATTTTGTAGGACCTATACCAGAATAGGATGAATATATAACCCACTGGAGTCGGAAAGATGGCCAACGCCATCCCTATGGAATGGAAAGAGGTTTTTATAACGTCTCTAGAGGAAGAACAGCCGATAGAGCTCTTCCGATTATAGTAAATCGAATAACCTGTCAGTCCGATCAAGCAAGAATTTTGATCAACCGAATCCTACAAGTAGATATTGTTGGGCAGGTTAACACTACGCATATCCTTCATCTTCATGAACTTCAAGATGACACCCAAAATCATACTAAAGCCCTTCAAAGGCAAGTCGATGCAGCTCAATCTAAAATAAGAGAATTGAAAGAGCATCAAGCTGCACAAGAAAAGCGCTGGAAATTAAAAGATGAAGCAAAATCCAGCAACCGACATAGTACTCGCCGCAAGTAGTGTTTACGCTACTTCTACTTTCTATTTTAAATATAAGTTAGGATATCGAATGTATATACTACTTTTTACTATATCCTACGATTAAGTGAATACACTACTCGTAGGTAGTAATGTTGTCTAATTTTCCTTTTTGATAATGTAATATAGACCTATATCTAGGTCGAATTCTCCCAGCTTCATGTATAATATAAAGTGTTTTACTCCATTAAGAGTTATTACAATTTTCATAACCATCTTATTTCATGAATCTTCGTTAAAACAGACTCATTATGTTCAAAATTAATTACAAATGTCTCTATAATGAAGTTAGTGATTTTTTGTACTTATATTAGTAAACCTTTATCATTTAATAGAGCATTATATCAGTAAGGAATTAATACAATTGAAATTTAGATTTCTTATACAATTTCACATGACTTATGATATTGTACTTATTATCATTTGCTTAAAACATTATAGATAAAAGATGGCACCAATAAAATCCAACAGAAAGAACAATAATCCACCAGATCCTCTATTGCCGCCACCTCCACAGTATGATGTTGTTGTCTTTCAAGTAGTATTAGTTACTGCTGTGGCAGCAGCAATACCTCAGATTAATGCTAGTGGCAATAGTGAGGCAGGTAATGGTGCCCATCATTCTAATCATGGGAATAATCATGATCATCCAAAGGAATGTTCATACAAGGATTTCACCAATGCTAAACCTCGATCCTTTGATGGCATGGGAGGTGTTGTTATCTTAACTTGTTGGTTCAAGAAAATCGAATCAATATTTGAAATTTGTGCATGCCTCGAGGCTAGCAAAGTGAAATTTGTAGCATGAACTCTTATAGATAGAGCTCTCACTTGGTGGAATAACCAGGTCAAATCCTTGACTCTTCCAATAGCCAACAGTATGGGTTGGAAGGTTTTGAAAGAATTAATGCTAGCTGAATACTGCCTGAGGGGTGAAATGTAGAAACTAGAACAGGAACTCTGGGGTCTAAAAATGAAAGGCTCCGATATCATTGCTTACACTGCTAGGTTCAGTGACATGGCTCTACTATGTTCCAGGATGGTCACCCCGGAGAGCAAGAATATGGAAATATATATATATATATATATATATATATATATATATATATATATATATATATATATATGTGTGTGTGTGTGTGTGTGTGTGTGTGTGTGTGTGTGTGGATTAACTCTCCCGACTCAAGGGAATGTTTTAGCTGACAATCCCCTTACCTTCGATAGTGCAAAACATTTGGCACAAACATTAATAGATCATGGAGTTATTCAAAATTCCACACCAACTGTTCCTGAAAAGCCCAAAGAAGAAGGTTGTAAAAAGATATTCTGGAATAAATGAATGAGGTAGTCATCACAGGAACCATCTAAGAAGCAACAAACCGTGGCAGTGCACACTGCTATTGTTCTAACTATCGTTCCTACACCTACATCTACCATAATTTCTACTACTCCAACAACCCCGAGTTGATATGCTAGAACTTTGCCAAAGTGTGATAAATGCAAATTTCATCACACAGGAGTTTGTAAGTAAATGTACTACAAAAACTGCAATAAGAAGGGGCATACTGCTCGCTTTTGTAAAGCACCAGCACAGCCAATATCTCAAGTCCCCGCCATAGGAGTTAGTCGAGCTTGTTATGAGTGTGGTATCAAGAGAAACTGCCCAAAGACGAAGAATGTTAGGGGTACAGGAAGAGTTTTAGCAATTCGTCACGAAGAAGCGATGGCAGATCCTACCATGGTGACTGATACATTTCTTCTCAACAATTATTACAATGCATTCTTTTTTATAGTGGTGCAGAGAGAATTTCATGAGCCATGAATTTAAACACCTACTAAAACAAAATCCCCAATCCTTAAAAGACACGTTCACTATAGAGATGGATAATGGCAAGAATGAGAGCACAAACAATATATCATAGGGTGTACACTTACTTTAGACATCTATTCCTTCCAAATAGATCGTATGCCAGTCTCCATAAAAAGGTTTGACATCATTATCGGCACGGACCGGTTAAGTCCTCATCGTGCTGATATTCTATGTTTCGAAAAGGCCATTCGCCTCAACTTACTAAATGGTGAATCCCATGTTATCTATGGCAACAAAACTAGTTCAAATCTTCAAATCATTTCTTGCATCAAGGCCAAGAAGTATCTTCACAAAAATTATTGTGCCTTCTTAGCTCACATAGTCGATAAAACACAAGAAGTGAAGAACATCAAGGATATTCTTGAAGTCCATGATTTCCTTAATGTATCTCCTGAAGATCTCTTAGGAGTTCCTCCTCAATGCCAATTCGAATTCCGAATCGACTTGATCCCTGGAGCTACGACCGTAGTTAAATCTCCATATCGTCTTTCGCCTTCAGAAATGTAGGAACTATCCAGTCAAATGAACGAACTTCTCAATAAGGGCATTATAATACCAAGCTTCTCACCCTGGGGAGCAACGGTCTTATTCGTGAAAAAGAAGGATGTATCATTTCTCATGTGTATAGACTACAGGGAATTAAAAAAACTTACCATTAAAAACAGATACCCTTTACCCCGAATAGATGACCTCTTTGATCAACTCCAAGGAGCTATTTTCTTCTCCAAGATTGACTAGAGATCAGGATACCATCAACTACAAATCCAGTGAGTCTACAATCTAAAGACTGCTTTCAGAAATCGCTACGGTCACTACGAATTCGTAGTGATGCCCTTTGGTCTAATGAATACACCCGCAATATTCATGGATCTGATGCATCGAGTGTACCGACCTTAGTTAGAAAAATTGGTTATAGTCTTCATTGATGATATACTAGTCTATTTGTGAAATAAGGAAGATCACAGTCAACACTTGCGTCAAGTTTTGGAACCTTAAGGGCAGAGTAATTGTATGCGAAGTTCTCGGAATGTGAATTCTGGATTCGAAAGGTGGAGTTCTTGGGTCATGTAGTTAGCAAGGATGGGATACATGTTGACCCCTCTAAGATCAAGGCTTTCGAAAGTTGGGTGACCCCACAAACCTCAACCGAAATTTGTCAGTTTCTAGGTCTTGCTGGCTACTACAGAAGATTCATTCAGAACTTTTCAAAGATATCAAAGCCACTCACCACATTGACCCAAAAAGGTGTGATATTAAAATGGGAGGAGAAACAAGAAACTGCTTTCCAGACATTCAAAGAAGCCCTTTGTAGCGTTCTGATCTTGTCCCTCCCAGAAGGGACATAAGATTTTGTAGATTACTATGATGCGTCCAAGAAAGGGCTAGGTTGCGTTCTGATGCAGCGAGGAAAAGTGATATCCTATGTCTCACGATAGCTCAAGAACCACGAAGTCAATTATACTACGCGTGATCTAGAACTGGGAGCAGTGGTTTTTTCCTTGAAGATCTGGAGGCATTACCTTTATGGTACGAAAAGCACATTCTTTACTGATTACAAAATCCTCCAACATATTTTTGATCAGAAAGAACTTAATATGAGACAAATACAATGGGTAGAGCTATTAAATGATTGTGAATGTGAAATTCGCTATCACCCCATCAAGGCCAATGTGGTAGTAGATGCCCTTAGTCAGAATGAGTACTCGGGCCGTCGAGTAAAGTCTCTAACCATGGTCATCCGTTCGCACCTATCCACACAGATCAAGGATGCTCATCTAGAGTCCTTGAAACATGAGAACATGAAAGGTTAATTTTTAAAGGGAAAGCAAAAGAACTTGGAATCAAGGATGATAGAGTACGTTATTTCATGAATCCAATCTGGACACTAAAGTTTGGTGGCTACAGAGATGTTGTCATGAACGAAACCCATAAAACTCGATACTCCATTCATCTGGGTTAAGACAAGATGTATCTAGACCTAAAGAAACTTTATTGGTGGCCAAACATGAAAGCATATATTGCTACCTACATTGGAAAGTGTCTAACTTGTGCCAAAGTTAAGGTAGAATACCAAAAGCCCTCAGGTTTACATCAACAGCCAAAAATACCTAAGTGGAAGTGGGAGCAAATTACAATGGATTTCATAACCAAGTTACCCAGGATGATGGGTGGTTATGACTCCATTTGGGTTATCGTGGACAGATTACCTAAATCTGCACACTTCCTGCCGATAAAAGAAAATAATAAAATGGAGAAGCTAACAAGGACGTACCTTAGAGAGATAGTACGATTGCATGGTGTGCCAATATTTATTATCTCTGACTCATATAGTAGATTTACCTCCCAGATTTGGCAATCATTGCAAAAATCCTTGGGAACGAATGTTGACATAAGTACAACATACCATCCTCAGACTGGCAAAGCGAGAGAACTATACAAACGCTGGAAGACATGTGAAGAGCCTTTGTGATAGATTTTGGTAAAGCTTGGGACCACCCATTTACCACTAGTTGAATTCTCCTACAATAATAGCTATCACACTAGCATCAAAGTTGCACCCTTCGAAGCTCTCTATGGCCATAAGTGCAGATCCCCTATGTGCTGGGCTGAAGTGGGTGATACGCAACTAGCCAAAAATCAAGTAACCGAAAGTACTCTAACTGGTCCCGAGATCGCACGAGAAACCACATAAAATATTGTACAAATTCGGTAACGATTGAAAGCTTATCGTGATAGACAGAAGAGTTATGCGGATAAATGATGAAAACCCTTGAAATTTTAGGTTGGTGATCGCGTTCTGTTAAAGGTCTCACTTTGGAAAGGAATGATACGTTCTGGCAAAAGAGGAAAACTAAGTCCAAGGTACATCGGGCCGTTCGAGATACATGCTAGAATTGGTCCGGTTGCTTATAACCTCAAACTACCGCAGGAACTCAATACCATTCATCTCACTTTTCACGTATCAAATCTCAAGAAGTGTCTATCTGATGAGACTCTAGTAATTCCACTCAATGAAATTGAATTAAAAGAGAGTCTACACTTCATAGAAGAACCAGTGGAGGTCATAGATAGGGAAATCAAAAGAAAGAAACAAAGTCGTATACCAGTAGTGAAGGTTCGCTGGAATGCTAAGCGATGACTTGAATTCACTTCGAAACGGGAAGATCAGATGAAACAGAAATATCCATATACTTTTCCTAGTCCATGAGTACCACTTTAGAAATAATTTCGGGACGAAATTCCCTTTAACGGGGGGATATTGAAGTAACCCGTTATTTCAAATCAGTGTATTAGTATAGATTAACTGGTAACTAGTTCTTTTTAAAGTAATAAAGAGAAATTTTTAAATACTATGTACATTTACATAATCAACCCTCAAAAATGAAATCTTAAATAAACTTGTCTGGGATGAATAAAGTGGTAGAAATCGTATAAAGGATTTCAAAAAATATAAAGAACTCCCAAATCTAAGTTATAACAAAGGAGTTATGACCAATCAAAGATCCACAACAAAACTGTTAAAACACTGTAAGTGTAAAAATTAAGTTTTCAATGAAATATTTTCTAGCCTTAACTATCTAAATAAAAGTTGTATTATACATTAAACCGTGAATGTCTTTAAAAAGAACATCCAAATCTGATTTCGGATGAAGAAGTTATAATTTTGTAAGAATCGACATAGCAGTACACAACCAGAAATTCAAAATAAAAATGAATGATATTTAGACGACACAACCTAAACGAGAATCGAAGGTCTTGTCAATAGTAGTACAACGATAAAAAGACAGATAGAAATGGATTTCGGATGAAGAAGTTATGAATTTTTAACGGATTTTCCTATTCAAGTCTATTAAAAATAATAATAAAAATAATAAATTCAAAATTAGCCGACGAACTCTAAATGAGATTTGTAGATTATATTATCACCTAAGTGTGCATATAAAGAACGTCAAAAAAGGAGCTTGTATGCGAAAGTTATGAAATTCGGAAGATTTGGGCACAAAAACTGAAAAATCCTAGAAAACCGGGAAATTTCGCATGGTGTACAGCCGAACACGTCACCTCACATGCGAGACTACCGTGTGTTGCCTCGTGTCTGCTTGCTGATTCAACCCAAGGCGCGACCCACTCCTTTTCTGTCACACCCCCAAACCAGAACGACAGAAATGTTCGGGGGCGGATGACTTCATGTGGTAACGTAACAAATGAATACATAGTAAAGAAAGCAATACAACCATCATATATATAATTGAAAGTTTATATTGTTTAAAAGAGTACATGTTCAAAACCACTTACAATATGATTTCAAAATATGAAATTAAACTAGCGTCGCAGCGTCCCTTCTCCAAGACCTGTTTGTGACCTGTAATTACTGAATCTCTGGGACATACAAATAGTTTTGAAAGGGTGGATCAGCATTTAAGCTGGTGAGTTTCATAAGTATTTAATGACAATGTTTGTATAAAATGAAATGTTTTTGTTCTTGTTTGTTTGTTCCTAGAAAATCTTATATTTTCTACTAGTATAAATGTAGCCTTCTTTCAAGACCAATGTTTGTTTCTAGTAAAAGTATGTAAGTATAAAATTTCCAATACGTCTGAAAAACCCCGTAAATCATTGTGTTTTTAATACTCTATGTGAGTTTTATAACCATACTATTGACAAGGAATGCCTATACACAACGTTCTTCAGGCGTAGGAATGTTCAGCCGTTTGTCACCCCAAATGGTAGACTGTAGCTAACAGTCAGGGCGCGGGTTGTCAAGCCCGTATAGATCTATACACAAACACCATGCTCCCCCTCCAAGGGATTCTAGTATATAATACAGGACTTGAAATGTGTACTCAAACGTACGTGAAGTTAATGTCTCACAAAAGTAAGTATAAAACAGATTTACGTATGAAAACGTTCGTTTGTTATTGTATATAAAAGTAGCTTCTTGAAATAGTATTTCCATGTATGTAAAAGTTCGTAGTATTCTCATAAAACTATACCTATTATAGTTTCCTAAAAGTGTGTTTCGTTTGTATAATAAACCCTCAGTGAAAATGTTCACTTGTTATGAAAGGTGTAGTTTTTGTAGTGCCAAAACCACACCCAGAAATGTAGTATAAGTAAAGTATCTGATTTATATAAATACATAAATCGTTTCTCATTTCAAAAGATAAAATGTTGTCGTGGTATAATTTGCATATGAAAGTTTCCCTATAATAGTTTTAAATCACATATGATTCCTTTGATAAAACGCGTATAGTGAAAGTTTATATAACACACGATAGTAATCGAGTGTTTTACTTGTGTCCCCCCCTCCCCTTAAAAGCATGTAAAAGTACTCATAAAACATTTAAAAGTGTGAATTATAGGGGTATGAACTCACTTGAAAGATCGTAGGTTGCGGGATGAAAACCAGACAGAATTTCGACTCGAGAAAGTGGATTTCCTAGGGAATCTCGGGAGCACAAACGACCTTCGGGACTTGAGCAAAGTGATCGGGGCTTCGGGGTAGCACGGGCACGGAAAACGAGGCAAGAACGTTAGAGAAATGAGAGAAATGGAGTGATTTCCCCGGAACCCTCGCATCCCTTTTATAGGGGCTGGGAACCGACCTCGTACGTTGGGCGTACGCATGTACGCCGGGCGTATGTGTGTGTCATGCGTGACCAAGTCCTTGACTGCCTCGGAGCTCGGATGGGACGGGGCATAGCCTCGCACAGGCGCGACGTGGATGATCCGAGGCCGAGGCCTCGCGTACGTTGGGCGTACAGGGATTACGTTTGGCATAACTCGGTCTATCTGGTGACTCCCCTTCGGATAATACCAAGAGTTTTTAATTAAATTTATATTTTAATTATTTAGTAAACTGAAAAAATTCATATCTTCTTCATACGAACTCCGTTTTCGACGTTCTTTATATCCACGCGAAGGTAAGACCATACTCTACAACTTTCGTTTAGATCTCATTGGCAAATTCCGAAATTATTTTTATTATTTCTTTTTAAAGTTTGCGGTAAGAAAATTTCTTTAGAAATTCATAACTTCTTTATCTAAAGTCGGTTTTTGCCAGACTTTTTACCGCTGAAATACCATTGTTGAGACCTTCGATTGTCCTTTAGGTCATTCCGGCCAAAAGTCGCTCGATCTCTAATTCGAGGTTTTAGCCGTTTGTCATTAAGCCGATTTTGAAAAATTCCTAACTTTCTTATACGAGGTCGGATTTGGGCGTTCTTTTTACGTACAATCACGGTTTAATGACATCTAACATAATAGGTAATTTAATTAGTGATTTTTGGATATTTTATTTTCGAAGTTAATTTTATTACAACTAACGTGGTTACAATACTTGACTTTTTAGGTCGTTTACATGTAGTTAAAATATCGGGTTGTCACATCATCCCCCCGTTAGAGAGAATTTCGTCCCGAAATTTAAAGCAAGAAAGATACAAGTGAATCAGAGAAAAAGATGCGGGTACTTTTGTTTCATCTGATCTTCGCGTTCCCATGTGAATATAGGTCCTCGCTTGGCGTTCCAGCGGACTTTCACGATGGGTATGTGACTTTGTTTCGTTTGTTTGACCTCTCGGTCCATGATCTCTACTGGTTCTTCCACGAAGTTGAGGCTCTCGTTGATATCGATCTCGTCGAGTGGGATAACAAGAGTCTCATCGGACAGACACTTTTTCAAATTCGATTCGTGGAAGGTTGGGTGTATGTTACTAAGTTCACGTGGTAGATTAAGTTTGTAAGCTACATGGCCGATTCTAGCGAGAATCTCGAAAGGCCCTATGTACCTTGGCTTTAGCTTTCCACGCTTTCCAAAGCGTATTAAGCCTTTCCAAGGCGAGACTTTCAATAGAACACGGTCTCCTACTTGGAATTCCAAAGGTTTTCTCCGTTGGTCAGCGTAGCTTTTCTATCGGTCTTTAGATGCTTTCAACTGTTCACGAATCTGAACGATCTTCTCTGTCGTTTCTCGTATGATTTCCGGACCGGTGAGAGTGTTTTCAGTATCTCGCCCTTTAGCTAATTGTGTGTCACCAACTTCGGTCCAGCACAGAGGGGATCTGCACTTGCGGCCATAGAGGGCTTCAAATGGAGCATCCTTTATGCTCGTATGGTAACTATTGTTGTATGAAAATTTGACAAGAGGTAAATGGATATCCCATGCTTTTCCAAAGTCAATCACACAGGCTCTCAACATATCTTCCAAAGTTTGTATCGTTCCCTCACTTTGCCCGTCTGTTTGTGGATAGTAGGCTGTACTCATGTCTAATCTAGTCCCTAGGGAACTTTGTAGTGACTGCCAGAACCTTGATGTAAATCTACTATCTCTATCGGAGATAATGGACATCAGAACCCCATGTAATCGTACTATTTCCCTTATGTAAGTTCTTGTAAGCCTTTCCATCTTGTCATTCTCCTTGATTGGTAGAAAATGCGCGAATTTGGTTACTCTGTCGACGATGACCCATATGGTATCAAGTCCACCCGTTGTCTTGGGCAACTTGGTTATGAAATCCATAGTGATCCATTCCCATTTCCATTCCGGTATCTCTGGTTGTTGTAGTAATCCTGAAGGTTTCTGGTACTCGACCTTAACCTTAGAGCAAGTAAGACATTTACTTACAAAGGTAGCAATCTCTACTTTCATGAACCTAGGTGAACGGAATACCTCGTGTTGTGCGCTTCAGTCATGACCACATCCGTGAAACCACCATGTCTTGGTGTCCAAATACGGTCCATGAGATAATAGGCTCCACCACCCTTGATTTCTAGATTCTTTTCCATTCCTCTCAGGGATTCACCCGTCACATGCTCGGGTTGTAAAGCTTCCAGTTGAGCCTCTTTAATTTGTGTGGATAAGTGGGAATGGATGGTCATATTCAGATATTTGACTCTCCGACCAGTGTATTCTTTTTGACTGAGGGCGTCAGCTACTACGTTGGCCTTGCCAAGATGATAACGAATCTCGCATTCGTAATCATTGAGTAACTCGACCCATCGTCGTTGTCGCATGTTGATCTCCTTCTGATCAGAAATGTGTTGAAGGCTCTTGTGGTCGGTGTAAATAGTACTCTTTGTTCCGTACAGATAGTGTCTCCAGATCTTTAAAGCAAATACCACTTCTCCTAACTCAAGATCGTGTGTCGTATAGTTTACTTCGTATCTCTTAAGCTGACGGGAGGCATAAGCAATAACCTTCCCTCGTTGCATAAGAACACAACCAAGCCCTTGATTCGATGGATCGCAATACACTACAAAATCTTCTATCCCTTCGGGGAGGGATAGTATTGGTGCGGTGCATAAGGCTTGTTTCAGAGTTTGGAACGCCTTCTCTTGTTTTGCTTCCCAGTCAAAGACCACTCCTTTCTGGGTTAATGTAGTAAGAGGTTTCGCGATGCTAGAGAAGTTCTTTATGAATTTGCGATAGTAGCCAGCTAGGCCTAGAAATTGACGAATCTCAGTAGGTGTCTTTGGTGCCGACGAGTTCTTAATGGCCTTAATTTTAGAGGGGTCCACGTGTATCCCTTTTTCGCTAACAACGTGGCCCAAAAATTCGACTCTTCGAATCCAAAATTCACATTTAGAGAACTTCGCATAGAGCTTCTCTGATCGTAGTGTTTCTAAGACCCGCCGTAGGTGTTGACTATGATCTTCCTTACTTCGGGAGTAGATAAGTATATCATCGATGAATACGATGACGAATTGATCCAAGTACGGACGACACACTCTATTCATTAGGTCCATGAATACTGCTGGTGCGTTGGTTAATCCGAACGGCATCACTACAAATTCGTAGTGTCCATAACGGGTTCGGAAGGCTGTCTTGGGAACATCTTCCTCCAGCACTCGTAATTGGAGATATCCGGATCGTTGGTCTATCTTCGAGAAGTAGCTCGCTCCTTGAAGTTGATCAAATAGGTCGTCGACGCGGATTAGAGGGTAACGATTCTTGACAATGAGTTTGTTCAGCTCTCGGTAGTCGATGCACATCCGGAACGATCCGTCTTTCTTCTTTACAAACAGGACCGGTGCTCCCCAAGGTGAGAAACTTGGTCTAATGAATCCTTTTTGGTGAAGTTTGTTAAGCTGACTGTAAAGTTCTTGCATCTCTGCTGGTGCCAGACAATAAGACGATTTTGCTACTGGGGTAGGCCCTGGAATTAAGTCGATTCTGAACTCGACTTGGCGTTGTGGTGGTAATCCCAGTAGTTCTTCTGGGAAGATATTGGGGAAATCCCGTACCTCTGGGATGCTTTTTATATCCTTTACCTCCCGACTCGTATCGACGATGTGTGCAAGAAATGGCTGATAATCCTTCCGCAAACACTTTCGAGTTTGGATGCACGAAATGAAGCGAAGGTTTGTACTTGATTTGTCGCCATAGATCACTAATGTTTCATGGTTAGGGAGATTTAGACGAATGGCTTTTTCAAAGCACATGATGTCGGCGCGAAGAGGACTTAACCAATCCATACCAACTATAACGTCGAAACTTTTTATTTGGACTAGCATAAGGTTGATTGGGAAAGAGTGACCGTCTAAAGTTAATGTACAACCCATGTATATGCAATTAGTGTTTTCCGTTTTCCCATTTGCCATTTCTACAGTGAATGATTCTTCTAACATGCTAGGTTTACGTTTAAGTAAGTGAATAAAGTTTTGGCTCACAAAGCTTCTCTCTGCTCGGCTATCAAATAGGAGGCATGCATATGAATTATCGAGAAGAAACGTACCAGCAACTACTGTAGGATCAGCTACGACTTCCTCGTGACCAATAGCTAATACTCGTCCCACTCTGCCGGTATGTGCTGCCTTTGGGCAGTTTCTTTTGTAGTGGCCCACCTCGCCACAACCGTAGCATGCTTGGCCTACACCAGTACCGGGAACTTAAGTGATTGGTTTTGTGGGGCCTTGTAGAAACGGACATTGTGCCCCTTTCTGTTGCAGTTGGAGCACTGCATTTCCTGACACGGTCCATGGTGGTGGTAATTGCACTTGGTGCACTTTGGGAGGTTGCCCACATAAGGCTTTGATGGGTAGAGATTTGTAGGAACGGTAGTAGGCACCGTCGCAGCGTTTATGGCAACCAATTGTTGTTTCTTCGAGGATTCTTGGGAAGACCCACCCTTCCCCTTATTCCACCCTCTCTTCTTGTTGTTGTTGTTATTGTTGTTTCCCTTGTGTGGTTCTAGTGCAGAAGTTGTTGAGTTTTGATGATTTCCGTGATCGATAAGCGATTGTGCCAGCTCCTTGGCACTTTCAAAAGTGTTAGGTTTTGAAGCTAACACACTTGACTAAATTTGGGGCGACAGTCCCCAAATGTATCGCTCTATTTTATTGCTCTCGGGAGCAATCATATCTAGGCAAAGGATTGCCAGCTCGCAGAATCTGTTGGTATAAGTTGATCTGTTGGTACCAATCATTCCCAGAGTCCAGAGTTCGTGCTCGAGTTTTTGAATCTCTCCTAGTGGACAGTACTCTCTCATCAACATGATCTTCAAGTTCTCCCAGCTTATCGAGTTTGCCACTATTAGGGTAAGTACCTTAACGTGGCCATTCAACCAAGTTAAAGCCCTATCAGTAAATGTGTAAGTTGCAAACTTGACTTTGTTGTGCTCGGGGCAGGAGCAGATTTCAAATACTGATTCCGTTCTTTCAATCCACTGCCTTAAAACTATCACACCACCCGTTCCATTAAACATCTGGAGCTTAGCATTCGTAAAGTCTTTATAGGTGCACTCCCGGGGTTGCCCATGACTATCGCCATGGTTAGAGGGATGTATGCCAATTCCTGAACCAGTAGTAACAGGGGTATTGATCTGTGACATGGTAGCTGCCACAGCTGCAGTGACTGCTGCCTGGAACATGACAACATCAAATTGAGGAGGTGGAGGTGGTGGTGTCGGTGTTTCGTTGATAGGGTTACGCCTGGGATTCCTGCGTGGCGGCATCTTTAATTATACGTTTAAAAGATGATGATATGGATAAGAATAAATGAATAATGAATGTGTCTCATGAACTAAATTGCTATAGTTCAACAACGATGATACTATGAGCCTCACAGAGCGAAGGTTATTCGTAAATCTGAATATATGAACAAGCGTATGGTTTTTTCCATAATATTTTATAGATTGAACGTGATACTCAACGTAGTAGTAACAACGTGCGAATTATATTAATATGATAGATAATACAACGATCACGAAAATTTGACCCTTAAAAGGGTCTCCGATTACAAGAATTTAAAGGAAGTAAAAACTTTTAGCCGAAGTCCTATCTTATAACAAAATTTGAGGTTTTCGCAAGTACTACTTGCGACGTGTGTTGCCCTTGGAGCTCGACTCCGCATCCGATTGCTTCGACTCCATAAGACGCCTATCGAAGGCGGCTTGTTGTTCCCTCAACTCTACGAGCGCTGCATTCGTTTGTGCTTGGAATGCTTCGGCGCGGAGGTGGATGTCATTCTGCAACATATCCAGACGACGGATATCGGCCGTGTGGACTTGTACTTCCATGTTGACTTCTCGGATTCGGTTTGCTTGAACCCCAATTGGTAGGACTGGTTGCCCAGTTTACCTACCATCGCCGGAAGTGCTTGGTCGGTTGAACCTCCATCCCTGATGTCATAGAAGTCTCGACACATACCGTAGGGAGAGCATATCCCTTGTTGTTGGCTCTAGTGGACGAGGTGACTTCCCCAAACGGAAGTCGGTCCTCGGAAGTTCCTCCTAATGGTTGGAGGGTTGATTATCTCTAGTTCCGAGTCTGTACCGGAGTCATCCCCTCCATCCAACTCGATAGGTTCTTCATCCTCTTCCGGATCCTCCTCTATCCATTCGTTGTTGCCTTGGTTTGGGTAGTAGGGGTCCCCATGTGGGTGAAATCCAGCCATTTGACTATACGAGAATAGGGTTCTAAGATCCGAATAAAACTTGAGACATGTAATACTAATTAATCTATTGTATGCACCAAATACTCCTATAGTATTTAAATTGTACGTTAGATACTAGTGTCTATTTTGTTAAGTTTTGACTTGTTGCTCACTACGATCATTCCTCAATATACGTTAGTCTAATTTCGGATAAACATAGTTGATCAGGCTATATTCGTCCCAAATTTGATTACATATCTCGAGAACTAATCGTAGTGTCCAACTTGTCTTAATACTTTTGTATAGTTCTCATCATGAAAATATGTCATTGTATGCATGTATTTTGGATTTTCATAACCTAAAATAATCTATTTATACAAAATAAGGATTTTAGGTACGAAAACTTTTGTCAGAGACTTTGAGTCCCTAAGCATTTATAGTTTGTATATCCTATGAGGTTCGATATACTTAGTTCACTATAAACATTGCTCTGATACCAATCTATCACACCCCGAAACCGGAACGGCGGAAACGTTCGGAGGTGGATGACTTCAAGTGGTAACGTAACAAATGAATACATAGTAAAGAAAGCAATACAACCATCATATATATAATTGAAAGTTTACATTGTTTAAAAGAGTACATGTTCAAAACCAATTACAATATGATGTCAAAATATGAAATTAAACTGGCACTGCAGCATCCCTTCTCCAAGACCTGTTTGTTACCAGTAATTACTGAATCCCTGGGACATACAAGTAGTTTTGAAAGAGTAGATCAACATTTAAGCTGGTGAGTTTCATAAGTATTTAATGACAATGTTTGTATAAAATGAAATGTTTTTGTTCTTGTTTGTTTGCTGCTAGAAAATCCTATATTTTCTACTAGTATAAATGTAGCCTTCTTTCAAGACCAATGTTTGTTTCTAGTAAAAGTATGTACGTATAAAATTTCCAATACGTCTGAAAAACCCCGTAAATCATTGTGTTTTTAATACTCTATGTGAGTTTTATAGCCATACTATTGACAAGGAATGCCTATACACAACGTTCTTCAGGCGTTGGAATGTTCTGACGTTTGGCACCCCAAATGGTGGACTATAACTAACGGTCAGGGTGCGGGTTGTCAAGCCCGTATAGATCTATACACAAACACCATGCTCCCCCTCCAAGGGATGCTAGTATATAATATAGGACTTGAAATGTGTACTCGAATGTACGTGAAGTTAATGTCTCACAAAACTTAGTATAAAACAGATTTACGTATGAAAACGTTCGTTTGTTATTGTATATAAAAGTAGCTTCTTCAAATAGTATTTCCATGTACGTAAAAGGTCGTAGTATTCTCGTAAAACTATATCTATTATAGTTTCCTAAAAGTGTGTTTCGTTTGTATAAGAAACCCTTAGTGAAAATGTTCACTTGTTATGAAAAGTGTAGTTTTTGTAGTGCCAAAACGACACCCAGAAATATAGTATAAGTAAAGTATCTGATTTATATAAATAGATAAATCGTTTCTCATTTCAAAAGATAAAAGTTTTCGTGGTATAATTTGCATATGAAAGTTTCCCTATAAAAGTTTTAAATTACATATGATTCCTTTAATAAAACGCGTATAGTGAAAGTTTATATAACACACGATAATAATCGAGTGTTTTACTTGTATTCCCCCTCCCCCCTTAAAAGCATGTAAAAGTACTCATAAAACTTTTAAAAGTGTGAATTATAGGGGTATGAACTCACTTGAAAGATCGGAGGTTGCGGGATGAAAACCAGACAAAATTTTGGCTCGAGAAAGTGGATTTCCTCGGGATTCTCGGGAGTCTCAGCAGCACAAACGACCTTCGGGACTTGAGCAAAGTGATCGGGGCTTCGGGGTAGCACGGGCACGAAAAACAAGGCAAGAACGTAAGAGAAATGAGAGAAATGGTGTGATTTCCCCGGAACCCTCGCATCCCTTTTATAGGGGCTGGGAACCGACCTCGTACGCTAAGCGTACGCGTGTACGATGGGCGTACACGTGCGTCATGCGTGACCGAGTCCTCGACTGCCTCGGAGCTCGGATGGGATGGGGCATAGCCTCGCACAGGCGCGACGTGGACGATCCGAGGCCAAGGCCTCGCGTACGCTGGGCGTACGGGGGTTACGCTGGGCGTAACTCAGCCCTATCTGGTGACTCCCCTTCGGATAATACCAAGGGTTTTTAATTAAATTTATATTTTAATTATTTAGTAAACTTCAAAACTTCATATCTTCTTCATACGAACTCCGTTTTGGATGTTCTTTATATCCACGCGAAGGTGAGACCATACTCTACAACTTTCGTTTAGATCCCGTTGGCAAATTCCGAAATTATTTTTATTATTTATTTTTAAAAGGTCGCGGTAAGAAAATTTCTTTAGAAATTCTGTAACGATGTAAATTTTAAAACTAAATTTTCATTTTTTCAAACATCAAAACATCGATTAATATTTTAAATTCAAACGTAAACAATATTGTCACAACCGATTACATCACAAAAATCATAAAATAGTTTTCCCCGATAATGTATACGACCACGCCGGCGCCTTCCCACGGTTCTCGCTAGTACCTGAAACACATAACACAACAACTGTAAGCATAATTGCTTAGTGAGTTCCCCAAAATACAACCTACGCACATACGACTTTCCAGGCCCTGACCTTCCGGTCCATGTGTCTCAGGGACTTCCGTCCTGACTGGGTAAACCTTCCGGTACTACCCACGTCAACCTTACGGTCCATATTACAACGCCTTCCGGCCCATAACATAATGCCTTCCGGCCCATATCAAGCATATCATACATGGCACATATAACGATTAACTTATCACACATAATGCATATATGTCATATCATATTCGACCTTCTGGTCACACAGTCAAACCCTTCCGGGTACAGTATAGTGAGAAGACTCACCTCGTATATCTCGATAACTCGCGAATCCCGAAAATCACTCGTGCTCGATCCCCCGAGCTATAATCCTCCTATAACATCATATATCTCTAATTAATACTTTTACCACTAAGGTTGACTACCCCTATCAAGTCAACACTGGTCAACTCTGGTCAACGGTCAACTTGATCGGACTCGGTGAGTGCACTAGAGCGACTCGGCGAGTCTAAGCGTTTTCACCAACTCTCTAGGATTCTCTTTTTACACGTCGAGTACTCCCCTAACTCGACGAGTTCCACCTAGCATGAATCGCGGGGCCACCACGACTCAACTCGCCGAGTTACAAGAACAACTCGGCGAGTTCCAGCTCGACTCAGTCCACCTGTCAACCCTCTCTAACTCTCCATGACTCACTGGGTCAACCATAACTCGGCAGGACCACTCACTAAGTGGTTAAGGACAATCTTCATGCTACTCGCCGAGTCTGTTCTTCAGACTCGACAAGTCCATGCCATGCATCAACTCAATCTCGCTTCTGAGGTCAGATCCGCTCCATCCACTCATACATCTGGCCCTCCTAAGCTCATTTATCACGTAAAGTCACAGTCTTGGCTACCATGCAACGCTTACAAGGCTCTTTTTGGAGAAATGACCTCTAAGATGGCAACCCTAGTCTCCAACCCAAAAGAAAGGACATAAATCATTGCATTAGGGACTTTCTGGACCTGCTAAGGTCCAGATCTAGGTACCATATCCCCATGGGACCTCTCTCACTTCAATTACAAAGCAAACAAGGCAAGAAGAAACCCTAGATTTGACCATATCAACAAAAATACGGAAATAAGCTCTAAATGATACCTCAAGAAGCTTTCCCTGGCGAAATGGAAGTAGATCCAAGCTCCCCAACTCTTCTAGCTTGACTTTCCCCTTCCTTTCTTGCAAATACACACAAATTTGGTGAACAATGGCCTCTTATCTCACTCACAGGAACCCTTAGCTGCTTTGGTGCTCTCAAGGATCAAGGTAGCCGCAATGAAGGGCCATAAGGTCCTTTAAATAGGGCTTAGGACCGGGAAATTAGGGTTTCATTAAACAGTGCGGACTCGCCGTGTCCATTCCTTGGACTCGCCGAGTCCAGGAGCGAACCCGCGTCTAGAATCGCGATCCTACTCGGCGAGTTCAAGCTCCAACTCGTCGAGTCCCCTCACAAAACACCAAAAAATATATGAATAAAGGATACCTGGAAATCCGGACTGTTACAAATTCATAACTTCTTTATCCGACGTCGGTTTTTGCCAGACTTTTTACCGCTGAAATACCATTGTTGAGACCTTCGATTCTCGTTTAGGTCATTCCGGCCAAAAGTCGCTCGATCTCTGATTCGAGTTTTTAGCCGTCTGTCGTTAAGCCGATCTTGAAAAATTCCTAACTTTCTTATACGAAGTTGGATTTGGGCGTTCTTTTTACGTATGATCACGATTTAATGACATCTAACATAATAGGTAATTTAATCAGTGATTTTTGGATATTTTATTTTCGAAGTTAATTTTATTACAACTAACGTGGTTACAATAGTTGACTTTTTAGGTTGTTTACATGTAGTTGAAATATCGGGTTGTCACATCATCCCCCTGTTAAAGGGAATTTCGTCCCGAAATTTAAAGTAAGCAAGATACAAGTGAATCAGAGAAAAAGATACGGGTAATTTAGTTTCATCTGATCTTCGCGTTCCCATGTGAATTCAGGTCCTCGCTTGGCGTTCAGCGGACTTTCATGATGGGTATGCGACTTTGTTTTGTTTGTTTGACCTCTCGGTCCATGATCTCTACTGGTTCTTCCACGAAGTTGAGGCTCTCCTTGATCTCGATCTCGTCGAGTGGGATAACAAGAGTCTCATCGGACAGACACTTTTTCAAATTCGATTCGTGGAAGGTTGGGTGTATGTTACTTAGTTCACGTGGTAGATTAAGTTTGTAAGCTACATGGTCGATTCTGGCGAGAATCTCGAAAGGCCCTATGTACCTTGGCTTTAGCTTTCCAGGCTTTCCAAAGCGTATTAAGCCTTTCCATGGTGAGACTTTCAATAGAACACGGTCTCCTACTTGAAATTCCAAAGGTTTTCTCCGTTGGTCAGCGTAGCTTTTCTGTCGGTCTCTAGATGCTTTCAACCGTTCACGAATCTGAATGATCTTCTCTATCGTTTCTCATATGATTTCCGGACCGGTGAGAGTGTTTTCAGTATCTCGCCATTTAGCTAATTGTGTGTCCTCAACTTCGGTCCAGCACAGAGGGGATCTGCACTTACGACCATAGAGGGCTTCAAATGGAGCAGCCTTTATGCTCGTATGATAAGTATTGTTGTATGAAAATTCGACAAGAGGTAATTATCTAACTAGTTTTTATGCTTGAGGGCATCACACTTGAGGTGCTAAGTTCTTGAAAGGCCAAATTCTACAAGCTAAAACAAGAGGTAATTATCTAACTAGTTTTTATGCTTCAAATATATATGTTGTATGCTAGTTATTGTTTCATGATTTGGATAATTTTATTGCATGTACAACTAGAGAAAACTTAGATCCAAAGCATTAGAGTTGCATGTGCACTATAGGGATGTTATCGTACATAAAACCCAACAATACCGCCTTGTACCCACTAGCAATAAGGCCTTTGAACTTACCATCCCCCCTATGACAACTATTAATGTGCCTAACCTATAATAAATTATAACCATTAAGGAATCTCCATAGCCGCTTGTAGAGAAATACCTAATAAAAAACACTCAAACTACCCACCAAAAGACCACCTTACTCCTTATCATTCAAAACGAGATCTCACTTAACCCAATATAATTTTCGTTCAAAGGTTCTCCATTTCCCAAGGTAAACTGATAGTTATAAGACTCCAGCTTCTTAACCACTGCTACTGGAGCTGAAAATAATAGAGAAATAGTATATCCTAGTAATGCCTAGAACTCATATGGAAAGAGTAAGACAATCTCCTATTGAAAGCATATTAGCTGTCCATTTAGGAAGCCGAGTTTTGAATTTCTCAGTCAACATATCCTATGGCTGAACTTGATTCATACTCTCTCCAACAGGCAAACCCAAATAGTAAACATAGTGGAACCTGCCCCACGTCCTATACACAATGCCATTTCCTGAACAACATTGATGGAAACTCCCACCCCATAAAGTTTTGACTTCTGCAAATTAATCTCCATGTCTGACACTACGAAGAATATCTGAAGAAGCCGGATTAAGACATGCACGTTCTCTTTCCCCCAATTCCCCAAGAAGATGGCATCATTTGCATAAAACATATGCAACATCGTTAATTGAGCATCCCCACCTAGACCCCAGGAAACATCGACTGATGTCCACATCCTCTGTGGCAACATAAAGGCCCTCCATGGCAATAATATAAAGAAAAGGAGACATGAGATCTCCCTGTCGGAGACCCCTCCTAACCTGGAACTCCTTCTTAGGGATCCCCTTAAGTAAGACAGAAGACCTAGTCGACAATAGTCACCACTAGATCCACTTACGCCACTTCACCTCGAACCCCATGAATTCCATCATACAATCCAAATAATCTCAGCCTAAAGAATTATGTCTTTTTGAAATCCACTTTAAACATCATCTTATTTTTCTCTTAGCCTAATTCATCATTTCGTTAACAATCAAAGAACAATCAAGAATTTGATGCACATTTATAAAGGCCGACCGCTCTATATTGAACACCCTATCCACCACCTAGGCAAGACAGTTAGCCAAAGCTTCACAACAATTTTGTATTGTAAACCAATCAAACTAATAGGCCTCTAGTCCGAGATAAATTTATATCTTTTGTTCGTTTTGATAATTATTTGGATATAGATCCTCTTATTCGTTAAGGATTTTTTTTGTGTTCTCTAGTGTTATTATTATTAAATTTTTTCTTTTTCGTTTTAAACAGTTGCAAGGAAAAAAAGGAGGTTGACGAGGAAATGTTAAATGATCGGAAAAAAAAAAACCCATCATGTGTGATTTTTCATGCTTGCTCTCTCTTTTACCATCCAAAATTTGATAATTTCTATTTTTGGAATGAAATTGTATTAATTAAAAGTTTTAAACTTAACATGCAAGTGGATCATAAAGAAATGAACACAATTTGTAATTTACTCTTTGTTCAATTCGCTTCTTTAATTTTCAAACTCTCTCTTTCCAACTAATGTAATTTTTTATTATTTTTCATTTTCAGGCCAATTAATTATTTAATTTAATTGATTATAATTAAAAAACAAACAAAAAAAACATAATAATAATAATAATAATAATAATAATAATAATAATAATAATAAAAATAATAATAAGCACATACATGAAACAACAGTCACACATTGTTAATAAAATAAATCTTGCATTTGATTGTAGTATAGTTTTCATACAGTATAAACAAACTTAACAAAATGCAAAACTGATTCATTTGTGGATGATAAAGCAATAATTTATATATATATATATATATATATATATATATATATATATATATATATATATATATATATATATATATATATATATATATATATATATAGCTTCTTAAAGATAATTTGTATGATAAAATCGGCACTAAATGATTGGTCGCAAGTTAGGTCAAAATGCTTCATCTCTGTACTTAAATTACTTAAATTACATCAACTAAGTAGATGAAAATATTGATTATGCATTTGTGGTTAATAATATCATGTTCGAAACAGATCATATGCTTATTCTATTTTTAGGGAACACTTTTATATCACTTTAAAAGCTATGACTGAATATATATATATATATATATATATATATATATATATATATATGATCAACAAAATCACATTTAATGACATATTATGTACATATATATCTTATATTTTATGAACATTTTTCTTGTAAAAAAACACAAGCACCATCAAGTTGACAACCCATAATTGTTTTGGCAGAAATATCCTATCAACAAAACAACTTATATTTAACAAACCAATAATTACTAGGATAAAACTTTATATAAGAATTCAAGTTTCTTCTTACTACCATAATATGGGATAAGTCCTTTAAAAGTAATTTTGTTAACAAAGTTCCAACAATCAATTCATTTTTATCGCGACCACAATGACAACAGGATTTAAGACTTTAAGAAGGTTTTAAAGTAATAAATATATAGGTACGTATAGACTTTTTGATTTGTGCTTTTATCGAAATGTTGTGAACTTTAATTTGTCAACCATAGTGTATAGGTTTAGATTTATTTTACATCATGTTAATTTTATGAGACGGTGAAAAACAGTTTAAAAATAATATTAAAATGCAAAATAAAAGGAAAAATTCGAAAATTCTTTCTTTTAG